>NW_027669813.1:0-363786 GCF_964146895.1 Miniopterus schreibersii | reverse complement strand
TTATGTTGAGGGCTAGGTTTAGAGAGACGGTTAAGGTTAGGATTGGACCTAGGGTTAGGGTTATGTTGAGGGCTAGGGTTAGAGAGAAGTTTAGGGTTAGGATTGGACCTAGGGTTAGGGTTATGTTGAGGGCAAGGGTTAGAGAGACTGTCAGGGTTAGGATTGGACCTAGCTTTAGGGTTATGTTGAGGGCTAGGGTTAGAGAGACGGTCAGGGTTAAGATTGGACCTAGGGTTAGGTCTATGTTGAGGGCTAGGTTTAGAGAGACGGTTACGGTTTGGTTTGGTCCTAGGATTAGGGTTATGTTGAGGGCTAGGGTCAGAGACACAGTTAGGGTTAGGATTGGACCTAGGGTTAGGGTTATGTTGAGGGTTAGGGTTAGAGAGACGGTTAGGGTTAGGATTGGACATAGGATTAGGGTTATGTTGAGGGCTAGGTTTAGAGAGACGTTTAGGGTCAGGATTGGACCTAAGGTTAGGGTTATGTTGAGGGCAAGGGTTAGAGAGACTGTTAGGGTTAGGATTGGACCTACGGTTAGGGTTAGGTTGAGGGCTAGGGTTAGAGAGACGGTTAGGGTTAGGATTGGACCTAAGGTTAGGGTTATGTTGAGGGCTAGGGTTAGAGAGACGGTTAGGGTTAGGATTGGACATAGGGTTAGGGTTATGTTGAGGGCTAGGTTTAGAGAGACGTTTAGGGTTAGGATTGGACCTAGGGATAGTGTTATGTTGAGGGCAAGGTTTAGAGAGACTGTCAGGGTTAGGATTGGACCTAGGGTTATGGTTATGTTGAGGGCTAGGGTTAGAGAGACGGTCAGGGTTAGGATTGGCCCTAGGGTTAGGGTTATGTTGAGGGCTAGGGTTAGAGAGACGGTCAGGGTTAGGATTGAATCTAGGGTATGGGTTATGTTGAGGGCTACGTTTAGAGAGACGGTTAGGGTTAGGATTGGACCTAGGGTTAGGGTTATGTTGAGGGCTAGGGTTAGAGAAACGGTTAGGGTTAGGATTGGACCTAGGGTTAGGGTTATGTGGAAGTCTAGGTTTAGAGAGAAGGTTAGGGATAGGATTGGACCTAGGGTAAGCGTTAAGTTGAGGGCTAGGGTTAGAGAGACGGTTAGGGTCAGGATTGGAACTAGGGATAGGGTTATGTTGAGGGCTAGGGTTGGAGAGACGGTTAGGGTTAGGATTGGATGTAGGGTTAGGGTTATGTGAGGGTTAGGGTTAGAGAGACGGTTAAGGTTAGGATTGGACCTAGGGTTAGGGATATGTTGAGGGCTAGGGTTAGAGAAACGGTTAGGGTGAGGATTGGACCTAGGGTTAGGGTTATGTTGAAGGCTAGGGTTAGAGAGACCGTTAGGGTTAGGATTGGACCTAAGGTTAGGGTTATTTTGAGGGCTAGGGTTAGAGAGACGGTTAGGGTTAGGATTGGACATAGGGTTAGGGTTATGTTGAGGGCTAGGTTTAGAGAGACGTTTAGGGTTTGGATTGGACCTAGGGTTAGTGTTATGTTGAGGGCAAGGTTTAGAGAGACAGTCAGGGTTTGGATTGGACCTAGGGTTAGGGTTATGTTGAGGGCTAGGGTTAGAGAGACGGTCAGGGTTAAGATTGGCCCTAGGGTTAGGGTTATGTTGAGGGCTAGGGTTAGAGAGAAGGTCAGGGTTAGGATTGAACCTAGGGTTAGGGTTATGTTGAGGGCTAGGGTTAGAGAGAAGTTTAGGGTTAGGATTGGACCTAGGGTTAGGGTTATGTTGAGGGCAAGGGTTAGAGAGACTGTCAGGGTTAGGATTGGACCTAGCTTTAGGGTTATGTTGAGGGCTAGGGTTAGAGAGACGGTCAGGGTTAAGATTGGACCTAGGGTTAGGGTTATGTTGAGGGCTAGGTTTAGAGAGACGGTTACGGTTTGGTTTGGTCCTAGGGTTAGGGTTATGTTGAGGGCTAGGGTCAGAGACACAGTTAGGGTTAGGATTGGACCTAGGGTTAGGGTTATGTTGAGGGCTAGGTTTAGAGAGACGGTTAGGGTTAGGTTTGGACCTAGGGTTAGGGTTATGTTGAGGGCTCGGGTTAGAGAGACTTTTAGGGTTAGGATTGGACCTAGGGTTTAGGTCATGTTGAGGTCTAGGGTTAGAGAGATAGTTATGGTTAGGATTGGACCTAGGGTTAGGGTTATTTTGAGGGCTAGGGTTAGAGAGACGGTTAGGGTTAGGATTGGACATAGGATTAGGGTTATGTTGAGGGCTAGGTTTAGAGAGACGTTTAGGGTTAGGATTGGACCTAGGGTTAGGGTTATGTTGAGGGCAAGGGTTAGAGAGACTGTTAGGGTTAGGATTGGACCTACGGTTAGGGTTAGGTTGAGGGCTAAGGTTAGAGAGACGGTTAGGGTGAGGATTGGACCTATGGTTAGGGTTATGTTGAGGGCTAGGTTTAGAGAGACGGTTAGGGTTAGGATTGGACCTAGGGATAGGGTTATGTTGAGGGCTAGGGTTAGAGAGACGGTTCGGATTAGGATTGAACCTAGGCTTAGGGTTATGTTGAGGGTTAGGGTTAGAGAGACGGTTAGGGTTAGGATTGGACATAGGATTAGGGTTATGTTGAGGGCTAGGTTTAGAGAGACGTTTAGGGTTAGGATTGGACCTAGGGTTAGGGTTATGTTGAGGGCAAGGGTTAGAGAGACTGTTAGGGTTAGGATTGGACCTAGGGTTAGGGTTAGGTTGAGGGCTAGGGTTAGAGATACGGTTAGGGTGAGGATTGGACCTATGGTTAGGGTTATGTTGAGGGCTAGGTTTAGAGAGACGGTTAGGGTTAGGATTGGACCTAGGGATAGGGTTATGTTGAGGGCTAGGGTTAGAGAGACCGTTCGGGTTAGGATTGGACCTAGGGTTAGGGTTATGTTGAGGGCTAGGGTTAGAGAGACGGTTCGGGTTAGGATTGGACCTAGGGTTAGGGTTAGGTTTCGGGCTAGGGTTACAGAGACGGTTAGGGTGAGGATTGGACCTAGGGTTAGGGTTATTTTGAGGGCTAGGATTAGAGAGACGGTTAGGATTAGGATTCGACCTATGGTTAGGGTTATGTTGAGGGCTAGGGTTAGAGGGACGGTTAGGGTCAGGATTGGACCTAGGGATAGGGTTATGTTGAGGGCTAGGGTTAGAGAGACGGTTAGGGTTAGGATTGGACATAGGGTTAGGGTTATGTGAGGGCTAGGGTTAGAGAGACGGTTAAGGTTAGGATTGGACCTAGGGTAAGGGTTATGTTGAGGTCAAGGGTTAGAGAGACTGTCAGGGTTAGGATTGGACCTAGGGTTAGGGTTATGTTGAGGGCTAGGGTTAGAGAGACGGTCAGGGTTAGGATTGGCCCTAGGGTTAGGGTTATGTTGAGGGCTAGGGTTAGAGAGACGGTCAGGGTTAGGATTGGACCTAGGGTTAGGGTTATGCTGAGGGCTTGGTTTAGAGAGACGGTTACGGTTTGATTTGGACCTAGGGTTAGGGTTATGTTGAGGGCTAGGGTCAGAGACACAGTTAGGGTTAGGATTGGACCTAGGGTTAGGGTTATGTTGAGGGCTAGGTTTAGAGAGACGGTTAGGGTTAGGTTTGGACCTAGGGTTAGGGTTATGTTGAGGGCTCGGGTTAGAGAGACTTTTAGGGTTAGGATTGGACCTAGGGTTTAGGTCATGTTGAGGTCTAGGGTTAGAGAGATAGTTATGGTTAGGATTGGACCTAGGGTTAGGGTTATTTTGAGGGCTAGGGTTAGAGAGACGGTTAGGGTTAGGATTGGACATAGGATTAGGGTTATGTTGAGGGCTAGGTTTAGAGAGACGTTTAGGGTTAGGATTGGACCTAGGGTTAGGGTTATGTTGAGGGCAAGGGTTAGAGAGACTGTTAGGGTTAGGATTGGACCTACGGTTAGGGTTAGGTTGAGGGCTAAGGTTAGAGAGACGGTTAGGGTGAGGATTGGACCTATGGTTAGGGTTATGTTGAGGGCTAGGTTTAGAGAGACGGTTAGGGTTAGGATTGGACCTAGGGATAGGGTTATGTTGAGGGCTAGGGTTAGAGAGACGGTTCGGATTAGGATTGAACCTAGGCTTAGGGTTATGTTGAGGGTTAGGGTTAGAGAGACGGTTAGGGTTAGGATTGGACATAGGATTAGGGTTATGTTGAGGGCTAGGTTTAGAGAGACGTTTAGGGTTAGGATTGGACCTAGGGTTAGGGTTATGTTGAGGGCAAGGGTTAGAGAGACTGTTAGGGTTAGGATTGGACCTAGGGTTAGGGTTAGGTTGAGGGCTAGGGTTAGAGATACGGTTAGGGTGAGGATTGGACCTATGGTTAGGGTTATGTTGAGGGCTAGGTTTAGAGAGACGGTTAGGGTTAGGATTGGACCTAGGGATAGGGTTATGTTGAGGGCTAGGGTTAGAGAGACCGTTCGGGTTAGGATTGGACCTAGGGTTAGGGTTATGTTGAGGGCTAGGGTTAGAGAGACGGTTCGGGTTAGGATTGGACCTAGGGTTAGGGTTAGGTTTCGGGCTAGGGTTACAGAGACGGTTAGGGTGAGGATTGGACCTAGGGTTAGGGTTATTTTGAGGGCTAGGATTAGAGAGACGGTTAGGATTAGGATTCGACCTATGGTTAGGGTTATGTTGAGGGCTAGGGTTAGAGGGACGGTTAGGGTCAGGATTGGACCTAGGGATAGGGTTATGTTGAGGGCTAGGGTTAGAGAGACGGTTAGGGTTAGGATTGGACATAGGGTTAGGGTTATGTGAGGGCTAGGGTTAGAGAGACGGTTAAGGTTAGGATTGGACCTAGGGTAAGGGTTATGTTGAGGTCAAGGGTTAGAGAGACTGTCAGGGTTAGGATTGGACCTAGGGTTAGGGTTATGTTGAGGGCTAGGGTTAGAGAGACGGTCAGGGTTAGGATTGGCCCTAGGGTTAGGGTTATGTTGAGGGCTAGGGTTAGAGAGACGGTCAGGGTTAGGATTGGACCTAGGGTTAGGGTTATGCTGAGGGCTTGGTTTAGAGAGACGGTTACGGTTTGATTTGGACCTAGGGTTAGGGTTATGTTGAGGGCTAGGGTCAGAGACACAGTTAGGGTTAGTATTAGACCTAGGGTTAGGGTTATGTTGAGGGCTAGGGTTAGAGAGACGGTTAGGGTTAAGTTTGGACCTAGGGTTAGGGTTATGTTTAGGGCTCGGTTTAGAGAGCCTTTTAGGGTTAGGATTGGACCTAGGGTTACGGTTATGTTGAGGGCTAGGGTTAGAGAGATGGTTATGGTTAGGATTAGACCTAGGGTTAGGGTTATGTTGAGGGCTAGGGTTAGAGAGACGGTTAGGGTTAGGATTGGACCTAGGGTTAGGGTTATGTTGAGGGTTAGGGTTAGAGAGTCGGTTAGGGTTAGGATTGGACCTAGGGTTAGGGTTATGTTCAGGGCAAGGGTTAGAGAGACTCTTAGGGTTAGGATTGGACCTAGGGTTAAGGTTAGGATGAGGGCTAGGGTTAGAGAGACTGTTAGGTTGAGGATTGGACCTAGGGTTAGGGTTATGTTGAGGGATAGCGTTAGGGAGACGGTTAGGGTTAGGATAGGACCTAGGGTTAGGGTTATGTTGAGGGCTAGGGTTAGAGAGACGGTTCGGGTTAGGATCGGACCTAGGGTTAGGGTTATGTTGAGGGCTAGGGTTAGAGAGATGGTTAGGGTTAGGATTGGACCTAGGGTTAGGGTTAGGTTGAGGGCTAGGGTTAGAGAGACGGTTAGGGTGAGGATTGGACCTAGGGTTAGGCTTATGGTGAGGGCTAGGGTCAGAGAGACGGTTAGGGTTAGGATTGGACCTAGGGTTAGGGTTATTTTGAGGGCTAGGATTAGAGAGACGGTTAGGATTAGGATTGGACCTAGGGTGAAGGTTATGTTGAGGGCTAGGGTTAGAGAGACGGTTAGGGCTAGGATTGGACCTAGGGTTAGTGTTAGGTTGATGGCTAGGGTTAGAGAGACGGTTAGGGTTAGGATTGGACCTAGGGTTAGGGTTATGTTGAGGGCTCGGGTAGAGAGACGTTTAGGGTTAGGATTGGACCTAGGGTTACGGTTATTTTGGGGGCTAGGTTTAGAGAGACGGTTACGGTTTGGTTTGGTCCTAGGGTTAGGGTTATGTTGAGGGCTAGGGTCAGAGACACAGTTAGGGTTAGGATTGGACCTAGGGTTAGGGTTATGTTGAGGGCTAGGTTTAGAGAGACGGTTAGGGTTAGGTTTGGACCTAGGGTTAGGGTTATGTTGAGGGCTCGGGTTAGAGAGACTTTTAGGGTTAGGATTGGACCTAGGGTTTAGGTCATGTTGAGGTCTAGGGTTAGAGAGATAGTTATGGTTAGGATTGGACCTAGGGTTAGGGTTATTTTGAGGGCTAGGGTTAGAGAGACGGTTAGGGTTAGGATTGGACCTAGGGTTAGGGTTATGTTGAGGGTTAGGGTTAGAGAGACGGTTAGGGTTAGGATTGCACATAGGATTAGGGTTATGTTGAGGGCTAGGTTTAGAGAGACGTTTAGGGTTAGGATTGGACCTAGGGTTAGGGTTATGTTGAGGGCAACGGTTAGAGAGACTGTTAGGGTTAGGATTGGACCTATGGTTAGGGTTAGGTTGAGGGCTAGGGTTAGGGAGACGGTTAGGGTGAGGATTGGACCTATGGTTAGGGTTATGTTGAGAGCTAGGTTTAGAGAGACGGTTAGGGTTAGGATTGAACCTAGGGATAGGGTTATGTTGAGGGCTAGGGTTAGAGAGACGGTTCCGGTTAGGATTAGACATAGGGTTAGGGTTATGTTGAGGGCTAGGGTTAGAGAGACGGTTCGGGTTAGGATTGGACCTAGGGTTAGGGTTAGGTTTCGGGCTAGGGATACAGAGACGGTTAGGGTGAGGATTGGACCTATGGTTAGGGTTATTTTGAGGGCTAGGATTAGAGAGACGGTTAGGATTAGGATTGGACCTATGGTTAGGGTTATGTTGAGGGCTAGGGTTAGAGGGACGGTTAGGGTCAGGATTGGACCTAGGGATAGGGTTATGTTGAGGGCTAGGGTAAGAGAGACGGTTAGGGTCAGGATTGGACCTAGGGATAGGGTTATGTTGAGGGCTAGGGTTGGAGAGACGGTTAGGGTTAAGATTGGACGTAGGGTTAGGGTTATGTGAGGGCTAGGGTTAGAGAGACGGTTAAGGTTAGGATTGGACCTAGGGTTAGGGTTATGTTGAGGGCTAGGGTTAGAGAGACGGTTAAGGTTAGGATTGGACCTAGGGTTAGGGTTATGTTGAGGGCTAGGGTTAGAGAGAAGTTTAGGGTTAGGATTGGACCTCGGGTTAGGGTTATGTTGAGGGCTAGGTTTAGAGAGACGGTTACGGTTTGGTTTGGTCCTAGGGTTAGGGTTATGTTGAGGGCTAGGGTCAGAGACACAGTTAGGGTTAGGATTGGACCTAGGGTTAGGGTTATGTTGAGGGCTAGGTTTAGAGAGACGGTTAGGGTTAGGTTTGGACCTAGGGTTAGGGTTATGTTGAGGGCTCGGGTTAGAGAGAATTTTAGGGTTAGGATTGGACCTAGGGTTTAGGTCATGTTGAGGTCTAGGGTTAGAGAGATAGATATGGTTAGGATTGGACCTAGGGTTAGGGTTATTTTGAGGGCTAGGGTTAGAGAGACGGTTAGGGTTAGGATTGGACCTAGGGTTAGGGTTATGTTGAGGGTTAAGGTTAGAGAGACGGTTAGGGTTAGGATTGGACATAGGATTAGGGTTATGTTGAGGGCTAGGTTTAGAGAGACGTTTAGGGTTAGGATTGGACCTAGGGTTAGGGTTATGTTGAGGGCAAGGGTTAGAGAGACTGTTAGGGTTAGGATTGGACCTAGGGTTAGGGTTATGTTGAGGGCTAGGGTTAGAGAGACGGTTCGGGTTAGGATTGGACCTAGGGTTAGGGTTAGGTTTCGGGCTAGGGTTACAGAGACGGTTAGGGTGAGGATTGGACCTAGGGTTAGGGTTATTTTGAGGGCTAGGATTAGAGAGACGGTTAGGATTAGGATTGGACCTATGGTTAGGGTTATGTTGAGGGCTAGGGTTAGAGGGACGGTTAGGGTCAGGATTGGACCTAGGGATAGGGTTATGTTGAGGGCTAGGGTTAGAGAGACGGTCAGGGTTAGGATTGGCCCTAGGGTTAGGGTTATGTTGAGGGGTAGGGTTAGAGAGACGGTCAGGGTTAGGATTGAACCTAGGGTTAGGGTTATGTTGAGGGCTACGTTTAGAGAGACGGTTAGGGTTAGGATTGGACCTAGGGTTAGGGTTATGTTGAGGGCTAGGGTTAGAGAAACGGTTAGGGTTAGGATTGGACCTAGGGTTAGGGTTATGTGGAAGTCTAGGTTTAGAGAGACGGTTAGGGATAGGATTGGACCTAGGGTTAGCGTTAAGTTGAGGGCTAGGGTTAGAGAGACGGTTAGGGTCAGGATTGGACCTAAGGATAGGGTTATGTTGAGGGCTAGGGTTGTAGAGACGGTTAGGGTTAGGATTGGACGTAGGGTTAGGGTTATGTGAGGGCTAGGGTTAGAGAGACGGTTAAGGTTAGGATTGGACCTAGGGTTAGGGTTATGTTGAGGGCTAGGTTTAGAGAGACGGTTAAGGTTAGGATTGGACCTAGGGTTAGGGTTATGTTGAGGGCTAGGGTTAGAGAGAAGTTTAGGGTTAGGATTGGACCTAGGGTTAGGGTTATGTTGAGGGCAAGGGTTAGAGAGACTGTCAGGGTTAGGATTGGACCTAGCTTTAGGGTTATGTTGAGGGCTAGGGTTAGAGAGACGGTCAGGGTTAAGATTGGACCTAGGGTTAGGTCTATGTTGAGGGCTAGGTTTAGAGAGACGGTTACGGTTTGGTTTGGTCCTAGGATTAGGGTTATGTTGAGGGCTAGGGTCAGAGACACAGTTAGGGTTAGGATTGGACCTAGGGTTAGGGTTATGTTGAGGGTTAGGGTTAGAGAGACGGTTAGGGTTAGGATTGGACATAGGATTAGGGTTATGTTGAGGGCTAGGTTTAGAGAGACGTTTAGGGTCAGGATTGGACCTAAGGTTAGGGTTATGTTGAGGGCAAGGGTTAGAGAGACTGTTAGGGTTAGGATTGGACCTACGGTTAGGGTTAGGTTGAGGGCTAGGGTTAGAGAGACGGTTAGGGTTAGGATTGGACCTAAGGTTAGGGTTATGTTGAGGGCTAGGGTTAGAGAGACGGTTAGGGTTAGGATTGGACATAGGGTTAGGGTTATGTTGAGGGCTAGGTTTAGAGAGACGTTTAGGGTTAGGATTGGACCTAGGGATAGTGTTATGTTGAGGGCAAGGTTTAGAGAGACTGTCAGGGTTAGGATTGGACCTAGGGTTATGGTTATGTTGAGGGCTAGGGTTAGAGAGACGGTCAGGGTTAGGATTGGCCCTAGGGTTAGGGTTATGTTGAGGGCTAGGGTTAGAGAGACGGTCAGGGTTAGGATTGAACCTAGGGTATGGGTTATGTTGAGGGCTACGTTTAGAGAGACGGTTAGGGTTAGGATTGGACCTAGGGTTAGGGTTATGTTGAGGGCTAGGGTTAGAGAAACGGTTAGGGTTAGGATTGGACCTAGGGTTAGGGTTATGTGGAAGTCTAGGTTTAGAGAGAAGGTTAGGGATAGGATTGGACCTAGGGTAAGCGTTAAGTTGAGGGCTAGGGTTAGAGAGACGGTTAGGGTCAGGATTGGACCTAGGGATAGGGTTATGTTGAGGGCTAGGGTTGGAGAGACGGTTAGGGTTAGGATTGGATGTAGGGTTAGGGTTATGTGAGGGTTAGGGTTAGAGAGACGGTTAAGGTTAGGATTGGACCTAGGGTTAGGGATATGTTGAGGGCTAGGGTTAGAGAAACGGTTAGGGTGAGGATTGGACCTAGGGTTAGGGTTATGTTGAAGGCTAGGGTTAGAGAGACCGTTAGGGTTAGGATTGGACCTAAGGTTAGGGTTATTTTGAGGGCTAGGGTTAGAGAGACGGTTAGGGTTAGGATTGGACATAGGGTTAGGGTTATGTTGAGGGCTAGGTTTAGAGAGACGTTTAGGGTTTGGATTGGACCTAGGGTTAGTGTTATGTTGAGGGCAAGGTTTAGAGAGACAGTCAGGGTTTGGATTGGACCTAGGGTTAGGGTTATGTTGAGGGCTAGGGTTAGAGAGACGGTCAGGGTTAGGATTGGCCCTAGGGTTAGGGTTATGTTGAGGGCTAGGGTTAGAGAGAAGGTCAGGGTTAGGATTGAACCTAGGGTTAGGGTTATGTTGAGGGCTAGGGTTAGAGAGAAGTTTAGGGTTAGGATTGGACCTAGGGTTAGGGTTATGTTGAGGGCAAGGGTTAGAGAGACTGTCAGGGTTAGGATTGGACCTAGCTTTAGGGTTATGTTGAGGGCTAGGGTTAGAGAGACGGTCAGGGTTAAGATTGGACCTAGGGTTAGGGTTATGTTGAGGGCTAGGTTTAGAGAGACGGTTACGGTTTGGTTTGGTCCTAGGGTTAGGGTTATGTTGAGGGCTAGGGTCAGAGACACAGTTAGGGTTAGGATTGGACCTAGGGTTAGGGTTATGTTGAGGGCTAGGTTTAGAGAGACGGTTAGGGTTAGGTTTGGACCTAGGGTTAGGGTTATGTTGAGGGCTCGGGTTAGAGAGACTTTTAGGGTTAGGATTGGACCTAGGGTTTAGGTCATGTTGAGGTCTAGGGTTAGAGAGATAGTTATGGTTAGGATTGGACCTAGGGTTAGGGTTATTTTGAGGGCTAGGGTTAGAGAGACGGTTAGGGTTAGGATTGGACATAGGATTAGGGTTATGTTGAGGGCTAGGTTTAGAGAGACGTTTAGGGTTAGGATTGGACCTAGGGTTAGGGTTATGTTGAGGGCAAGGGTTAGAGAGACTGTTAGGGTTAGGATTGGACCTACGGTTAGGGTTAGGTTGAGGGCTAAGGTTAGAGAGACGGTTAGGGTGAGGATTGGACCTATGGTTAGGGTTATGTTGAGGGCTAGGTTTAGAGAGACGGTTAGGGTTAGGATTGGACCTAGGGATAGGGTTATGTTGAGGGCTAGGGTTAGAGAGACGGTTCGGATTAGGATTGAACCTAGGCTTAGGGTTATGTTGAGGGTTAGGGTTAGAGAGACGGTTAGGGTTAGGATTGGACATAGGATTAGGGTTATGTTGAGGGCTAGGTTTAGAGAGACGTTTAGGGTTAGGATTGGACCTAGGGTTAGGGTTATGTTGAGGGCAAGGGTTAGAGAGACTGTTAGCGTTAGGATTGGACCTAGGGTTAGGGTTAGGTTGAGGGCTAGGGTTAGAGATACGGTTAGGGTGAGGATTGGACCTATGGTTAGGGTTATGTTGAGGGCTAGGTTTAGAGAGACGGTTAGGGTTAGGATTGGACCTAGGGATAGGGTTATGTTGAGGGCTAGGGTTAGAGAGACCGTTCGGGTTAGGATTGGACCTAGGGTTAGGGTTATGTTGAGGGCTAGGGTTAGAGAGACGGTTCGGGTTAGGATTGGACCTAGGGTTAGGGTTAGGTTTCGGGCTAGGGTTACAGAGACGGTTAGGGTGAGGATTGGACCTAGGGTTAGGGTTATTTTGAGGGCTAGGATTAGAGAGACGGTTAGGATTAGGATTCGACCTATGGTTAGGGTTATGTTGAGGGCTAGGGTTAGAGGGACGGTTAGGGTCAGGATTGGACCTAGGGATAGGGTTATGTTGAGGGCTAGGGTTAGAGAGACGGTTAGGGTTAGGATTGGACATAGGGTTAGGGTTATGTGAGGGCTAGGGTTAGAGAGACGGTTAAGGTTAGGATTGGACCTAGGGTAAGGGTTATGTTGAGGTCAAGGGTTAGAGAGACTGTCAGGGTTAGGATTGGACCTAGGGTTAGGGTTATGTTGAGGGCTAGGGTTAGAGAGACGGTCAGGGTTAGGATTGGCCCTAGGGTTAGGGTTATGTTGAGGGCTAGGGTTAGAGAGACGGTCAGGGTTAGGATTGGACCTAGGGTTAGGGTTATGCTGAGGGCTTGGTTTAGAGAGACGGTTACGGTTTGATTTGGACCTAGGGTTAGGGTTATGTTGAGGGCTAGGGTCAGAGACACAGTTAGGGTTAGGATTGGACCTAGGGTTAGGGTTATGTTGAGGGCTAGGTTTAGAGAGACGGTTAGGGTTAGGTTTGGACCTAGGGTTAGGATTATGTTGAGGGCTCGGGTTAGAGAGACTTTTAGGGTTAGGATTGGACCTAGGGTTTAGGTCATGTTGAGGTCTAGGGTTAGAGAGATAGTTATGGTTAGGATTGGACCTAGGGTTAGGGTTATTTTGAGGGCTAGGGTTAGAGAGACGGTTAGGGTTAGGATTGGACATAGGATTAGGGTTATGTTGAGGGCTAGGTTTAGAGAGACGTTTAGGGTTAGGATTGGACCTAGGGTTAGGGTTATGTTGAGGGCAAGGGTTAGAGAGACTGTTAGGGTTAGGATTGGACCTACGGTTAGGGTTAGGTTGAGGGCTAAGGTTAGAGAGACGGTTAGGGTGAGGATTGGACCTATGGTTAGTGTTATGTTGAGGGCTAGGTTTAGAGAGACGGTTAGGGTTAGGATTGGACCTAGGGATAGGGTTATGTTGAGGGCTAGGGTTAGAGAGACGGTTCGGATTAGGATTGAACCTAGGCTTAGGGTTATGTTGAGGGTTAGGGTTAGAGAGACGGTTAGGGTTAGGATTGGACATAGGATTAGGGTTATGTTGAGGGCTAGGTTTAGAGAGACGTTTAGGGTTAGGATTGGACCTAGGGTTAGGGTTATGTTGAGGGCAAGGGTTAGAGAGACTGTTAGGGTTAGGATTGGACCTAGGGTTAGGGTTAGGTTGAGGGCTAGGGTTAGAGATACGGTTAGGGTGAGGATTGGACCTATGGTTAGGGTTATGTTGAGGGCTAGGTTTAGAGAGACGGTTAGGGTTAGGATTGGACCTAGGGATAGGGTTATGTTGAGGGCTAGGGTTAGAGAGACCGTTCGGGTTAGGATTGGACCTAGGGTTAGGGTTATGTTGAGGGCTAGGGTTAGAGAGACGGTTCGGGTTAGGATTGGACCTAGGGTTAGGGTTAGGTTTCGGGCTAGGGTTACAGAGACGGTTAGGGTGAGGATTGGACCTAGGGTTAGGGTTATTTTGAGGGCTAGGATTAGAGAGACGGTTAGGATTAGGATTCGACCTATGGTTAGGGTTATGTTGAGGGCTAGGGTTAGAGGGACGGTTAGGGTCAGGATTGGACATAGGGATAGGGTTATGTTGAGGGCTAGGGTTAGAGAGACGGTTAGGGTTAGGATTGGACATAGGGTTAGGGTTATGTGAGGGCTAGGGTTAGAGAGACGGTTAAGGTTAGGATTGGACCTAGGGTAAGGGTTATGTTGAGGTCAAGGGTTAGAGAGACTGTCAGGGTTAGGATTGGACCTAGGGTTAGGGTTATGTTGAGGGCTAGGGTTAGAGAGACGGTCAGGGTTAGGATTGGCCCTAGGGTTAGGGTTATGTTGAGGGCTAGGGTTAGAGAGACGGTCAGGGTTAGGATTGGACCTAGGGTTAGGGTTATGCTGAGGGCTTGGTTTAGAGAGACGGTTACGGTTTGATTTGGACCTAGGGTTAGGGTTATGTTGAGGGCTAGGGTCAGAGACACAGTTAGGGTTAGTATTAGACCTAGGGTTAGGGTTATGTTGAGGGCTAGGGTTAGAGAGACGGTTAGGGTTAAGTTTGGACCTAGGGTTAGGGTTATGTTTAGGGCTCGGTTTAGAGAGCCTTTTAGGGTTAGGATTGGACCTAGGGTTACGGTTATGTTGAGGGCTAGGGTTAGAGAGATGGTTATGGTTAGGATTAGACCTAGGGTTAGGGTTATGTTGAGGGCTAGGGTTAGAGAGACGGTTAGGGTTAGGATTGGACCTAGGGTTAGGGTTATGTTGAGGGTTAGGGTTAGAGAGTCGGTTAGGGTTAGGATTGGACCTAGGGTTAGGGTTATGTTCAGGGCAAGGGTTAGAGAGACTCTTAGGGTTAGGA
Source organism: Miniopterus schreibersii (assembly GCF_964146895.1). NCBI lineage: Eukaryota > Metazoa > Chordata > Mammalia > Chiroptera > Miniopteridae > Miniopterus > Miniopterus schreibersii. Next base: position 349,773 of record NW_027669813.1, on the reverse strand, counting down.
TTGGACCTACGGTTAAGGTTAGGATGAGGGCTAGGGTTAGAGAGACTGTTAGGTTGAGGATTGGACCTAGGGTTAGGGTTATGTTGAGGGATAGCGTTAGGGAGACGGTTAGGGTTAGGATAGGACCTAGGGTTAGGGTTATGTTGAGGGCTAGGGTTAGAGAGACGGTTCGGGTTAGGATCGGACCTAGGGTTAGGGTTATGTTGAGGGCTAGGGTTAGAGAGATGGTTAGGGTTAGGATTGGACCTAGGGTTAGGGTTAGGTTGAGGGCTAGGGTTAGAGAGACGGTTAGGGTGAGGATTGGACCTAGGGTTAGGCTTATGGTGAGGGCTAGGGTCAGAGAGACGGTTAGGGTTAGGATTGGACCTAGGGTTAGGGTTATTTTGAGGGCTAGGATTAGAGAGACGGTTAGGATTAGGATTGGACCTAGGGTGAAGGTTATGTTGAGGGCTAGGGTTAGAGAGACGGTTAGGGCTAGGATTGGACCTAGGGTTAGTGTTAGGTTGATGGCTAGGGTTAGAGAGACGGTTAGGGTTAGGATTGGACCTAGGGTTAGGGTTATGTTGAGGGCTCGGGTAGAGAGACGTTTAGGGTTAGGATTGGACCTAGGGTTACGGTTATTTTGGGGGCTAGGTTTAGAGAGACGGTTACGGTTTGGTTTGGTCCTAGGGTTAGGGTTATGTTGAGGGCTAGGGTCAGAGACACAGTTAGGGTTAGGATTGGACCTAGGGTTCGGGTTATGTTGAGGGCTAGGTTTAGAGAGACGGTTAGGGTTAGGTTTGGACCTAGGGTTAGGGTTATGTTGAGGGCTCGGGTTAGAGAGACTTTTAGGGTTAGGATTGGACCTAGGGTTTAGGTCATGTTGAGGTCTAGGGTTAGAGAGATAGTTATGGTTATGATTGGACCTAGGGTTAGGGTTATTTTGAGGGCTAGGGTTAGAGAGACGGTTAGGGTTAGGATTGGACCTAGGGTTAGGGTTATGTTGAGGGTTAGGGTTAGAGAGACGGTTAGGGTTAGGATTGCACATAGGATTAGGGTTATGTTGAGGGCTAGGTTTAGAGAGACGTTTAGGGTTAGGATTGGACCTAGGGTTAGGGTTATGTTGAGGGCAACGGTTAGAGAGACTGTTAGGGTTAGGATTGGACCTAGGGTTAGGGTTAGGTTGAGGGCTAGGGTTAGGGAGACGGTTAGGGTGAGGATTGGACCTATGGTTAGGGTTATGTTGAGAGCTAGGTTTAGAGAGACGGTTAGGGTTAGGATTGAACCTAGGGATAGGGTTATGTTGAGGGCTAGGGTTAGAGAGACGGTTCCGGTTAGGATTAGACATAGGGTTAGGGTTATGTTGAGGGCTAGGGTTAGAGAGACGGTTCGGGTTAGGATTGGACCTAGGGTTAGGGTTAGGTTTCGGGCTAGGGATACAGAGACGGTTAGGGTGAGGATTGGACCTATGGTTAGGGTTATTTTGAGGGCTAGGATTAGAGAGACGGTTAGGATTAGGATTGGACCTATGGTTAGGGTTATGTTGAGGGCTAGGGTTAGAGGGACGGTTAGGGTCAGGATTGGACCTAGGGATAGGGTTATGTTGAGGGCTAGGGTAAGAGAGACGGTTAGGGTCAGGATTGGACCTAGGGATAGGGTTATGTTGAGGGCTAGGGTTGGAGAGACGGTTAGGGTTAAGATTGGACGTAGGGTTAGGGTTATGTGAGGGCTAGGGTTAGAGAGACGGTTAAGGTTAGGATTGGACCTAGGGTTAGGGTTATGTTGAGGGCTAGGGTTAGAGAGACGGTTAAGGTTAGGATTGGACCTAGGGTTAGGGTTATGTTGAGGGCTAGGGTTAGAGAGAAGTTTAGGGTTAGGATTGGACCTCGGGTTAGGGTTATGTTGAGGGCTAGGTTTAGAGAGACGGTTACGGTTTGGTTTGGTCCTAGGGTTAGGGTTATGTTGAGGGCTAGGGTCAGAGACACAGTTAGGGTTAGGATTGGACCTAGGGTTAGGGTTATGTTGAGGGCTAGGTTTAGAGAGACGGTTAGGGTTAGGTTTGGACCTAGGGTTAGGTTTATGTTGAGGGCTCGGGTTAGAGAGAATTTTAGGGTTAGGATTGGACCTAGGGTTAGGTCTATGTTGAGGGCTAGGTTTAGAGAGACGGTTACGGTTTGGTTTGGTCCTAGGATTAGGGTTATGTTGAGGGCTAGGGTCAGAGACACAGTTAGGGTTAGGATTGGACCTAGGGTTAGGGTTATGTTGAGGGTTAGGGTTAGAGAGACGGTTAGGGTTAGGATTGGACATAGGATTAGGGTTATGTTGAGGGCTAGGTTTAGAGAGACGTTTAGGGTCAGGATTGGACCTAAGGTTAGGGTTATGTTGAGGGCAAGGGTTAGAGAGACTGTTAGGGTTAGGATTGGACCTACGGTTAGGGTTAGGTTGAGGGCTAGGGTTAGAGAGACGGTTAGGGTTAGGATTGGACCTAAGGTTAGGGTTATGTTGAGGGCTAGGGTTAGAGAGACGGTTAGGGTTAGGATTGGACATAGGGTTAGGGTTATGTTGAGGGCTAGGTTTAGAGAGACGTTTAGGGTTAGGATTGGACCTAGGGATAGTGTTATGTTGAGGGCAAGGTTTAGAGAGACTGTCAGGGTTAGGATTGGACCTAGGGTTATGGTTATGTTGAGGGCTAGGGTTAGAGAGACGGTCAGGGTTAGGATTGGCCCTAGGGTTAGGGTTATGTTGAGGGCTAGGGTTAGAGAGACGGTCAGGGTTAGGATTGAACCTAGGGTATGGGTTATGTTGAGGGCTACGTTTAGAGAGACGGTTAGGGTTAGGATTGGACCTAGGGTTAGGGTTATGTTGAGGGCTAGGGTTAGAGAAACGGTTAGGGTTAGGATTGGACCTAGGGTTAGGGTTATGTGGAAGTCTAGGTTTAGAGAGAAGGTTAGGGATAGGATTGGACCTAGGGTAAGCGTTAAGTTGAGGGCTAGAGTTAGAGAGACGGTTAGGGTCAGGATTGGACCTAGGGATAGGGTTATGTTGAGGGCTAGGGTTGGAGAGACGGTTAGGGTTAGGATTGGATGTAGGGTTAGGGTTATGTGAGGGTTAGGGTTAGAGAGACGGTTAAGGTTAGGATTGGACCTAGGGTTAGGGATATGTTGAGGGCTAGGGTTAGAGAAACGGTTAGGGTGAGGATTGGACCTAGGGTTAGGGTTATGTTGAAGGCTAGGGTTAGAGAGACCGTTAGGGTTAGGATTGGACCTAAGGTTAGGGTTATTTTGAGGGCTAGGGTTAGAGAGACGGTTAGGGTTAGGATTGGACATAGGGTTAGGGTTATGTTGAGGGCTAGGTTTAGAGAGACGTTTAGGGTTTGGATTGGACCTAGGGTTAGTGTTATGTTGAGGGCAAGGTTTAGAGAGACAGTCAGGGTTTGGATTGGACCTAGGGTTAGGGTTATGTTGAGGGCTAGGGTTAGAGAGACGGTCAGGGTTAGGATTGGCCCTAGGGTTAGGGTTATGTTGAGGGCTAGGGTTAGAGAGAAGGTCAGGGTTAGGATTGAACCTAGGGTTAGGGTTATGTTGAGGGCTAGGGTTAGAGAGAAGTTTAGGGTTAGGATTGGACCTAGGGTTAGGGTTATGTTGAGGGCAAGGGTTAGAGAGACTGTCAGGGTTAGGATTGGACCTAGCTTTAGGGTTATGTTGAGGGCTAGGGTTAGAGAGACGGTCAGGGTTAAGATTGGACCTAGGGTTAGGGTTATGTTGAGGGCTAGGTTTAGAGAGACGGTTACGGTTTGGTTTGGTCCTAGGGTTAGGGTTATGTTGAGGGCTAGGGTCAGAGACACAGTTAGGGTTAGGATTGGACCTAGGGTTAGGGTTATGTTGAGGGCTAGGTTTAGAGAGACGGTTAGGGTTAGGTTTGGACCTAGGGTTAGGGTTATGTTGAGGGCTCGGGTTAGAGAGACTTTTAGGGTTAGGATTGGACCTAGGGTTTAGGTCATGTTGAGGTCTAGGGTTAGAGAGATAGTTATGGTTAGGATTGGACCTAGGGTTAGGGTTATTTTGAGGGCTAGGGTTAGAGAGACGGTTAGGGTTAGGATTGGACATAGGATTAGGGTTATGTTGAGGGCTAGGTTTAGAGAGACGTTTAGGGTTAGGATTGGACCTAGGGTTAGGGTTATGTTGAGGGCAAGGGTTAGAGAGACTGTTAGGGTTAGGATTGGACCTACGGTTAGGGTTAGGTTGAGGGCTAAGGTTAGAGAGACGGTTAGGGTGAGGATTGGACCTATGGTTAGGGTTATGTTGAGGGCTAGGTTTAGAGAGACGGTTAGGGTTAGGATTGGACCTAGGGATAGGGTTATGTTGAGGGCTAGGGTTAGAGAGACGGTTCGGATTAGGATTGGACCTAGGCTTAGGGTTATGTTGAGGGTTAGGGTTAGAGAGACGGTTAGGGTTAGGATTGGACATAGGATTAGGGTTATGTTGAGGGCTAGGTTTAGAGAGACGTTTAGGGTTAGGATTGGACCTAGGGTTAGGGTTATGTTGAGGGCAAGGGTTAGAGAGACTGTTAGGGTTAGGATTGGACCTAGGGTTAGGGTTAGGTTGAGGGCTAGGGTTAGAGATACGGTTAGGGTGAGGATTGGACCTATGGTTAGGGTTATGTTGAGGGCTAGGTTTAGAGAGACGGTTAGGGTTAGGATTGGACCTAGGGATAGGGTTATGTTGAGGGCTAGGGTTAGAGAGACCGTTCGGGTTAGGATTGGACCTAGGGTTAGGGTTATGTTGAGGGCTAGGGTTAGAGAGACGGTTCGGGTTAGGATTGGACCTAGGGTTAGGGTTAGGTTTCGGGCTAGGGTTACAGAGACGGTTAGGGTGAGGATTGGACCTAGGGTTAGGGTTATTTTGAGGGCTAGGATTAGAGAGACGGTTAGGATTAGGATTCGACCTATGGTTAGGGTTATGTTGAGGGCTAGGGTTAGAGGGACGGTTAGGGTCAGGATTGGACCTAGGGATAGGGTTATGTTGAGGGCTAGGGTTAGAGAGACGGTTAGGGTTAGGATTGGACATAGGGTTAGGGTTATGTGAGGGCTAGGGTTAGAGAGACGGTTAAGGTTAGGATTGGACCTAGGGTAAGGGTTATGTTGAGGTCAAGGGTTAGAGAGACTGTCAGGGTTAGGATTGGACCTAGGGTTAGGGTTATGTTGAGGGCTAGGGTTAGAGAGACGGTCAGGGTTAGGATTGGCCCTAGGGTTAGGGTTATGTTGAGGGCTAGGGTTAGAGAGACGGTCAGGGTTAGGATTGGACCTAGGGTTAGGGTTATGCTGAGGGCTTGGTTTAGAGAGACGGTTACGGTTTGATTTGGACCTAGGGTTAGGGTTATGTTGAGGGCTAGGGTCAGAGACACAGTTAGGGTTAGTATTAGACCTAGGGTTAGGGTTATGTTGAGGGCTAGGGTTAGAGAGACGGTTAGGGTTAAGTTTGGACCTAGGGTTAGGGTTATGTTTAGGGCTCGGGTTAGAGAGCCTTTTAGGGTTAGGATTGGACCTAGGGTTACGGTTATGTTGAGGGCTAGGGTTAGAGAGATGGTTATGGTTAGGATTAGACCTAGGGTTAGGGTTATGTTGAGGGCTAGGGTTAGAGAGACGGTTAGGGTTAGGATTGGACCTAGGGTTAGGGTTATGTTGAGGGTTAGGGTTAGAGAGTCGGTTAGGGTTAGGATTGGACCTAGGGTTAGGGTTATGTTCAGGGCAAGGGTTAGAGAGACTCTTAGGGTTAGGATTGGACCTAGGGTTAAGGTTAGGATGTGGGCTAGGGTTAGAGAGACGGTTAGGTTGAGGATTGGACCTAGGGTTAGGGTTATGTTGAGGGATAGCGTTAGGGAGACGGTTAGGGTTAGGATAGGACCTAGGGTTAGGGTTATGTTGAGGGCTAGGGTTAGAGAGACGGTTCGGGTTAGGATCGGACCTAGGGTTAGGGTTATGTTGAGGGCTAGGGTTAGAGAGATGGTTAGGGTTAGGATTGGACCTAGGGTTAGGGTTAGGTTGAGGGCTAGGGTTAGAGAGACGGTTAGGGTGAGGATTGGACCTAGGGTTAGGCTTATGGTGAGGGCTAGGGTCAGAGAGACGGTTAGGGTTAGGATTGGACCTAGGGTTAGGGTTATTTTGAGGGCTAGGATTACAGAGACGGTTAGGATTAGGATTGGACCTAGGGTGAAGGTTATGTTGAGGGCTAGGGTTAGAGAGACGGTTAGGGCTAGGATTGGACCTAGGGTTAGTGTTAGGTTGATGGCTAGGGTTAGAGAGACGGTTAGGGTTAGGATTGGACCTAGGGTTAGGGTTATGTTGAGGGCTCGGGTAGAGAGACGTTTAGGGTTAGGATTGGACCTAGGGTTACGGTTATTTTGGGGGCTAGGTTTAGAGAGACGGTTACGGTTAGGATTGGACCTAGGGTTAGGGTTATGCTGAGGGCTAGGGTTAGAGACACGGTTAGGGTTAGGATTGGACCTAGGGTTAGGGTTATGTTGAGGGCTAGGGCTAGAGAGACGGTTAGGGTTAGGATTGGACATAGTGTTGGGTTATGTTGAGGGCTAGGTTTAGAGAGACGTTTAGGGTTAGGATTGGACCTAGGGTTAGTGTTATGTTGAGGGCAAGGGTTAGAGAGACTGTTAGGGTTAGGATTGGACCTAGGGTTAGGGTTATGTTGAGGGCTAGGGCTAGAGAGACGGTTAGGGTTAGGATTGGACCTAGTTTTAGGGTTTTGTGCAAGGCTAGGTTTAGAGAGACGGTTAGGGTTAGGATTGGACCTAGAGTTAGTGTTATGTTGAGGGCAAGGGTTAGAGAGACTGTTAGGGTTAGGATTGGACCTAGGGTTAGGGTTATTTTGAGGGCTAGGGTTAGAGAGACGGTCAGGGTTAGGATTGGCCCTAGGGTTAGGGTTATGTTGAGGGCTAGGGTTAGAGAGACGGTTAGTGTTAGGATTGGCCCTAGGGTTAGTGTTATGTTGAGGGCTAGGTTTAGAGAGACGGTTAGGGTTAGGATTGGACCTAGGGTTAGGGTTATGTTGAGGGCTAGGGTTAGAGAGACGGTTAGGGTTAGGATTGGACCTAGGGTTAGGGTTATGTGGAAGGCTAGGTTTAGAAAGACGGTTAGGGTTAGGATTGGACCTAGGGTTAGGGTTATGTTGAGGGCTAGGGTTAGAGAGTCGGTTAGGGTTCGGATTGGAGCTAAGGTTAGGGTTATGTTGAGAGCTAGGGTTAGAGACACGGTTAGGGTTAGGATTGGACCTAGGGTTAGTGTTATGTTGAGGGCAAGGGTTAGAGAGACTGTTAGGGTTAGGATTGGACCTAGGGTTAGGGTTATGTTGAGGGCTAGAGTTAGAGAGACGGTCAGGGTTAGGATTGGCCCTAGGGTTAGGGTTATGTTGAGGGCTAGGGTTAGAGAGACGGTTAGGGTTAGGATTGGCCCTAGGGTTAGGGTTATGTTGAGGGCTAGGTTTAGAGAGACGGTTAGGGTTAGGATTGGACCTAGGGTTAGGGTTATGTTGAGGGCTACGGTTAGAGATACGGTTAGGGTTAGGATTGGACCTAGGGTTAGGGTTATGTGGAAGGCTAGTTTTAGAGAGACGGTTAGGGTTAGGATTGGACCTAGGGTTAGGGTTATGTTGAGGGCTAGGGCTAGAGAGTCGGTTAGGGTTCGGATTGGAGCTAAGGTTAGGGTTATGTTGAGGGCTAGGGTTAGAGACACGGTCAGGGTTAGGATTGGACGTAGGGTTAGTGTTATGTTGAGGGCTAGGGTTAGAGAGAAGGTCAGGGTTAGGATTGGACCTAGGGTTAGGGTTATGTTGAGGGCTAGAGCTAGAGAGACTGTCAGGGTTAGGATTGGACGTCGTATTAGGTTTAGTTTGAGGGCTAGGGTAGAGAGACGGTTAGGGTGAGGATTGGACCTAGGGTTAGGGTTATGTTGAGGGCTAGGGTTAGAGAGACGGTTAGGGTTAGGATTGGACCTAGGGTTAGGGTTAGTTAAGGGCTATGGTTAGAGAGACGGTTAGGGTGAGGATTGGACCTAGGGTTAGGCTTATGGTGAGGGCTAGGGTCAGAGAGACGGTTAGGGTGAGGATTGGACCTAGGGTTAGGGTTATTTTGAGGGCTAGGATTAGAGAGACGTTTAGGATTAGGATTGGACCTATGGTTAGGGTTATGTTGAGGGCTAGGGTTAGAGAGACGGTTAGGGTTAGGATTAGACCTAGGGTGAAGGTTATGTTGAGGGCTAGGGTTAGAGAGACGGTTACGGCTAGGATTGCACCTAGGGTTAGAGTTAGGTTGATGGCTAGGGTTAGAGAGACGGTTAGGGTCAGGATTGGACCGAGGGTTAGGCTTATGTTGAGGGCTCGGGTAGAGAGACGTTTAGGGTTAGGATTGGACCTAGGGTTACGGTTATGTTGAGGGCTAGGTTTAGAGTGACGGTTACGGTTAGGATTGGACCTAGGGTTAGGGTTATGTTGAGGGATAGGGTTAGAGAGACGGTCAGGGTTAGGATTGGCAGTAGGGTTAGAGTTATGTTGAGGGCTAGGGTTAGAGAGACGGTTAGGGTTAGGATTGGACCTAGGGTTAGGGTTATGTTGAGGGCTAGGGTTAGAGAGACGGTTAGGGTTAGGATTGGACCTAGGGTTAGGGTTATGTTGAGGGCTAGGGTTAGAGAGACGGTTAGGGTTAGGATCGGACCTAGGGTTAGCGTTATGTGGAAGGCTAGGTTTAGAGAGACGGTTAGGGTTAGGATTGGACCTAGGGTTAGTGTTATGTTGAGGGCAAGGGTTAGAGAGACTGTTAGGGTTAGGATTGGACCTAGGGTTAGGGTTATGTTGAGGGCTAGGGTTAGAGAGACGGTCAGGGTTAGGATTGGCCCTAGGGTTAGGGTTATGTTGAGAGCTAGGGTTAAAGAGACGGTTAGGGTTAGGATTGGGCCTAGGGTTAGGGTTATGTTGAGGGCTAGGTTTAGAGAGACGGTTAGGGTTAGGATTGGACCTAGGGTTAGGGTTATGTTGAGGGCTAGGGTTAGAGAGACGGTTATGGTTAGGATTGGACCTAGGGTTAGGGTTATGTGGAAGGCTAGGTTTAGAGAGACGGTTAGGGTTAGGATTGGACCTAGGGTTAGGGTTATGTTGAGGGCTAGGTTTAGAGAGTCGATTAGGGTTCGGATTGGAGCTAAGGTTAGGGTTATGTTGAGGGCTAGGGTTAGAGACACGGTCAGGGTTAGGATTGGACCTACGGTTAGTGTTATGTTGAGGGCTAGGGTTAGAGAGAAGGTCAGGGTTAGGATTGGACCTAGGGTTAGTGTTATTTTGAGGGCTAGGGTTAGATAGACGGTTACGGTTAGGATTGGGTTATGTTGAGGGCTAGGGTTAGAGAGACGGTTAGGGTTAGTATTGGACATAGGGTTAGTGTTATGTTGAGGGCAAGGGTTAGAGAGACTGTTAGGGTTAGGATTGGACCTAGGGTTAGGGTTATGTTGAGGGCTAGGGTTAGAGAGACGGTCAGGGTTAGGATTGGCCCTAGGGTTAGGGTTATGTTGAGGGCTAGGGTTAGAGAGACGTTTAGGGTTAGGATTGGACCTAGGGTTACGGTTATGTTGGGAGCTAGGGTTAGAGAGACGGTTAGGGTTAGGATTGGACCTAGGGTTAGGGTTATGTTGAGGGCAAGGTTAGAGAGACGGTTAGGGTTAGGATCGGACCTAGGGTTAGTGTTATGTTGAGGGCAAGGGTTAGAGAGACTGTTAGGGTTAGGATTGGACCTAGGGTTAGGGTTATGTTGAGGGCTAGGGTTAGAGAGACGGTCAGGGTTTGGATTGGACCTAGGGTTAGGGTTATGTTGAGGGCTAGGTTTAGAGAGACGGTCAGGGTTAGGATTGGCCCTAGGGTTAGGGTTATGTTGAGGGCTAGAGCTAGAGAGACTGTCAGGGTTAGGATTGGACGTCGTATTAGGTTTAGGTTGAGGGCTAGCGTTAGAGAGACGGTTAGCGTTAGGATTGGACCTAGGGTTAGGGTTATGTTGAGGGCTAGGGTTAGAGAGACGGTTAGGGTTAGGATCGGAGCTAGGGTTAGGGTTATGTGGAAGGCTAGGTTTAGAGAGACGGTTAGGGTTAGGATTGGACCTAGGGTTAGGGTTATGTTGAGGGCTAGGGTTAGAGAGTCGGTTAGGGTTCGGATTGGAGCTAAGGTTAGGGTTATGTTGAGAGCTAGGGTTAGAGACACGGTTAGGGTTAGGATTGGACCTAGGGTTAGGGTTATGTTGAGGGCTAGGGTTAGAGAGACGGTTAGGGTTAGGATTGGACCTAGGGTTAGGGTTATGTTGAGGGCTAGGGTTAGAGAGACGGTTAGGGTTAGGATTGGACATAGGGTTAGGGTTATGTTGAGGGCTAGGTTTAGAGAGACGTTTAGGGTTAGGATTGGACCTAGGGTTAGTGTTATGTTGAGGGCAAGGTTTAGAGAGACTGTTAGGGTTAGGATAGGACCTAGGGTTAGGGTTATGTTGAGGGCTAGGGTTAGAGAGACGGTCAGTGTTAGGATTGGCCCTAGGGTTAGGGTTATGTTGAGGGCTAGGGTTAGAGAGACGGTTAGGGTTAGGATCGGAGCTAGGGTTAGGGTTATGTGGAAGGCTAGGTTTAGAGAGACGGTTAGGGTTAGCATTGGACCTAGGGTTAGTGTTATGTTGAGGGCAAGGGTTAGAGAGACTGTTAGGGTTAGGATTGGACCTAGGGTTAGGGTTATGTTGAGGGCTAGAGTTAGAGAGACGGTCAGGGTTAGGATTGGCCCTAGGGTTAGGGTTATGTTGAGGGCTAGGGTTAGAGAGACGGTTAGGGTTAGGATTGGCCCTAGGGTTAGGGTTATGTTGAGGGGTAGGTTTAGAGAGACGGTTAGGGTTAGGATTGGACCTAGGGTTAGGGTTATGTTGAGGGCTAGGGTTAGAGATACGGTGAGGGTTAGGATTGGACCTAGGGTTAGGGTTATGTGGAAGGCTAGTTTTAGAGAGACGGTTAGGGTTAGGATTGGACCTAGGGTTAGGGTTATGTTGAGGGCTAGGGCTAGAGAGTCGGTTAGGGTTCGGATTGGAGCTAAGGTTAGGGTTATGTTGAGGGCTAGGGTTAGAGACACGGTCAGGGTTAGGATTGGACGTAGGGTTAGTGTTATGTTGAGGGCTAGGGTTAGAGAGAAGGTCAGGGTTAGGATTGGACCTAGGGTTAGGGTTATGTTGAGGGCTAGAGCTAGAGAGACTGTCAGGGTTAGGATTGGACGTCGTATTAGGTTTAGGTTGAGGGCTAGGGTTAGAGAGACGGTTAGGGTTAGGATTGGACCTAGGGTTAGGGTTAGGTTGAGGGCTAGGCTTAGAGAGACGGTTAGGGTTAAGATTGGACATAGGGTTAGGGTTAGGTTGAGGGCTAGGGTTAGAGAGAAAGTTAGGTTTAGGATTGGACCTAGGGTTAGGGTTATGTTGAGGGTTAGGGTTAGAGAGACGGTTAGGGTTAGGATTGGACATAGGGTTAGGGTTATGTTGAGGGCTAGGTTTAGAGAGACGTTTAGGGTTAGGATTGGACCTAGGGTTAAGGTTATGTTGAGGGCAAGGGTTAGAGAGACTCTTAGGGTTAGGATTGGACCTAGGGTTAAGGTTAGGATGAGGGCTAGGGTTAGAGAGACGGTTAGGGTGAGGATTGGACCTAGGGTTAGGGTTATGTTGAGGGCTAGGGTTAGAGAGACGGTTAGGGTTAGGATTGGACCTAGGGTTAGTTTTAGTTAAGGGCTAGGGTTAGAGAGACGGTTAGGGTGAGGATTGGACCTAGGGTTAGGCTTATGGTGAGGGCTAGGGTCAGAGAGACGGTTAAGGTTAGGATTGGACCTAGGGTTAGGGTTATTTTGAGGGCTAGGATTAGAGAGACGGTTAGGATTAGGATTGGACCTATGGTTAGGGTTATGTTGAGGGCTAGGGTTAGAGAGAAGGTTAGGGTTAGGATTAGACCTAGGGTGAAGGTTATGTTGAGGGCTAGGGTTAGAGAGACGGTTACGGCTAGGATTGCACCTAGGGTTAGAGTTAGGTTGATGGCTAGGGTTAGAGAGACGGTTAGGGTCAGGATTGGACCTAGGGTTAGGCTTATGTTGAGGGCTCGGGTAGAGAGACGTTTAGGGTTAGGATTGGACCTAGGGTTACGGTTATGTTGAGGGCTAGGTTTAGAGTGACGGTTACGGTTAGGATTGGACCTAGGGTTAGGGTTATGTTGAGGGATAGGGTTAGAGAGACGGTCAGGGTTAGGATTGGCCCTAGGGTTAGAGTTATGTTGAGGGCTAGGGTTAGAGAGACGGTTAGGGTTAGGATTGGACCTAGGGTTAGGGTTATGTTGAGGGCTAGGGTTAGAGAGACTGTTAGGGTTAGGATTGGACCTAGGGTTAGTGTTATTTTGAGGGCTAGGGTTAGATAGACGGTTACGGTTAGGATTGGGTTATGTTGAGGGCTAGGGTTAGAGAGACGGTTAGGGTTAGTATTGGACATAGGGTTAGTGTTATGTTGAGGGCAAGGGTTAGAGAGACTGTTAGGGTTAGGATTGGACCTAGGGTTAGGGTTATGTTGAGGGCTAGGGTTAGAGAGACGGTCAGGGTTAGGATTGGCCCTAGGGTTAGGGTTATGTTGAGGGCTAGGGTTAGAGAGACGTTTAGGGTTAGGATTGGACCTAGGGTTACGGTTATGTTGGGAGCTAGGGTTAGAGAGACGGTTAGGGTTAGGATTGGACCTAGGGTTAGGGTTATGTTGAGGGCTAGGGTTAGATAGACGGTTAGGGTTAGGATCGGACCTAGGGTTAGTGTTATGTTGAGGGCAAGGTTTAGAGAGACTGTTAGGGTTAGGATTGGACCTAGGGTTAGGGTTATGTTGAGGGCTAGGGTTAGAGAGACGGTCAGGGTTTGGATTGGACCTAGGGTTAGGGTTATGTTGAGGGCTAGGTTTAGAGAGACGGTCAGGGTTAGGATTGGCCCTAGGGTTAGGGTTATGTTGAGGGCTAGAGCTAGAGAGACTGTCAGGGTTAGGATTGGACGTCGTATTAGGTTTAGGTTGAGGGCTAGGGTTAGAGAGACGGTTAGCGTTAGGATTGGACCTAGGGTTAGGGTTAGGTTGAGGGCTAGGCTTAGAGAGACGGTTAGGGTTAGGATTGGACATAGGGTTAGGGTTAGGTTGAGGGCTAGGGTTAGAGAGACGGTTAGGGTTAGGTTTGGACCTAGGGTTAGGGTTTTGTTGAGGGCTAGGGTTAGAGAGACGGTTAGGGTTAGGATTGGACCTAGGGTGAAGGTTATGTTGAGGGCTAGGGTTAGAGAGACGGTTAGGGCTAGGATTGGACCTAGGGTTAGAGTTATGTTGAGGGCTCGGGTAGAGAGACGTTTAGGGTTAGGATTGGACCTAGGGTTAGGGTTATGTTGAGGGCTCGGGTAGAGAGACGTTTAGGGTTAGGATTGGACCTAGGGTTACGGTTATGTTGAGGGCTAGGTTTAGAGAGACGGTTACGGTTAGGATTGGACCTAGGGTTAGGGTTATGCTGAGGGCTAGGGTTAGAGAGACGGTTAGGGTTAGGATTGGACATAGGGTTAGGGTTATGTTGAGGGCTAGGTTTAGAGAGACGTTTAGGGTTAGGATTGGACCTAGGGTTAGTGTTATGTTGAGGGCAAGGGTTAGAGAGACGGTTAGGGTTAGGATTGGACCTAGGGTTAGGGTTATGTTGAGGGCTAGGGTAAGAGAGACGGTTAGGGTTAGGATTGGACCTAGGGTTAGGGTTAGGTTGAGGGCTAGGCTTAGAGAGACGGTTAGGGTTAAGATTGGACATAGGGTTAGGGTTAGGTTGAGGGCTAGGGTTAGAGAGACGGCTAGGTTTAGGATTGGACCTAGGGTTAGGGTTATCTTGAGGGTTAGGGTTAGAGAGACGGTTAGGGTTAGGATTGGACATAGGGTTAGGGTTATGTTGAGGGCTAGGTTTAGAGAGACGTTTAGGGTTAGGATTGGACCTAGGGTTAAGGTTATGTTGAGGGCAAGGGTTAGAGAGACTCTTAGGGTTAGGATTGGACCTAGGGTTAAGGTTAGGATGAGGGCTAGGGTTAGAGAGACGGTTAGGGTGAGGATTGGACCTAGGGTTAGGGTTATGTTGAGGGCTAGGGTTAGAGAGACGGTTAGGGTTAGGATTGGACCTAGGGTTAGTTTTAGTTAAGGGCTAGGGTTAGAGAGACGGTTAGGGTGAGGATTGGACCTAGGGTTAGGCTTATGGTGAGGGCTAGGGTCAGAGAGACGGTTAGGGTTAGGATTGGACCTAGGGTTAGGGTTATTTTGAGGGCTAGGATTAGAGAGACGGTTAGGATTAGGATTGGACCTATGGTTAGGGTTATGTTGAGGGCTAAGTTAGAGAGACGGTTAGGGTTAGGATTAGACCTAGGGTGAAGGTTATGTTGAGGGCTAGGGTTAGAGAGACGGTTACGGCTAGGATTGCACCTAGGGTTAGAGTTAGGTTGATGGCTAGGGTTAGAGAGACGGTTAGGGTCAGGATTGGACCTAGGGTTAGGCTTATGTTGAGGGCTCGGGTAGAGAGACGTTTAGGGTTAGGATTGGACCTAGGGTTACGGTTATGTTGAGGCCTAGGTTTAGAGTGACGGTTACGGTTAGGATTGGACCTAGGGTTAGGGTTATGTTGAGGGATAGGGTTAGAGAGACGGTCAGGGTTAGGATTGGCCCTAGGGTTAGAGTTATGTTGAGGGCTAGGGTTAGAGAGACGGTTAGGGTTAGGATTGGCCCTAGGGTTAGGGTTATGTTGAGGGCTAGGGTTAAAGAGACGGTTAGGGTTAGGATTGGGCCTAGGGTTAGGGTTATGTTGAGGGCTAGGTTTAGAGAGACGGTTAGGGTTAGGATTGGACCTAGGGTTAGGGTTATGTTGAGGGCTAGGGTTAGAGAGACGGTTATGGTTAGGATTGGACCTAGGGTTAGGGTTATGTGGAAGGCTAGGTTTAGAGAGACGGTTAGGGTTAGGATCGGACCTAGGGTTAGCGTTATGTGGAAGGCTAGGTTTAGAGAGACGGTTAGGGTTAGGATTGGACCTAGGGTTAGTGTTATGTTGAGGGCAAGGGTTAGAGAGACTGTTAGGGTTAGGATTGGACCTAGGGTTAGGGTTATGTTGAGGGCTAGGGTTAGAGAGACGGTCAGGGTTAGGATTGGCCCTAGGGTTAGGGTTATGTTGAGGGCTAGGGTTAAAGAGACGGTTAGGGTTAGGATTGGGCCTAGGGTTAGGGTTATGTTGAGGGCTAGGTTTAGAGAGACGGTTAGGGTTAGGATTGGACCTAGGGTTAGGGTTATGTTGAGGGCTAGGGTTAGAGAGACGGTTATGGTTAGGATTGGACCTAGGGTTAGGGTTATGTGGAAGGCTAGGTTTAGAGAGACGGTTAGGGTTAGGATTGGACCTAGGGTTAGCGTTATGTTGAGGGCTAGGGTTAGAGAGTCGATTAGGGTTCGGATTGGAGCTAAGGTTAGGGTTATGTTGAGGGCTAGGGTGAGAGACACGGTCAGGGTTAGGATTGGACCTACGGTTAGTGTTATGTTGAGGGCTAGGGTTAGAGAGAAGGTCAGGGTTAGGATTGGACCTAGGGTTAGTGTTATTTTGAGGGCTAGGGTTAGATAGACGGTTACGGTTAGGATTGGGTTATGTTGAGGGCTAGGGTTAGAGAGACGGTTAGGGTTAGTATTGGACATAGGGTTAGTGTTATGTTGAGGGCAAGGGTTAGAGAGACTGTTAGGGTTAGGATTGGACCTAGGGTTAGGGTTATGTTGAGGGCTAGGGTTAGAGAGACGGTCAGGGTTAGGATTGGCCCTAGGGTTAGGGTTATGTTGAGGGCTAGGGTTAGAGAGACGTTTAGGGTTAGGATTGGACCTAGGGTTACGGTTATGTTGGGAGCTAGGGTTAGAGAGACGGTTAGGGTTAGGATTGGACCTAGGGTTAGGGTTATGTTGAGGGCTAGGGTTAGAGAGACGGTTAGGGTTAGGATCGGACCTAGGGTTAGTGTTATGTTGAGGGCAAGGGTTAGAGAGTCTGTTAGGGTTAGGATTGGACCTAGGGTTAGGGTTATGTTGAGGGCTAGGGTTAGAGAGACGGTCAGGGTTTGGATTGGACCTAGGGTTAGGGTTATGTTGAGGGCTAGGTTTAGAGAGACGGTCAGGGTTAGGATTGGCCCTAGGGTTAGGGTTATGTTGAGGGCTAGAGCTAGAGAGACTGTCAGGGTTAGGATTGGACGTCGTATTAGGTTTAGGTTGAGGGCTAGGGTTAGAGAGACGGTTAGCGTTAGGATTGGACCTAGGGTTAGTGTTAGGTTGAGGGCTAGGCTTAGAGAGACGGTTAGGGTTAGGATTGGACATAGGGTTAGGGTTAGTTTGAGGGCTAGGGTTAGAGAGACGGTTAGGGTTAGGTTTGGACCTAGGGTTAGGGTTTTGTTGAGGGCTAGGGTTAGAGAGACGCTTAGGGTTAGGATTGGTCCTAGGGTTAGGGTTATGTTGAGGGCTAGGTTTAGAAAGACGGTTCGGGTTAGGATCGGACCTAGGGTTAGGGTTATGTTGAGGGCTAGGGTTAGAGAGACGGTTAGGATTAGGATTGGACCTATGGTTAGGGTTAAGTTGAGGGCTAGGGTTAGAGAGACGGTTAGGGTTAGGATTGGACCTAGGGTGAAGGTTATGTTGAGGGCTAGGGTTAGAGAGACGGTTAGGGCTAGGATTGGACCTAGGGTTAGAGTTAGGTTGATGACTAGGGTTAGAGAGACGGTTAGGGTTAGGATTGGACCTAGGGTTAGGGTTATGTTGAGGGCTCGGGTAGAGAGACGTTTAGGGTTAGGATTGGACCTAGGGTTACGGTTATGTTGAGGGCTAGGTTTAGAGAGACGGTTAGGGTTAGGATTGGACCTAGGGTTACGGTTATGTTGAGGGCTAGGTTTAGAGAGACGGTTACGGTTAGGATTGGACCTAGGGTTAGGGTTATGCTGAGGGCTAGGGTTAGAGAGACGGTTAGGTTTAGGATTGGACATAGGGTTAGGGTTATGTTGAGGGCTCGGTTTAGAGAGACGTTTAGGGTTAGGATTGGACCTAGGGTTAGTGTTATGTTGAGGGCAAGGGTTAGAGAGACGGTTAGGGTTAGGATTGGACCTAGGGTTAGGGTTATGTTGAGGGCTAGGGTAAGAGAGACGGTTAGGGTTAGGATTGGACCTAGGGTTAGGGTTTTGTGGAAGGCTAGGTTTAGAGAGACGGTTAGGGTTAGGATTGGACCTAGAGTTAGTGTTATGTTGAGGGCAAGGGTTAGAGAGACTGTTAGGGTTAGGATTGGACCTAGGGTTAGGGTTATTTTGAGGGCTAGGGTTAGAGAGACGGTCAGGGTTAGGATTGGCCCTAGGGTTAGGGTTATGTTGAGGGCTAGGGTTAGAGAGACGGTTAGTGTTAGGATTGGCCCTAGGGTTAGGGTTATGTTGAGGGCTAGGTTTAGAGAGACGGTTAGGTTTAGGATTGGACCTAGGGTTAGGGTTATGTTGAGGGCTAGGGTTAGAGAGACGGTTAGGGTTAGGATTGGACCTAGGGTTAGGGTTATGTGGAAGGCTAGGTTTAGAAAGACGGTTAGGGTTAGGATTGGACCTAGGGTTAGGGTTATGTTGAGGGCTAGGGTTAGAGAGTCGGTTAGGGTTCGGATTGGAGCTAAGGTTAGGGTTATGTTGAGAGCTAGGGTTAGAGACACGGTCAGGGTTAGGATTGGACCTAGGGTTAGGGTTATGTTGAGGGCTAGGGTTAGAGAGACGGTTAGGGTTAGGATTGGACCTAGGGTTAGGGTTATGTTGAGGGCTAGGGTTAGAGAGACGGTTAGGGTTAGGATTGGACATAGGGTTAGGGTTATGTTGAGGGCTAGGTTTAGAGAGACGTTTAGGGTTAGGATTGGACCTAGGGTTAGTGTTATGTTGAGGGCAAGGGTTAGAGAGACTGTTAGGGTTAGGATTGGACCTAGGGTTAGGGTTATGTTGAGGGCTAGGGTTAGAGAGACGGTCAGGGTTAGGATTGGCCCTAGGGTTAGGGTTATGTTGAGGGCTAGGGTTAGAGAGACGTTTAGGGTTAGGATTGGACCTAGGGTTAGGGTTAAGTTGAGGGCTAGGGTTAGAGAGACGGTTATGGTTAGGATTGGACCTAGGGTTAGGGTTATGTTGAGGGCTAGGGTTAGAGAGACGGTTAGGGTTAGGATCGGACCTAGGGTTAGGGTTATGTGGAAGGCTAGGTTTAGAGAGACAGTTAGGGTTAGGACTGGACCTAGCGTTAGGGTTAGGTTGAGGGCTACGTTTAGAGAGACGGTTAGGGTTAGGATTGGACCTAGGGTTAGGGTTATGCTGAGGGCTAGGGTTAGAGAGACGGTTAGGTTTAGGATTGGACATAGGGTTAGGGTTATGTTGAGGGCTAGGTTTAGAGAGACGTTTAGGGTTAGGATTGGACCTAGGGTTAGTGTTATGTTGAGGGCAAGGGTTAGAGAGACGGTTAGGGTTAGGATTGGACCTAGGGTTAGGGTTATGTTGAGGGCTAGGGTAAGAGAGACGGTTAGGGTTAGGATTGGACCTAGGGTTAGGGTTTTGTGGAAGGCTAGGTTTAGAGAGACGGTTAGGGTTAGGATTGGACCTAGAGTTAGTGTTATGTTGAGGGCAAGGGTTAGAGAGACTGTTAGGGTTAGGATTGGACCTAGGGTTAGGGTTATTTTGAGGGCTAGGGTTAGAGAGACGGTCAGGGTTAGGATTGGCCCTAGGGTTAGGGTTATGTTGAGGGCTAGGGTTAGAGAGACGGTTAGTGTTAGGATTGGCCCTAGGGTTAGGGTTATGTTGAGGGCTAGGTTTAGAGAGACGGTTAGGTTTAGGATTGGACCTAGGGTTAGGGTTATGTTGAGGGCTAGGGTTAGAGAGACGGTTAGGGTTAGGATTGGACCTAGGGTTAGGGTTATGTGGAAGGCTAGGTTTAGAAAGACGGTTAGGGTTAGGATTGGACCTAGGGTTAGGGTTATGTTGAGGGCTAGGGTTAGAGAGTCGGTTAGGGTTCGGATTGGAGCTAAGGTTAGGGTTATGTTGAGAGCTAGGGTTAGAGACACGGTCAGGGTTAGGATTGGACCTAGGGTTAGGGTTATGTTGAGGGCTAGGGTTAGAGAGACGTTTAGGGTTAGGATTGGACCTAGGGTTAGGGTTAAGTTGAGGGCTAGGGTTAGAGAGACGGTTATGGTTAGGATTGGACCTAGGGTTAGGGTTATGTTGAGGGCTAGGGTTAGAGAGACGGTTAGGGTTAGGATCGGACCTAGGGTTAGGGTTATGTGGAAGGCTAGGTTTAGAGAGACAGTTAGGGTTAGGACTGGACCTAGCGTTAGGGTTAGGTTGAGGGCTACGTTTAGAGAGACGGTTAGGGTTAGGATTGGACCTAGGGTTAGGGTTATGCTGAGGGCTAGGGTTAGAGAGACGGTTAGGTTTAGGATTGGACATAGGGTTAGGGTTATGTTGAGGGCTAGGTTTAGAGAGACGTTTAGGGTTAGGATTGGACCTAGGGTTAGTGTTATGTTGAGGGCAAGGGTTAGAGAGACGGTTAGGGTTAGGATTGGACCTAGGGTTAGGGTTATGTTGAGGGCTAGGGTAAGAGAGACGGTTAGGGTTAGGATTGGACCTAGGGTTAGGGTTTTGTGGAAGGCTAGGTTTAGAGAGACGGTTAGGGTTAGGATTGGACCTAGGGTTAGTGTTATGTTGAGGGCAAGGGTTAGAGAGACTGTTAGGGTTAGGATTGGACCTAGGGTTAGGGTTATGTTGAGGGCTAGGGTTAGAGAGACGGTCAGGGTTAGGATTGGCCCTAGGGTTAGGGTTATGTTGAGGGCTAGGGTTAGAGAGACGTTTAGGGTTAGGATTGGACCTAGGGTTAGGGTTAAGTTGAGGGCTAGGGTTAGAGAGACGGTTATGGTTAGGATTGGACCTAGGGTTAGGGTTATGTTGAGGGCTAGGGTTAGAGAGACGGTTAGGGTTAGGATCGGACCTAGGGTTAGGGTTATGTGGAAGGCTAGGTTTAGAGAGACAGTTAGGGTTAGGACTGGACCTAGCGTTAGGGTTAGGTTGAGGGCTACGTTTAGAGAGACGGTTAGGGTTAGGATTGGACCTAGGGTTAGGGTTATGTTGAGGGCTAGTGTTAGAGAGACGGTTAGGGTTAGGATTGGACCTAGGGTTAGGGTTTGGTTGAGGGCTACTGAGAGAGACGGTTAGGGTTAGGATTGGACCCAGGGTTAGGGTTATGTTGAGGGCTAGGGTTAGAGAGAGGGTTAGGGTTACGATTGGACCTAGGGTTAGGGTTATGTTGAGGGCTAGTGTTACAGAGACGGTTAGGGTTTGGATTGGACCTAGGGTTAGGGTTATGTTGAGGGCTAGGGTTAGAGAGAGGGTTAGGGTTAGGATAGGACCTAGGGTTAGGGTTATGTTGAGGGCTAGGGTTAGAGAGACGTTTAGAGTTAGGATCGGACCTAGGGTTAGGGTTATGTTGAGGGCTAGGTTTAGAGAGACGGTTAGGGTTAGGATTGGACCTAGGGTTGGGGTTAGGTTGAGGGCTAGGGTTAGAGAGAGGGTTAGGGTTAGGATTGGACCTAGGGTTAGGGTTAGGTTGAGGGCTAGGGTTAGAGAGGCGGTTAGGGTTAGGATTGGACCTAGGGTTAGGGTTAGGTTGAGGGCTGGGTTAGAGAGACGGTTAGGGTTAGGATTGGACCTAGGGTTAGGGTTAGGTTGAGGGCTAGGGATAGACAGACTGTTAGGGTTAGGATTGGAACTAGGGTTAGCGTTAGGTTGAGGGCTAGGCTTAGAGAGACGGTTAGGGTTAGGATTGGACCTAGGGTTAGGCTTATGTTGAGGGATGGCGTTAGAGAGACGGTTAGGGTTAGGATTGGACCTAGGGTTAGGGTTATGTTGAGGGTTAGCGTTAGAGAGACGGTTAGGGTTAGGATTGGACCTAGGGTTAGGGTTATGTTGAGAGCTAGGGTCAGAGAGACGGTTAGGGTTAGGATTGGACCTAGGGTTAGTGTTATGTTGTGGGCTAGGGTCAGAGAGACGGTTAGGGTTAGGATTAGACCTACGGTTAGGGGTATGTTGAGGGCTAGGGTTCGAGAGACGGTTAGGGTTAGGATTGGACCTAGGGTTAGGGTTATGATGAGGGCTAGGGTTAGAGAGATGGTTACTGTTAGATTGGACCTAGGGTTAGGGTTATGTTAAGGGCTAGGGTTAGAGAGACGGTTAGGGTTAGGATTGGACCTAGGGTTAGGTTTATGTTGAGGGCTAGGTTTAGAGAGACAGTTAGGGTTAGGACTGGACCTAGCGTTAGGGTTAGGTTGAGGGCTACGTTTAGAGAGACGGTTAGGGTTAGGATTGGACCTAGGGTTAGGGTTATGTTGAGGGCTAGGGTTAGAGAGACGGTCAGGGTTAGCATTGGCCCTAGGGATAGGGTTATGTTGAGGGCTAGGGTTCGAGAGACGGTTAGTGTTTGGATTGGACTTAGGGTTAGGGTTATGTTGAGGGCTAGGGTTAGAGAGACAGTTAGGGTTAGGATTGGACCTAGGGTTAGGGTTATGTTGAGGGCTAGTGTTAGAGAGATGGTTAGGTTTAGGATTGGACCTAGGGTTGGGGTTAGGTTGAGGGCTACGGTTAGAGAGACAGTTAGGTTTAGGATTGGACCTAGGGTTAGGGTTAGGTTGAGGGCTAGGGTTAGAGAGACGGTTAGGGTGAGCATTTCATCTAGGGTTAGGGTTAGGTTGAGGGCTAAGGTTAGAGAGACCATTAGGGTTAGAATTGGACCTAGGGTTAGGGTTAGGTAGAGGGCTAGGCTTAGAGAGACGGTTAGGGTTAGGATTGGACCTAGGGTTAGGCTTATGTTGAGGGCTAGGGTCAGAGAGACGGTTAGGGTTAGGATTGGACCTAGGGTTAGGCTTATGTTTAGGGCTAGGGTCAGAGAGACGGTTAGGGTTAGGATTGGACCTAGGGTTAGGGTTATGTTGAGGGTTAGCGTTAGAGAGACGGTTAGGGTTAGGATTGGACCTAGGGTTAGGGTTATGTTGAGGGCTACTGTTAGAGAGACGGTTAGGGTTAGGATTGGACCTAGGTTTAGGGTTATGTTGAGAGCTAGGGTCAGAGAGACGACTAGGGTTAGGATTAGACCTACGGTTAGGGGTATGTTGAGGGCTAGGGTTAGAGAGACGGTTAGGGTTAGGATTGGACCTAGAGTTAGGGTTATGATGAGGGCTAGGGTTAGAGACACGGTTAGTGTTAGGATTGGACCTAGGGTTAGGGTTATGTTGAGGGCTAGGGTTAGAGAGACGGTTAGGGTTAGGTTTGGACCTAGGGTTAGGGTTATGTTGAGGGCTAGGGTTAGAGAGATGGTTAGGGTTAGGATAGGACATAGGGCTAGGGTTATGTTGAGGGCGAGGGTTAGAGAGACGGTTAGGGTTAGAATTGGACCTACGGTTAAGGTTAGGTTGAGGGCTTGGGTTAGAAAGACGGTTAGGTTTAGGATTGGACCTAGGGTTAGGGTTATGTTGAGGGCTAGGGTTAGAGGGACGGTTATGGTTAGGATTGGACCCAGGGTTAGGGTTATGTGGAGGGCTAGGGTTAGAGAGACAGTTAGGGTTAGGATTGGACCTAGGGTTAGGATTATGTTGAGGGCTAGGGTGAGAGAGATGGTTAGGGTTAGGATAGGACATAGGGCTAGGGTTATGTTGAGGGCGAGGGTTAGAAAGACGGTTAGGGTTAGAATTGGACCTAAGGTTAAGGTTAGGTTGAGGGCTAGGGTTAGAAAGACGGTTAGGGTTAGGATTGGACCTAGGGTTAGGGTTAGGTTGAGGGCTAGGGTTAGAGAGACGATTAGGGTTAGGATTGGACCTAGGATTAGGGTTATGTTGAGGGCTAGGGTTAGAGTGGCGGTTAGGGTTAGAATTGGACCTAGGGTTAGGGTTAAGTTGAGGGCTAGGGTTAGAGAGACCGTTAGGGTTAGGATTGGACCTAGGCTTGGGGTTATGTTGAGGGCTAGGGATAGAGAGACGCTTAGGGTTAGGATTGGACATAGGGTTAGGATTATGTTGAGGGCAAGGGTTAGAGAGACTGTTAGGGTTAGGATTGGACCTAGGGTTACGGTTAGGTTGAGGGCTAGGCTTAGTGAGACGGTCAGGGTTAGGATTGGCCCTAGTGTTAGGGTTATGTTGAGGGCTAGGGTTAGAGATACGGTTAGGTTTAGGATTGGTCCTAGGGTTAGGGTTATGTTGAGGGCTAGGTTTAGAGAGTCGGTAGGGGGAGGATTGGACCTAGGGTTAGGGTTAGGTTGAGGGCTAGGGTTAGACAGACGGTTAGGGTTAGGATTGGACCTAGGGTTAGGGTTATGTTGAGGGTTAGCGTTAGAGAGACGGTTAGGGTTAGGATTGGAACTAGGGTTAGGGTTATGTTGAGGGCTACTGTTAGAGAGACGGTTAGGGTTAGGATTGGACCTAGGGTTAGGGTTATGTTGAGGGCTAGGTTCAGAGAGGCGGTTAGGGTTAGGATTGGACCTAGGGTTAGGGTTATGTTGAGGGCTAGGGTCAGAGAGACGGCTAGGGTTAGGATTAGACCTACGGTTAGGGGTATGTTGAGGGCTAGGGTTAGAGAGACGGTTAGGGTTAGGATTCGACCTAGGGTTAGGGTTTTGTTGGCGGCTAGGGTTAGAGAGACGGTTAGGGTTAGGATTGGATCAGGGTTAGGGTTATGTTGAGGACTAGGGTTAGAGAGACGGTTAGGGTTAGGATTGGACCTAGGGTTAGGGTTATGTTGAGGGCTAGGTTTAGAGAGTCGGTAAGGGGAAGATTGGACCTAGGGTTAGGGTTATGTTGAGGGCTAGGGTTAGAGAGACGGTTAGGGTTAGGATTGGACCTAGGGTTAGGGTTATGTTGAGGGTTAGCGTTAGAGAGACGGTTAGGGTTAGGATTGGACCTAGGGTTAGGGTTATGTTGAGGGCTACTGTTAGAGAGACTGTTAGGGTTAGGATTGGACCTAGGGTTAGGGTTAGGTTGAGGGCTAGGGTTAGACAGACGGTTAGGGTTAGGATTGGACCTAGGGTTAGCGTTAGGTTGAGGGCTAGGCTTAGAGAGACGGTTAGGGTTAGGATTGGACCTAGGGTTAGGCTTATGTTGAGGGATGGCGTTAGAGAGACGGTTAGGGTTAGGATTGGACCTAGGGTTAGGGTTATGTTGAGGGTTAGCGTTAGAGAGACGGTTAGGGTTAGGATTGGACCTAGGGTTAGGGTTATGTTGAGAGCTAGGGTCAGAGAGACGGTTAGGGTTAGGATTGGACCTAGGGTTAGTGTTATGTTGTGGGCTAGGGTCAGAGAGACGGTTAGGGTTAGGATTAGACCTACGGTTAGGGGTATGTTGAGGGCTAGGGTTCGAGAGACGGTTAGGGTTAGGATTGGACCTAGGGTTAGGGTTATGATGAGGGCTAGGGTTAGAGAGATGGTTACTGTTAGATTGGACCTAGGGTTAGGGTTATGTTAAGGGCTAGGGTTAGAGAGACGGTTAGGGTTAGGATTGGACCTAGGGTTAGGTTTATGTTGAGGGCTAGGTTTAGAGAGACAGTTAGGGTTAGGACTGGACCTAGGGTTAGGGTTAGGTTGAGGGCTACGTTTAGAGAGACGGTTAGGGTTAGGATTGGACCTAGGGTTAGGGTTATGTTGAGGGCTAGGGTTAGAGAGACGGTCAGGGTTAGCATTGGCCCTAGGGATAGGGTTATGTTGAGGGCTAGGGTTCGAGAGACGGTTAGTGTTTGGATTGGAGTTAGGGTTAGGGTTATGTTGAGGGCTAGGGTTAGAGAGACAGTTAGGGTTAGGATTGGACCTAGGGTTAGGGTTATGTTGAGGGCTAGGGTTAGAGAGATGGTTAGGTTTAGGATTGGACTTAGGGTTGGGGTTAGGTTGAGGGCTACGGTTAGAGAGACAGTTAGGTTTAGGATTGGACCTAGGGTTAGGGTTAGGTTGAGGGCTAGGGTTAGAGAGACGGTTAGGGTGAGCATTTCATCTAGGGTTAGGGTTAGGTTGAGGGCTAAGGTTAGAGAGACCGTTAGGGTTAGAATTGGACCTAGGGTTAGGGTTAGGGTTAGGTTGAGGGCTAGGCTTAGAGAGACGGTTAGGGTTAGGATTGGACCTAGGGTTAGGCTTATGTTGAGGGCTAGGGTCAGAGAGACGGTTAGGGTTAGGATTGGACCTAGGGTTAGGCTTATGTTTAGGGCTAGGGTCAGAGAGACGGTTAGGGTTAGGATTGGACCTAGGGTTAGGGTTATGTTGAGGGTTACCGTTAGAGAGACGATTAGGGTTAGGATTGGACCTAGGGTTAGGGTTATGTTGAGGGCTACTGTTAGAGAGACGGTTAGGGTTAGGATTGGACCTAGGGTTAGGGTTATGTTGAGGGTTAGCGTTAGAGAGACGATTAGGGTTAGGATTGGACCTAGGGTTAGGGTTATGATGAGGGCTAGGGTTAGAGAGACGGTTAGGGTTAGGTTTGGACCTAGGGTTAGGGTTATGTTGAGGGCTAGGGTTAGAGAGATGGTTAGGGTTAGGATAGGACATAGGGCTAGGGTTATGTTGAGGGCGAGGGTTAGAGAGACGGTTAGGGTTAGAATTGGACCTACGGTTAAGGTTAGGTTGAGGGCTTGGGTTAGAAAGACGGTTAGGGTTAGGATTGGACCTAGGGTTAGGGTTATGTTGAGGGCTAGGGTTAGAGGGACGGTTATGGTTAGGATTGGACCCAGGGTTAGGGTTATGTGGAGGGCTAGGGTTAGAGAGACAGTTAGGGTTAGGATTGGACCTAGGGTTAGGGTTATGTTGAGGGCTAGGGTGAGAGAGACGGTTAGGGTTAGGATTGGACCTAGGGTTAGGGTTATGTGGAGGGCTAGGGTTAGAGAGACGGTTAGGGTTAGGATTGGACCTAGGGTTAGGGTTATGTTGAGGGCTAGGGTCAGAGAGACGGCAAGGGTTAGGATTAGACCTACGGTTAGGGGTGTGTTGAGGGCTAGGGTTAGAGAGACGGTTAGTGTTAGGATTGGACCTAGGGTTAGGGTTATGTTGAGGGCTAGGGTTAGAGAGACGGTTAGGGTTAGGTTTGGACCTAGGGTTAGGGTTATGTTGAGGGCTAGGGTTAGAGAGATGGTTAGGGTTAGGTTAGGACATAGGGCTAGGGTTATGTTGAGGGCGAGGTTTAGAGAGACGTTTAGGGTTAGAATTGGACCTAAGGTTAAGGTTAGGTTGAGGGCTAGGGTTAGAAAGACGGTTAGGGTTAGGATTGGACCTAGGGTTAGGGTTAGGTTGAGGGCTAGGGTTAGAGAGACGGTTAGGGTTAGGATTGGACCTAGGATTAGGGTTATGTTGAGGGCTAGGGTTAGAGAGGCGGTTAGGGTTAGGATTGGACCTAGGGTTAGGGTTAAGTTGAGGGCTAGGGTTAGAGAGACGGTTAGGGTTAGGATTGGACCTACGCTTGGGGTTATGTTGAGGGCTAGGGTTAGAGAGACGGTTAGGGTTAGGATTGGACCTAGGGTTAGGATTATGTTGAGGCCAAGGGTTAGAGAGACTGTTAGGGTTAGGATTGGACCTAGGGTTACGGTTATGTTGAGGGCTAGGCTTAGTGAGACGGTCAGGGTTAGGATTGGCCCTAGGGTTAGGGTTATGTTGAGGGCTAGGGTTAGAGAGACGGTTTGTGTTAGGATTGGACCTAGGGTTAGGGTTATGTTGAGGGCTAGGGTTAGAGAGACGGTTAGGGTTAGGATTGGACCTAGGGTTAGGGTTAGGTTGAGGGCGACGTTTAGAGAGACGGTTAGGGTTAGGATTGGACCTAGGGTTAGGGTTATGTTGAGGGCTAGGGTTAGAGAGACGGTTAGGGTTAGGATTGGACCTAGGGTTAGGGTTATGTTGAGGGCTAGGGTTAGAGAGACGGTTAGGGTTAGGATTGGACCTAGGGTTAGGGTTTGGTTGAGGGCTACTGGGAGAGACGGTTAGGGTTAGGATTGGACCTAGGGTTAGGGTTATGTTGAGGGCTAGGGTTAGAGAGAGGGTTAGGGTTACGATTGGACCTAGGGTTAGGGTTATGTTGAGGGCTAGTGTTACAGAGACGGTTAGGGTTTGGATTGGACCTAGGGTTAGGGTTATGTTGAGGGCTAGGGTTAGAGAGACGGTTAGGGTTAGGATTCGACCTAGGGTTAGGGTTATGTTGAGGGCTAGGGTTAATGAGAGGGTTAGGGTTAGGATTGGACCTAGGGTTAGGGTTATGTTGAGGGCTAGGGATAGAGAGACGGTTAGGGTTAGGATTGGACCTAGGGTTAGGGTTATGTTGAGGGCTAGGGTTAGAGAGAGGGTTAAGGTTAGGATTGGACCTAGGGTTAGGGTTATGTTGAGCGCCAGGGATAGAGAGACGGTTAGGGTTAGGATTGGACCTAGGGTTAGGGTTATGTTGAGGGCTAGGGTTAGAGAGAGGGTTAGGGTTAGGATAGGACCTAGGGTTAGGGTTATGTTGAGGGCTAGGTTTAGAGAGACATTTAGGGTTAGGATCGGACCTAGGGTTAGGGTTATGTTGAGGGCTAGGGTAAGAGAGACGGTTAGGGTTAGGATTGGACCTAGGGTTGGGGTTAGGTTGAGGGCTAGGGTTAGAGAGAGGGTTAGGGTTAGGATTGGACCTAGGGTTAGGGTTAGGTTGAGGGCTAGGGTTAGATAGGCGGTTAGGGTTAGGATTGGACCTAGGGTTAGGGTTAGGTTGAGGGCTGGGTTAGAGAGACGTTTAGGGTTAGGATTGGACCTAGGGTTAGGGTTATGTTGAGGGTTAGCGTTAGAGAGACGGTTAGGGTTAGGATTGGACCTAGGGTTAGGGTTATGTTGAGAGCTAGGGTCAGAGAGACGGTTAGGGTTAGGATTGGACCTAGGGTTAGTGTTATGTTGAGGGCTAGGGTCAGAGAGACGGTTAGGGTTAGGATTAGACCTACGGTTAGGGGTATGTTGAGGGCTAGGGTTAGAGAGACGGTTAGGGTTAGAATTGGACCTAGGGTTAGGGTTATGATGAGGGCTAGGGTTAGAGAGATGGTTAGTGTTAGATTGGACCTAGGGTTAGGGTTATGTTAAGGGCTAGGGTTAGAGAGAAGGTTAGGGTTAGGATTGGACCTAGGGTTAGGGTTATGTTGAGGGCTAGGGTTAGAGAGAGGGTTAGGGTTAGGATAGGACCTAGGGTTAGGGTTATGTTGAGGGCTAGGGTTAGAGAGACGTTTAGAGTTAGGATCGGACCTAGGGTTAGGGTTATGTTGAGGGCTAGGGTTAGAGAGACGGTTAGGGTTAGGATTGGACCTAGGGTTAGGGTTAGGTTGAGGGCTGGGTTAGAGAGACGGTTAGGGTTAGGATTGGACCTAGGGTTAGGGTTAGGTTGAGGGCTAGGGTTAGACAGACGGTTAGGGTTAGGATTGGACCTAGGGTTAGCGTTAGGTTGAGGGCTAGGCTTAGAGAGACGGTTAGGGTTAGGATTGGACCTAGGGTTAGGCTTATGTTGAGGGATGGCGTTAGAGAGACGGTTAGGGTTAGGATTGGACCTAGGGTTAGGGTTATGTTGAGGGTTAGCGTTAGAGAGACGGTTAGGGTTAGGATTGGACCTAGGGTTAGGGTTATGTTGAGAGCTAGGGTCAGAGAGACGGTTAGGGATAGGATTGGACCTAGGGTTAGTGTTATGTTGTGGGCTAGGGTCAGAGAGACGGTTAGGGTTAGGATTAGACCTACGGTTAGGGGTATGTTGAGGGCTAGGGTTCGAGAGACGGTTAGGGTTAGTATTGGACCTAGGGTTAGGGTTATGATGAGGGCTAGGGTTAGAGAGATGGTTAGTGTTAGATTGGACCTAGGGTTAGGGTTATGTTAAGGGCTAGGGTTAGAGAGACGGTTAGGGTTAGGATTGGACCTAGGGTTAGGTTTATGTTCAGGGCTAGGTTTAGAGAGACAGTTAGGGTTAGGACTGGACCTAGGGTTAGGGTTAGGTTGAGGGCTACGTTTAGAGAGACGGTTAGGGTTAGGATTGGACCTAGGTTTAGGGTTATGTTGAGGGCTAGGGTTAGAGAGACGGTCAGGGTTAGGATTGGCCCTAGGGTTAGGGTTATGTTGAGGGCTAGGGTTCGAGAGACGGTTAGTGTTTGGATTGGACTTAGGGTTAGGGTTATGTTGAGGGCTAGGGTTAGAGAGACAGTTAGGGTTAGGATTGGACCTAGGGTTAGGGTTATGTTGAGGGCTAGGGTTAGAGAGATGGTTAGGTTTAGGATTGGACCTAGGGTTGGGGTTAGGTTGAGGGCTTCGGTTAGAGAGACAGTTAGGTTTAGGATTGGACCTAGGGTTAGGGTTAGGTTGAGGGCTAGGGTTAGAGAGACGGTTAGGGTGAGCATTTCATCTATGGTTAGGGTTAGGTTGAGGGCTAAGGTTAGAGAGACCGTTAGGGTTAGAATTGGACCTAGGGTTAGGGTTAGGTTGAGGGCTAGGCTTAGAGAGACGGTTAGGGTTAGGATTGGACCTAGGGTTAGGCTTATGTTGAGGGCTAGGGTCAGAGAGACGGTTAGGGTTAGGATTGGACCTAGGGTTAGGCTTATGTTTAGGGCTAGGGTCAGAGAGACGGTTAGGGTTAGGATTGGACCTAGGGTTAGGGTTATGTTGAGGGTTAGCATTAGAGAGACGGTTAGGGTTAGGATTGGACCTAGGGTTAGGGTTATGTTGAGGGCTACTGTTAGAGAGACGGTTAGGGTTAGGATTGGACCTAGGGTTAGGGTTATGTTGAGAGCTAGGGTCAGAGAGACGGTTAGGGTTAGGATAGGCCCTAGGGCTAGGGTTATGTTGAGGGCTAGGGTCAGAGAGACGGCTAGGGTTAGGATTAGACCTACGGTTAGGGATATGTTGAGGACTAGGGTTAGAGAGACGGTTAGGGTTAGGATTGGACCTAGGGTTAGGGTTATGATGAGGGCTAGGGTTAGAGAGACGGTTAGTGTTAGGATTGGACCTAGGGTTAGGGTTATGTTGAGGGCTAGGGTTAGAGAGACGGTTAGGGTTAGGTTTGGACCTAGGGTTAGGGTTATGTTGAGGGCTAGGGTTAGAGAGATGGTTAGGGTTAGGATAGGACATAGGGCTAGGGTTATGTTGAGGGCGAGGGTTAGAGAGACGGTTAGGGTTAGAATTGGACCTACGGTTAAGGTTAGGTTGAGGGCTTGGGTTAGAAAGACGGTTAGGGTTAGGATTGGACCTAGAGTTAGGGTTATGTTGAGGGCTAGGGTTAGAGGGACGGTTATGGTTAGGATTGGACCCAGGGTTAGGGTTATGTGGAGGGCTATGGTTAGAGAGACGGTTAGGGTTAGGATTGGTCCTAGGGTTAGGGTTATGTTGAGGGCTAGGATGAGAGAGACGGTTAGGGTTAGGATTGGACCTAGGGTTAGGGTTATGTGGAGGGCTAGGGTTAGAGAGACGGTTAGCGTTAGGATTGGACCTAGGGTTAGGGTTATGTTGAGGGCTAGGGTCAGAGAGACAGCTAGGGTTAGGATTAGACCTACGGTTAGGGGTATGTTGAGGGCTAGGGTTAGAGAGACGGTTAGTGTTAGGATTGGACCTAGGGTTAGGGTTATGTTGAGGGCTAGGGTTAGAGAGACGGTTAGGGTTAGGTTTGGACCTAGGGTTAGGGTTATGTTGAGGGCTAGGGTTAGAGAGATGGTTAGGGTTAGGATAGGACATAGGGCTAGGGTTATGTTGAGGGCGAGGGTTAGAGAGACGGTTAGGGTTAGAATTGGACCTAAGGTTAAGGTTAGGTTGAGGGCTAGGGTTAGAAAGACGGTTAGGGTTAGGATTGGACCTAGGGTTAGGGTTAGGTTGAGGGCTAGGGTTAGAGAGACGGTTAGGGTTAGGATTGGACCTAGGATTAGGGTTATGTTGAGGGCTAGGGTTAGAGAGGCGGTTAGGGTTAGGATTGGACCTAGGGTTAGGGTTAAGTTAGGGCTAGGGTTAGAGAGACGGTTAGGGTTAGGATTGGACCTACGCTTGGGGTTATGTTGAGGGCTAGGATTAGAGAGACGGTTAGGGTTAGGATTGGACCTAGGGTTAGGATTATGTTGAGGGCAAGGGTTAGAGAGACTGTTAGGGTTAGGATTGGACCTAGGGTTACGGTTATGTTGAGGGCTAGGCTTAGTGAGACGGTCAGGGTTAGGATTGGCCCTAGGGTTAGGGTTATGTTGAGGGCTAGGGTTAGAGAGACGGTTAGTGTTAGGATTGGACCTAGGGTTAGGGTTATGTTGAGGGCTAGGGTTAGAGAGACGGTTAGGGTTAGGATTGGACCTAGGGTTAGGGTTAGGTTGAGGGCGACGTTTAGAGAGACGGTTAGGGTTAGGATTGGACCTAGGGTTAGGGTTATGTTGAGGGCTAGGGTTAGAGAGACGGTTAGGGTTAGGATTGGACCTAGGGTTAGGGTTATGTTGAAGGCTAGGGTTAGAGAGACGGTTAGGGTTAGGATTGGACCTAGGGTTAGGGTTTGGTTGAGGGCTACTGAGAGAGACGGTTAGGGTTAGGATTGGACCTAGGGTTAGGGTTATGTTGAGGGCTAGGGTTAGAGAGAGGGTTAGGGTTACGATTGGACCTAGGGTTAGGGTTATGTTGAGGGCTAGTGTTACAGAGACGGTTAGGGTTTGGATTGGACCTAGGGTTAGGGTTATGTTGAGGGCTAGGGTTAGAGAGACGGTTAGGGTTAGGATTGGACCTAGGGTTAGGGTTATGTTGAGGGCTAGGGTTAGAGAGAGGGTTAAGGTTAGGATTGACCTAGGGTTAGGGTTATGTTGAGCGCCAGGGATAGAGAGACGGTTAGGGTTAGGATTGGACCTAGGGTTACGGTTATGTTGAGGGCTAGGGTTAGAGAGAGGGTTAGGGTTAGGATAGGACCTAGGGTTAGGGTTATGTTGAGGGCTAGGTTTAGAGAGACGTTTAGGGTTAGGATCGAACCTAGGGTTAGGGTTACGTTGAGGGCTAGGGTTAGAGAGACGGTTAGGGTTAGGATTGGACCTAGGGTTGGGGTTAGGTTGAGGGCTAGGGTTAGAGAGAGGGTTAGGGTTAGGATTGGACCTAGGGTTAGGGTTAGGTTGAGGGCTAGGGTTAGAGAGGCGGTTAGGGTCAGGATTGGACCTAGGGTTAGGGTTAGGTTGAGGGCTGGGTTAGAGAGACGGTTAGGGTTAGGATTGGACCTAGGGTTAGGGTTATGTTGAGGGTCAGCGTTAGAGAGACGGTTAGGGTTAGGATTGGACCTAGGGTTAGGGTTATGTTGAGAGCTAGGGTCAGAGAGACGCTTAGGGTTAGGATTGGACCTAGGGTTAGTGTTATGTTGAGGGCTAGGGTCAGAGAGACGGTTAGGGTTAGGATTAGACCTACGGTTAGGGGTATGTTGAGGGCTAGGGTTAGAGAGACGGTTAGGGTTAGGATTGGACCTAGGGTTAGGGTTATGATGAGGGCTAGGGTTAGAGAGATGGTTAGTGTTAGATTGGACCTAGGGTTAGGGTTATGTTAAGGGCTAGGGTTAGAGAGACGGGTAGGGTTAGGATTGGACCGAGGGTTAGGTTTATGTTGAGGGCTAGGTTTAGAGAGACAGTTAGGGTTAGGACTGGACCTAGGGTTAGGGTTAGGTTGAGGGCTACGTTTAGTGAGACGGTTAGGGTTAGGATTGGACCTAGGGTTAGGGTTATGTTGAGGGCTAGGGTTAGAGAGACGGTCAGGGTTAGGATTGGCCCTAGGGTTAGGGTTATTTTGAGGGCTAGGGTTCGAGAGACGGTTAGGGTTAGGATTGGACTTAGGGTTAGGGTTATGTTGAGGGCTAGGGTTAGAGAGACAGTTAGGGTTAGGATTGGACCTAGGGTTAGGGTTATGTTGAGGGCTAGGGTTAGAGAGATGGTTAGGTTTAGGATTGGACCTAGGGTTGGGGTTAGGTTGAGGGCTACGGTTAGAGAGACAGTTAGGTTTAGGATTGGACCTTGGGTTAGGGTTAGGTTGAGGGCTAGGGTTAGAGAGAAGGTTAGGGTGAGCATTGGATCTAGGGTTAGGGTTAGGTTGAGGGCTAAGGTTAGAGAGACGGTTAGGGTTAGAATTGGACCTAGGGTTAGGGTTAGGTTGAGGGCTAGGCTTAGAGAGACGGGTAGGGTTAGGATTGGACCTAGGGTTAGGCTTATGTTTAGGGCTAGGGTCAGAGAGACGGTAAGGGTTAGGATTGGACCTAGGGTTACGGTTATGTTGAGGGTTACCATTAGAGAGACGGTTAGGGTTAGGATTGGACCTAGGGTTAGGGTTATGTTGAGGGCTACTGTTAGAGAGACGGTTAGGGTTAGGATTGGACCTAGGGTTAGGGTTATGTTGAGGGCTAGGGTCAGAGAGACGGTTAGGGTTAGGATTGGCCCTAGGGCTAGGGTTATGTTGAGGGCTAGGGTCAGAGAGACGGCTAGGGGTTAGGATTAGACCTACGGTTAGGGGTATGTTGAGGGCTAGGGTTAGAGAGACGGTTAGGGTTAGGATTGGACCTAGGGTTAGGGTTATGATGAGGGCTAGGGTTAGAGACGGTTAGTGTTAGGATTGGACCTAGGGTTAGGGTTATGTTGAGGGCAAGGGTTAGAGAGACGGTTAGGGTTAGGTTTGGACCTAGGGTTAGGGTTATGTTGAGGGCTAGGGTTAGAGAGATGGTTAGGGTTAGGATAGAACATAGGGCTAGGGTTATGTTGAGGGCGAGGGTTAGAGAGACGGTTAGGGTTAGAATTGGACCTATGGTAAAGGTTAGGTTGAGGGCTTGGGTTAGAAAGACGGTTAGGGTTAGGATTGGACCTAGGGTTAGGGTTATGTTGAGGGCTAGGGTTAGTTGGACGGTTATGGTTAGGATTGGACCCCGGGTTAGGGTTATGTGGAGGGCTAGGGTTAGAGAGACGTTTAGGGTTAGGATTGGACCTAGGGTTAGGGTTATGTTGAGGGCTAGGGTTAGAGAGACGGTTAGGGTTAGGATTGGACCTAGGGTTAGGGTTATGTTGAGGGCTAGGGTTAGAGAGACGGTTAGGGTTAGGATTCAATCAGGGTTAGGGTTATGTTGAGGGCTAGGGTTAGAGAGACGGTTAGCGTTAGGATTGGACCTAGGGTTAGGGTTATGTTGAGGGCTAGGTTTAGAGAGTCGGTAAGGGGGAGGATTGGACCTAGGGTTAGGGTTATGTTGAGGGTTAGCGTTAGAGAGACGGTTAGGGTTAGGATTGGACCTAGGGTTAGGGTTATGTTGAGGGCTACTGTTAGAGAGACGGTTAGGGTTAGGATTGGACCTAGGGTTAAGGTTATGTTGAGGGCTAGGGTCAGAGAGACGGTTAGGGTTTGGATTGGACCTAGGGTTAGGGTTATGTTGAGGGCTAGGGTCAGAGAGACGGTTAGGGTTAGGATTAGACCTACGGTTAGGGGTATGTTGAGGGCTAGGGTTAGAGAGACGGTTAGGGTTAGGATTGGACCTAGGGTTAGGGTTATGATGAGGGCTAGGGTTAGAGAGACGGTTAGTGTTAGGATTGGACCTAGGGTTAGGGTTATGTTGAGGGCTAGGGTTAGAGAGACGGTTAGGGTTAGGTTTGGACCTAGGGTTAGGGTTATGTTGAGGGCTAGGGTTAGAGAGATGGTTAGGGTTAGGTTAGGACATAGGGCTAGGGTTATGTTGAGGGCGAGGGTTAGAGAGACGGTTAGGGTTAAAATTGGACCTAAGGTTAAGGTTAGGTTGAGGGCTAGGTTTAGAAAGACGGTTAGGGTTAGGATTGGACCTAGGGTTAGGGTTAGGTTGAGGGCTAGGGTTAGAGAGAAGGTTAGGGTTAGGATTGGACCTAGGGTTAGGGTTCTGTTGAGGGCTAGGGTTAGAGAGGCGGTTAGGGTTAGGATTGGACCTAGGGTTAGGGTTAAGTTGAGGGCTAGGGTTAGAGAGACGGTTAGGGTTAGGATTGGACCTAGGCTTGGGGTTATGTTGAGGGCTAGGGTTAGAGAGAGGGTTAGGGTTAGGATTGGACCTAGGGTTAGGATTATGTTGAGGGCAAGGGTTAGAGAGACTGTTAGGGTTAGGATTGGACCTAGGGTTACGGTTATGTTGAGGGCTAGGCTTAGTAAGACAGTCACGGTAAGGATTGGCCCTAGGGTAAGGGTTATGTTGAGGTCTAGGGTTAGAGAGACGGTTATGGTTAGGATTGGACCTAGGGTTAGGGTTATGTTGAGGGCTACGGTTAGAGAGACGGTTAGGGTTAGGATTGGACCTAGGGTTAGGGTTTGGTTGAGGGCTACTGAGAGAGACGGTTAGGGTTAGGATTGGACCTAGGGTTAGGGTTATGTTGAGGGCTACGGTTAGAGAGACGGTTAGGGTTAGGATTGGACCTAGGGTTAGGGTTTGGTTGAGGGCTACTGAGAGAGACGGTTAGGGTTAGGATTGGACCTAGGGTTAGGGTTATCTTGAGAGGTAGGGTTAGAGAGACGGTTAGGGTTAGGATAGGACCTAGGGTTAGGGTTATATTGAGGGCTAGGGTTAGAGAGAGGGTTAGGGTTAGGATTGGACCTAGGGTTAGGGTTATGTTGAGGGCTAGGGTTAGAGAGAGGGTTAGGGTTAGGATAGGACCTAGGGTTAGGGTTATGTTGAGGGCTAGGGTTAGAGAGACGTTTAGGGTTAGGATTGGACCTAGGGTTAGGGTTATGTTGAGGGCTAGGGATAGAGAGACGGTTAGGGTTAGGATTGGACCTAGGGTTGGGGTTAGGTTGAGGGCTAGGGTTAGACAGACGGTTAGGGTTAGGATTGGACCTAGGGTTAGGGTTAGGTTGAGGGCTAGGGTTAGAGAGGCGGTTAGGGTCAGGATTGGACCTAGGGTTAGGGTTAGGTTGAGGGCTGGGTTAGAGAGACGGTTAGGGTTAGGATTGGACCTAGGGTTAGGGTTATGTTGAGGGTTAGCGTTAGAGAGACGGTTAGGGTTAGGTTTGGACCTAGGGTTAGGGTTATGTTGAGGGCTAGGGTTAGAGAGATGGTTAGGGTTAGGTTAGGACATAGGGCTAGGGTTATGTTGAGGGCGAGGGTTAGAGAGACGGTTAGGGTTAAAATTGGACCTAAGGTTAAGGTTAGGTTGAGGGCTAGGTTTAGAAAGACGGTTAGGGTTAGGATTGGACCTAGGGTTAGGGTTAGGTTGAGGGCTAGGGTTAGAGAGACGGTTAGGGTTAGGATTGGACCTAGGGTTAGGGTTCTGTTGAGGGCTAGGGTTAGAGAGGCGGTTAGGGTTAGGATTGGACCTAGGGTTAGGGTTAAGTTGAGGGCTAGGGTTAGAGAGACGGTTAGGGTTAGGATTGGACCTAGGCTTGGGGTTATGTTGAGGGCTAGGGTTAGAGAGAGGGTTAGGGTTAGGATTGGACCTAGGGTTAGGATTATGTTGAGGGCAAGGGTTAGAGAGACTGTTAGGGTTAGGATTGGACCTAGGGTTACGGTTATGTTGAGGGCTAGGCTTAGTAAGACAGTCACGGTAAGGATTGGCCCTAGGGTAAGGGTTATGTTGAGGTCTAGGGTTAGAGAGATGGTTATGGTTAGGATTGGACCTAGGGTTAGGGTTATGTTGAGGGCTACGGTTAGAGAGACGGTTAGGGTTAGGATTGGACCTAGGGTTAGGGTTTGGTTGAGGGCTACTGAGAGAGACGGTTAGGGTTAGGATTGGACCTAGGGTTAGGGTTATGTTGAGGGCTAGGGCTAGAGAGACGGTTAGGGTTAGGATTGGACCTAGGGTTAGGGTTATCTTGAGAGGTAGGGTTAGAGAGACGGTTAGGGTTAGGATAGGACCTAGGGTTAGGGTTATATTGAGGGCTAGGGTTAGAGAGAGGGTTAGGGTTAGGATTGGACCTAGGGTTAGGGTTATGTTGAGGGCTAGGGTTAGAGAGAGGGTTAGGGTTAGGATAGGACCTAGGGTTAGGGTTATGTTGAGGGCTAGGGTTAGAGAGACGTTTAGGGTTAGGATTGGACCTAGGGTTAGGGTTATGTTGAGGGCTAGGGATAGAGAGACGGTTAGGGTTAGGATTGGACCTAGGGTTGGGGTTAGGTTGAGGGCTAGGGTTAGACAGACGGTTAGGGTTAGGATTGGACCTAGGGTTAGGGTTAGGTTGAGGGCTAGGGTTAGAGAGGCGGTTAGGGTCAGGATTGGACCTAGGGTTAGGGTTAGGTTGAGGGCTGGGTTAGAGAGACGGTTAGGGTTAGGATTGGACCTAGGGTTAGGGTTATGTTGAGGGTTAGCGTTAGAGAGACGGTTAGGGTTAGGATTGGACCTAGGGTTAGGGTTATGTTGAGAGCTAGGGTCAGAGAGACGCTTAGGGTTAGGATTGGACCTACGGTTTGGGGTATGTTGAGGGCTAGGGTTAGAGAGACGGTTAGGGTTAGGATTGGACCTAGGGTTAGGGTTATGATGAGGCCTAGGGTTAGAGAGATGGTTAGTGTTAGATTGGACCTAGGGTTAGGGTTATGTTAAGGGCTAGGGTTAGAGAGACGGGTAGGGTTAGGATTGGACCTAGGGTTAGGTTTATGTTGAGGGCTAGGTTTAGAGAGACAGTTAGGGTTAGGAGTGGACCTAGGGTTAGGGTTAGGTTGAGGGCTACGTTTAGAGAGACGGTTAGGGTTAGGATTGGACCTAGGGTTAGGGTTATGTTGAGGGCTAGGGTTAGAGAGACGGTCAGGGTTAGGATTGGCCCTAGGGTTAGGGTTATTTTGAGGGCTAGGGTTCGAGAGATGGTTAGGGTTAGGATTGGACTTAGGGTTAGGGTTATGTTGAGGGCTAGGGTTAGAGAGACAGTTAGGGTTAGGATTGGACCTAGGGTTAGGGTTATGTTGAGGGCTAGGGTTAGAGAGATGGTTAGGTTTAGGATTGGACATAGGGTTGGGGTTAGGTTGAGGGCTACGGTTAGAGAGACAGTAGGGTTTAGGATTGGACCTTGGGTTAGGGTTAGGTTGAGGGCTAGGGTTAGAGAGAAGGTTAGGGTGAGCATTGGATCTAGGGTTAGGGTTAGGTTGAGGGCTAAGGTTAGAGAGACAGTAGGGTTTAGGATTGGACCTTGGGTTAGGGTTAGGTTGAGGGCTAGGCTTAGAGAGACGGTTAGGGTTAGGATTGGACCTAGGGTTAGGCTTATGTTGAGGGCTAGGGTCAGAGAGACGGTTAGGGTTAGGATTGGACCTAGGGTTAGGCTTATGTTTAGGGCTAGGGTCAGAGAGACGGTAAGGGTTAGGATTGGACCTAGGGTTACGGTTATGTTGAGGGTTACCATTACAGAGACGGTTAGGGTTAGGATTGGACCTAGGGTTAGGGTTATGTTGAGGGCTACTGTTAGAGAGACGGTTAGGGTTAGGATTGGACCTAGGGTTAGGGTTATGTTGAGGGCTAGGGTCAGAGAGACGGTTAGGGTTAGGATTGGCCCTAGGGCTAGGGTTATGTTGAGGGCTAGGGTCAGAGAGACGGCTAGGGGTTAGGATTAGACCTACGGTTAGGGGTATGTTGAGGGCTAGGGTTAGAGAGACGGTTAGGGTTAGGATTGGACCTAGGGTTAGGGTTATGATGAGGGCTAGGGTTAGAGACGGTTAGTGTTAGGATTGGACCTAGGGTTAGGGTTATGTTGAGGGCAAGGGTTAGAGAGACGGTTAGGGTTAGGTTTGGACCTAGGGTTAGGGTTATGTTGAGGGCTAGGGTTAGAGAGATGGTTAGGGTTAGGATAGAACATAGGGCTAGTGTTATGTTGAGGGCGAGGGTTAGAGAGACGGTTAGGGTTAGAATTGGACCTATGGTAAAGGTTAGGTTGAGGGCTTGGGTTAGAAAGACGGTTAGGGTTAGGATTGGACCTAGGGTTAGGGTTATGTTGAGGGCTAGGGTTAGTGGGACGGTTATGGTTAGGATTGGACCCAGGGTTAGGGTTATGTGGAGGGCTAGGGTTAGAGAGACGGTTAGGGTTAGGATTGGACCTAGGGTTAGGGTTATGTTGAGGGCTAGGGTTAGAGAGACGGTTAGGGTTAGGATTGAATCAGGGTTAGGGTTATGTTGAGGGCTAGGGTTAGAGAGACGGTTAGCGTTAGGATTGGACCTAGGGTTAGTGTTATGTTGAGGGCTAGGTTTAGAGAGTCGGTAAGGGGGAGGATTGGACCTAGGGTTAGGGTTATGTTGAGGGTTAGCGTTAGAGAGACGGTTAGGGTTAGGATTGGACCTAGGGTTAGGGTTATGTTGAGGGCTACTGTTAGAGAGACGGTTAGGGTTAGGATTGGACCTAGGGTTAAGGTTATGTTGAGGGCTAGGGTCAGAGAGACGGTTAGGGTTTGGATTGGACCTAGGGTTAGGGTTATGTTGAGGGCTAGGGTCAGAGAGACGGTTAGGGTTAGGATTAGACCTACGGTTAGGGGTATGTTGAGGGCTAGGGTTAGAGAGACGGTTAGGGTTAGGATTGGACCTAGGGTTAGGGTTATGATGAGGGCTAGGGTTAGAGAGACGGTTAGTGTTAGGATTGGACCTAGGGTTAGGGTTATGTTGAGGGCTAGGGTTAGAGAGACGGTTAGGGTTAGGTTTGGACCTAGGGTTAGGGTTATGTTGAGGGCTAGGGTTAGAGAGATGGTTAGGGTTAGGTTAGGACATAGGGCTAGGGTTATGTTGAGGGCGAGGGTTAGAGAGACGGTTAGGGTTAAAATTGGACCTAAGGTTAAGGTTAGGTTGAGGGCTAGGGTTAGAAAGACGGTTAGGGTTAGGATTGGACCTAGGGTTAGGGTTAGGTTGAGGGCTAGGGTTAGAGAGACGGTTAGGGTTAGGATTGGACCTAGGGTTCGGGTTCTGTTGAGGGCTAGGGTTAGAGAGGCGGTTAGGGTTAGGATTGGACCTAGGGTTAGGGTTAAGTTGAGGGCTAGGGTTAGAGAGACGGTTAGGGTTAGGATTGGACCTAGGCTTGGGGTTATGTTGAGGGCTAGGGTTAGAGAGAGGGTTAGGGTTAGGATTGGACCTAGGGTTACGGTTATGTTGAGGGCTAGGCTTAGTAAGACAGTCACGGTTAGGATTGGCCCTAGGGTTAGGGTTATGTTGAGGTCTAGGGTTAGAGAGATGGTTAGGGTTAGGATTGGACCTAGGGTTAGGGTTATGTTGAGGGCTAGGGTTAGAGAGACGGTTAGGGTTAGGATTTGACCTAGGGTTAGGGTTTGGTTGAGGGCTACTGAGAGAGACGGTTAGGGTTAGGATTGGACCTAGGGTTAGGGTTATGTTGAGGGCTAGGGCTAGAGAGACGGTTAGGGTTAGGATTGGACCTAGGGTTAGGGTTATCTTGAGAGGTAGGGTTAGAGAGACGGTTAGGGTTAGGATAGGACCTAGGGTTAGGGTTATATTGAGGGCTAGGGTTAGAGAGAGGGTTAGGGTTAGGATTGGACCTAGGGTTAGGGTTATGTTGAGGGCTAGGGTTAGAGAGACGGTTATGGTTAGGATTGGACCTAGGGTTAGGGTTTGGTTGAGGGCTAGGGTTAGAGATACGGTTAGGGTTAGGATTGGACCTAGGGTTAGGGTTATGTTGAGGGCTAGGGTTAGAGAGAAGGTTAGGGTTAGGATTGGACCTAGGGTTAGGGTTAGGTTGAAAGCTAGGGTTAGGGGGACGGTTAGGATTAGGATTGGACCTAGGGTTAGGGTTATGTTGGGGGCTAGGGTTAGAGAGACGGTTAGTGTTAGGATTGGACCTAGGGTTAGGGTTATGTTGAGGGTTAGCGTTAGAGAGACGGTTAGGGTTAGGATTGGACCTAGGGTTAGGGTTATGTTGAGGGCTAGGGTCAGAGAGACGGTTAGGGTTAGGATTAGACCTACGGTTAGGTGTATGTTGAGGGCTAGGGTTAGAGAGACGGTTAGCGTTAGGATTGGACCTAGGGTTAGGGTTAGGTTGAGGGCTACGTTTAGAGAGACTGTTAGGGTTAGGATTGGACCTAGGGTTAGGGTTATGTGGAGGGCTAGGGTTAGAGAGACGGTTAGCGTTAGGATTGGACCTAGGGTTAGGGTTATGTTGAGGGCTAGGGTCAGAGAGACGGCTAGGGTTAGGATTAGACCTACGGTTAGGGGTATGTTGAGGGCTAGGGTTAGAGAGACGGTTAGTGTTAGGTTTGGACCTAGGGTTAGGGTTATGTTGAGGGCTAGGGTTAGAGAGACGGTTAGGGTTAGGTTTGGACCTAGGGTTAGGGTTATGTTGAGGGCTAGGGTTAGAGAGATGGTTAGGGTTAGGATAGGACATAGGGCTAGGGTTATGTTGAGGGCGAGGGTTAGAGAGACGGTTAGGGTTAGAATTGGACCTAAGGTTAAGGTTAGGTTGAGGGCTAGGGTTAGAAAGACGGTTAGGGTTAGGATTGGACCTAGGGTTAGGGTTAGGTTGAGGGCTAGGGTTAGAGAGACGGTTAGGGTTAGGATTGGACCTAGGATTAGGGTTATGTTGAGGGCTAGGGTTAGAGAGGCGGTTAGGGTTAGGATTGGACCTAGGGTTAGGGTTAAGTTGAGGGCTAGGGTTAGAGAGACGGTTAGGGTTAGGATTGGACCTACGCTTGGGGTTATGTTGAGGGCTAGGATTAGAGAGACGGTTAGGGTTAGGATTGGACCTAGGGTTAGGATTATGTTGAGGGCAAGGGTTAGAGAGACTGTTAGGGTTAGGATTGGACCTAGGGTTACGGTTATGTTGAGGGCTAGGCTTAGTGACACGGTCAGGGTTAGGATTGGCCCTAGGGTTAGGGTTATGTTGAGGGCTAGGGTTAGAGAGATGGTTAGTGTTAGGATTGGACCTAGGGTTAGGGTTATGTTGAGGGCTAGGGTTAGAGAGACGGTTAGGGTTAGGATTGGACCTAGGGTTAGGGTTAGGTTGAGGGCGACGTTTAGAGAGACGGTTAGGGTTAGGATTGGACCTAGGGTTAGGGTTATGTTGAGGGCTAGGGTTAGAGAGACGGTTAGGGTTAGGATTGGACCTAGGGTTAGTGTTATGTTGAGGGCTAGGGTTAGAGAGACGGTTAGGGTTAGGATTGGACCTAGGGTTAGGGTTTGGTTGAGGGCTACTGAGAGAGACGGTTAGGGTTAGGATTGGACCTAGGGTTAGGGTTATGTTGAGGGCTAGGGTTAGAGAGAGAGTTAGGGTTACGATTGGACCTAGGGTTAGGGTTATGTTGAGGGCTAGTGTTACAGAGACGGTTAGGGTTTGGATTGGACCTAGGGTTAGGGTTATGTTGAGGGCTAGGGTTAGAGAGACGGTTAGGGTTAGGATTCGACCTAGGGTTAGGGTTATGTTGAGGGCTAGGGTTAATGAGAGGGTTAGGGTTAGGATTGGACCTAGGGTTAGGGTTATGTTGAGGGCTAGGGATAGAGAGACGATTACGGTTAGGATTGGACCTAGGGTTAGGGTTATGTTGAGGGCTAGGGTTAGAGAGAGGGTTAAGGTTAGGATTGGACCTAGGGTTAGGGTTATGTTGAGCGCCAGGGATAGAGAGACGGTTAGGGTTAGGATTGGACCTAGGGTTACGGTTATGTTGAGGGCTGGGTTAGAGAGAGGGTTAGGGTTAGGATTGGACCTAGGGTTAGGGTTAGGTTGAGGGCTAGGGTTAGAGAGGCGGTTAGGGTCAGGATTGGACCTAGGGTTAGGGTTAGGTTGAGGGCTGGGTTAGAGAGACGGTTAGGGTTAGGATTGGACCTAGGGTTAGGGTTATGTTGAGGGTTAGCTTTAGAGAGACGGTTAGGGTTAGGATTGGACCTAGGGTTAGGGTTATGTTGAGAGCTAGGGTCAGAGAGACGGTTAGGGTTAGGATTGGACCTAGGGTTAGTGTTATGTTGAGGGCTAGGGTCAGAGAGACGGTTAGGGTTAGGATTAGACCTACGGTTAGGGGTATGTTGAGGGCTAGGGTTAGAGAGACGGTTAGGGTTAGGATTGGACCTAGGGTTAGGGTTATGATGAGGGCTAGGGTTAGAGAGATGGTTAGTGTTAGATTGGACCTAGGGTTAGGGTTATGTTAAGGGCTAGGGTTAGAGAGACGGTTAGGGTTAGGATTGGACCTAGGGTTAGGTTTATGTTGAGGGCTAGGTTTAGAGAGACAGGTAGGGTTAGGACTGGACCTAGGGTTAGGGTTAGGTTGAGGGCTACGTTTAGAGAGACGGTTAGGGTTAGGATTGGACCTAGGGTTAGGGTTATGTTGAGGGCTAGGGTTAGAGAGACGGTCAGGGTTAGGATTGGCCCTAGGGTTAGGCTTATTTTGAGGGCTAGTGTTCGAGAGACGGTTAGGGTTAGGATTGGACTTAGGGTTAGGGTTATGTTGAGGGCTAGGGTTAGAGAGACAGTTAGGGTTAGGATTGGACCTAGGGTTAGGGTTATGTTGAGGGCTAGGGTTAGAGAGATGGTTAGGTTTAGGATTGGACCTAGGGTTGGGGTTAGGTTGAGGGCTACGGTTAGAGAGACAGTTATTTTTAGGATTGGACCTTGGGTTAGGGTTAGGTTGAGGGCTAGGGTTAGAGAGAAGGTTAGGGTGAGCATTGGATCTAGGGTTAGGGTTAGGTTGAGGGCTAAGGTTAGAGAGACGGTTAGGGTTAGAATTGGACCTAGGGTTAGGGTTAGGTTGAGGGCTAGGCTTAGAGAGACGGTTAGGGTTAGGATTGGACCTAGGGTAAGGCTTATGTTGAGGGCTAGGGTTAGTGGGACGGTTATGGTTAGGATTGGACCCAGGGTTAGGGTTTTGTGGAGGGCTAGGGTTAGAGAGACGGTTAGGGTTAGGATTGGACCTAGGGTTAGGGTTATGTTGAGGGCTAGGGTTAGTGGGACGGTTATGGTTAGGATTGGACCCAGGGTTAGGGTTATGTGGAGGGCTAGGGTTAGAGAGACGGTTAGGGTTAGGATTGGACCTAGGGTTAGGGTTATGT
Organism: Miniopterus schreibersii; assembly: GCF_964146895.1. Taxonomy (NCBI): domain Eukaryota; kingdom Metazoa; phylum Chordata; class Mammalia; order Chiroptera; family Miniopteridae; genus Miniopterus; species Miniopterus schreibersii. The sequence goes on along the minus strand of NW_027669813.1, from coordinate 305,800 downwards.
TGAGGGCTAGGGTTAGAGAGACGGTTAGGGTTAGGATTGGACCTAGGGTTAGGGTTATGTTGAGGGCTAGGGTTAGAGAGACGGTTAGGGTTAGGATTGAATCAGGGTTAGGGTTATGTTGAGGGCTAGGGATAGAGAGACGGTTAGGGTTAGGATTGGACCTAGGGTTGGGGTTAGGTTGAGGGCTAGGGTTAGACAGACGGTTAGGGTTAGGATTGGACCTAGGGTTAGGGTTAGGTTGAAGGCTAGGCTTAGAGAGACGGTGAGGGTTAGGATTGGACCTAGGGTTAGGCTTATGTTGAGGGATGGCGTTAGAGAGACGGTTAGGGTTAGGATTGGACCTAGGGTTAGGGTTATGTTGAGTGTTAGCGTTAGAGAGACGGTTAGGGTTAGGATTGGACCTAGGGTTAGGGTTATGTTGAGGGCTAGGGTCAGAGAGACGGTTAGGGTTAGGATTAGACCTACGGTTAGGTGTATGTTGAGGGCTAGGGTTAGAGAGACGGTTAGCGTTAGGATTGGACCTAGGGTTAGGGTTAGGTTGAGGGCTACGTTTAGAGAGACTGTTAGGGTTAGGATTGGACCTAGGGTTAGGGTTATGCTGAGGGCTAGGGTTAGAGAGACGGTTAGGTTTAGGATTGGACCTAGGGTTAGGGTTATGTTGAGGGCTAGGGTTAGAGAGACGGTTAGGGTTAGGATTGGACCTAGGGTTAGGGTTATGTTGAGGGCTAGGGTTAGACAGACGGTTAGGGTTAGGATTCGACCTAGGGTTAGGGTTATGTTGAGGGCTAGGGTTAATGAGAGGGTTAGGGTTAGGATTGGACCTAGGGTTAGGGTTATGTTGAGGGCTAGGGATAGAGAGACGGTTAGGGTTAGGATTGGACCTAGGGTTAGGGTTATGTTGAGGGATAGGGTTAGAGAGAGGGTTAGGGTTAGGATAGGACCTAGGGTTAGGGTTAGGTTGAGGGCTGGGTTAGAGAGACGGTTAGGGTTAAGATTGGACCTAGGGTTGGTTTGAGGTTGAGGGCTAGGGTTAGAGAGAGGGTTAGGGTTAGGTTTGGACCTAGGGTTAGGGTTAGGTTGAGGGCTAGGGTTAGAGAGACGGTTAGGGTTAGGATTGGACCTAGGGTTAGGGTTAGGTTGAGGGCTGGGTTAGAGAGACGGTTAGGGTTAGGATTGGACCTAGGGTTAGGGTTAGGTTGAGGGCTAGGGTTAGACAGACGGTTAGGGTTAGGATTGGACCTAGGGTTAGGGTTAGGTTGAGGGCTAGGCTTAGAGAGACGGTTAGGGTTAGGATTGGACCTAGGGTTAGGCTTATGTTGCGGGATGGCGTTAGAGAGACGGGTAGGGTTAGGATTGGACCTAGGGTTAGGGTTATGTTGAGGGCTAGGGTTAGAGAGACGGTTAGGGTTAGGTTTGGACCTAGGGTTAGGGTTATGTTGAGGGCTAGGGTCAGAGAGACGGTTAGGGTTAGGATTGGACCTAGGGTTAGGCTTATGTTTAGGGCTAGGGTCAGAGAGACGGTTAGGGTTAGGATTGGATCTAGGGTTAAGGTTATGTTGAGGGTTACCATTAGAGAGACGGTTAGGGTTAGGATTGGACCTAGGGTTAGGGTTATGTTGAAGGCTACTGTTAGAGAGACGGTTAGGGTTAGGATTGGACCTAGGGTTAGGGTTATGTTGAGGGCTAGGGTCAGAGAGACGGTTAGGGTTAGGATTGGACCTAGGGTTAGGGTTATGATGAGGGCTAGGGTTAGAGAGACGCTTAGTGTTAGGATTGGACCTAGGGTTAGGGTTATGTTGGGGGCTAGGGTTAGAGAGATGGTTAGGGTTAGGATAGGACATAGGGCTAGGGTTATGATGAGGGCGAGGGTTAGAGAGACGGTTAGGGTTAGAATTGGACGTACGGTAAAGGTTAGGTTGAGGGCTTGGGTTAGAAAGACGGTTAGGGTTAGGATTGGACCTAGGGTTAGGGTTATGTTGAGGGCTAGGGTTAGAGAGACGGTTAGGGTTAGGATTGGACCTAGGGTTAGTGTTATGTTGGGGGCTAGGGTTAGAGAGACGGTTAGGGTTAGGATTGGACCTAGGGTTAGGGTTATGTTGAGGGCTAGGGTTAGAGAGACTGTTAGGGTTAGGATTGGACCTAGGGTTAGGGTTATGTTGAGGGCTAGGGTTAGAGAGACGGTTAGGGTTAGGATTGAATCAGGGTTAGGGTTATGTTGAGGGCTAGGGTTAGAGAGACGGTTAGCGTTAGGATTGGACCTAGGGTTAGGGTTATGTTGAGGGCTAGGTTTAGAGAGTCGGTAAGGGGGAGGATTGGACCTAGGGTTAGGGTTATGTTGAGGGTTAGCGTTAGAGAGACGGTTAGGGTTAGGATTGGACCTAGGGTTAGGGTTATGTTGAGGGCTACTGTTACAGAGACGGTTAGGGTTAGGATTGGACCTAGGGTTAAGGTTATGTTGAGGGCTAGGGTCAGAGAGACGGTTAGGGTTTGGATTGGACCTAGGGTAGGGTTATGTTGAGGGCTAGGGTCAGAGAGACGGTTAGGGTTAGGATTAGACCTACGGTTAGGGGTATGTTGAGGGCTAGGGTTAGAGAGACGGTTAGGGTTAGGATTGGACCTAGGGTTAGGGTTATGATGAGGGCTAGGGATAGAGAGACGGTTAGTGTTATGATTGGACCTACGGTTAGGGTTATGTTGAGGGCTAGGGTTAGAGAGATGGTTAGGGTTAGGTTAGGACATAGGGCTAGGGTTATGTTGAGGGCGAGGGTTAGAGAGACGGTTAGGGTTAAAATTGGACCTAAGGTTAAGGTTAGGTTGAGGGCTAGGGTTAGAAAGACGGTTAGGGTTAGGATTGGACCTAGGGTTAGGGTTAGGTTGAGGGCTAGGGTTAGAGAGACGGTTAGGGTTAGGATTGGACCTAGGGTTAGGGTTCTGTTGAGGGCTAGGGTTAGAGAGGCGGTTAGGGTTAGGATTGGACCTAGGGTTAGGGTTAAGTTGAGGGCTAGGGTTAGAGAGACGGTTAGGGTTAGGATTGGACCTAGGCTTGGGGTTATGTTGAGGTCTAGGGTTAGAGAGACGGTTAGGGTTAGGATTGGACCTAGGGTTAGGATTATGTTGAGGGCAAGGGTTAGACAGACTGTTAGGGTTAGGATTGGACCTAGGGTTACGGTTATGTTGAGGGCTAGGCTTAGTGAGACAGTCACGGTAAGGATTGGCCCTAGGGTTAGGGTTATGTTGAGGGCTAGGGTTACAGAGACGGTTAGGGTTAGGATTGGACCTAGGGTTAGGGTTATGTTGAGGGCTAGGGTTAGAGAGACGGTTAGGGTTAGGATTGGACCTAGGGTTAGGGTTTGGTTGAGGGCTACTGAGAGAGACGGTTAGGATTAGGATTGGACCTAGGGTTAGGGTTATGTTGAGGGCTAGGGCTAGAGAGACGGTTAGGGTTAGGATTGGACCTAGGGTTAGGGTTATCTTGAGAGGTAGGGTTAGAGAGACGGTTAGGGTTAGGATAGGACCTAGGGTTAGGGTTATGTTGAGGGCTAGGGTTAGAGAGAGGGTTAGGGTTAGGATTGGACCTAGGGTTAGGGTTATGTTGAGGGCTAGGGTTAGAGAGAGGGTTAGGGTTAGGATAGGACCTAGGGTTAGGGTTATGTTGAGGGCTAGGGTTAGAGAGACGTTTAGGGTTAGGATTGGACCTAGGGTTAGGGTTATGTTGAGGGCTAGGGATAGAGAGACGGTTAGGGTTAGGATTGGACCTAGGGTTGGGGTTAGGTTGAGGGCTAGGGTTAGACAGACGGTTAGGGTTAGGATTGGACCTAGGGTTAGGGTTAGGTTGAAGGCTAGGCTTAGAGAGACGGTGAGGGTTAGGATTGGACCTAGGGTTAGACTTATGTTGAGGGATGGCGTTAGAGAGACGGTTAGGGTTAGGATTGGACCTAGGGTTAGGGTTATGTTGAGGGTTAGCGTTAGAGAGACGGTTAGGTTTAGGATTGGACCTAGGGTTAGGGTTATGTTGAGGGCTAGGGTTAGAGAGAGGGTTAGGGTTAGGATAGGACCTAGGGTTAGGGTTATGTTGAGGGCTAGGGTTAGAGAGAGGGTTAGGGTTAGGATAGGACCTAGGGTTAGGGTTATGTTGAGGGCTAGGGTTAGAGAGACGGTTAGGGTTAGGTTTGGACCTAGGGTTAGGGTTATGTTGAGGGCTAGGTTTAGAGAGATGGTTAGGGTTAGTATAGGACATAGGGCTAGGGTTATGTTGAGGGCGAGGGTTAGAGAGACGGTTAGGGTTAGAATTGGACCTACGGTAAAGGTTAGGTTGAGGGCTTGGGTTAGAAAGACGGTTAGGGTTAGGATTGGACCTAGGGTTAGGGTTATGTTGAGGGCTAGGGTTAGAGGGACGGTTATGGTTAGGATTGGACCCAGGGTTAGGGTTATGTGGAGGGCTAGGGTTAGAGAGACGGTTAGGGTTAGGATTGGACCTAGGGTTAGGGTTTTGTTGAGGGCTAGGGTTAGAGAGACGGTTAGGGTTAGGATTGGACCTAGGGTGAGGGTTATGCTGAGGGCTAGGGTTAGAGAGACGGTTAGGGTTAGGATTGAATCAGGGTTAGGGTTATGTTGAGGGCTAGGGTTAGAGAGACGGTTAGCGTTAGGATTGGACCTAGGGTAAGGGTTATGTTGAGGGTTACCGTTAGAGAGACGGTTAGGGTTAGGATTGGACCTAGGGTTAAGGTTATGTTGAGGGCTACTGTTAGAGAGACTGTTAGGGTTAGGATTGGACCTAGGGGTAGGGTTATGTTGAGGGCTAGGGTCAGAGAGACGGTTAGGGTTAGGATTGGACCTAGGGTTAGGGTTAAGTTGAGGGCTAGGGTTAGAGAGACGGTTAGGGTTAGGATTGTACCTAGGCTTGGGGTTATGTTGAGGGCTAGGGTTAGAGAGACGGTTAGGGTTATGATTGGACCTAGGGTTAGGATTATGTTGAGGGCAAGGGTTAGAGAGACTGTTAGGGTTAGGATTGGACCTAGGGTTACGGTTATGTTGAGGGCTAGGCTTAGTGAGACAGTCACGGTTAGGATTGGCCCTAGGGTTAGGGTTATGTTGAGGGCTAGGGTTACAGAGACGGTTAGGGTTAGGATTGGACCTAGGGTTAGGGTTATGTTGAGGGCTAGGGTTAGAGAGAGGGTTAGGGTTAGGATAGGACCTAGGGTTAGGGTTATGTTGAGGGCTAGGGTTAGAGAGACGTTTAGGGTTAGGATCGGACCTAGGGTTAGGGTTATGTTGAGGGCTAGGGTTAGAGAGACGGTTAGGGTTAGGATTGGACCTAGGGTTGGGGTTAGGTTGAGGGCTAGGGTTAGAGAGAGGGTTAGGGTTAGGATTGGACCTAGGGTTAGGGTTAGGTTGAGGGCTAGGGTTAGAGAGACGGTTAGGGTTAGGATTGGACCTAGGGTTAGGGTTAGGTTGATGGCTGGGTTAGAGAGACGGTTAGGGTTAGGATTGGACCTAGGGTTAGGGTTAGGTTGAGGGCTAGGGTTAGACAGACGGTTAGGGTTAGGATTGGACCTAGGGATAGGGTTAGGTTGAGGGCTAGGCTTAGAGAGACGGTTAGTGTTAGGATTGGACCTAGGGTTAGGCTTATGTTGAGGGATGGCGTTAGAGAGACGGTTAGGGTTAGGATTGGACCTAGGGTTAGGGTTATGTTGAGTGTTATCGTTAGAGAGACGGTTAGGGTTAGGATTGGACCTAGGGTTAGGGTTATGTTGAGGGTTAGCGTTAGAGAGACGGTTAGGGTTAGGATTGGACCTAGGGTTAGGGTTATGTTGAGGGCTAGGGTCAGAGAGACGGCTAGGGTTAGGATTAGACCTACGGTTAGGGGTATGTTGAGGGCTAGGGTTAGAGAGACGGTTAGCGTTTGGATTGGACCTAGGGTTAGTGTTATGATGAGGACTAGGGTTAGATTAATGGTTAGTGTTAGATTGGAACTTGGGTTAGGGTTATGTTAAGGGCTTGGGTTAGAGAGACGGTTAGGGTTAGGATTGGACCTAGGGTTAGGTTTATGTTGAGGGCTAGGTTTAGAGAGACAGTTAGGGTTAGGACTGCACCTAGGGTTAGGGTTAGGTTGAGGGCTACGTTTAGAGAGACTGTTAGGGTTAGGATTGGACCTAGGGTTAGGGTTATGTTGAGGGCTAGGGTGAGAGAGACGGTTAGGGTTAGGATTGGACCTAGGTTTAGGGTTATGTTGAGGGCTAGGGTTAGACAGACGGTTAGGGTTAGGATTCGACCTAGGGTTAGGGTTATGTTGAGGGCTAGGGTTAATGAGAGGGTTAGGGTTAGGATTGGACCTAGGGTTAGGGTTATGTTGAGGGCTAGGGTTAGAGAGACGGTTAGGGTTAGGATTGGACCTAGGGTTAGGGTTATGTTGAGGGCTAGGGTGAGAGAGACGGTTAGGGTTAGGTTTGGACCTCGGTTTAGGGTTATGTTGAGGGCTAGGGTTAGACAGACGGTTAGGGTTAGGATTCGACCTAGGGTTAGGGTTATGTTGAGGGCTAGGGTTAATGAGAGGGTTAGGGTTAGGATTGGACCTAGGGTTAGGGTTATGTTGAGGGCTAGGGATAGAGAGACGGTTAGGGTTAGGATTGGACCTAGGGTTAGGGTTATGTTGAGGGATAGGGTTAGAGAGAGGGTTAGGGTTAGGATAGGACCTAGGGTTAGGGTTAGGTTGAGGGCTGGGTTAGAGAGACGGTTAGGGTTAGTATTGGACCTAGGGTTGGGGTGAGGTTGAGGGCTAGGGTTAGAGAGAGTGTTAGGGTTAGGATTGGACCTAGGGTTAGGGTTATGTTGAGGGCTAGGGTTAGAGAGAGGGTTAGGGTTAGGATAGGACCTAGGGTTAGGGTTATGTTGAGGGCTAGGGTTAGAGAGACATTTAGGGTTAGGATTGGACCTAGGGTTAGGGTTATGTTGAGGGCTAGGGATAGGGAGACGGTTAGGGTTAGGATTGGACCTAGGGTTGGGGTTAGGTTGAGGGCTAGGGTTAGACAGACGGTTAGGGTTAGGATTGGACCTAGGGTTAGGGTTAGGTTGAAGGCTAGGCTTAGAGAGACGGTGAGGGTTAGGATTGGACCTAGGGTTAGGCTTATGTTGAGGGATGGCGTTAGAGAGACGGTTAGGGTTAGGATTGGACCTAGGGTTAGGGGTATGTTGAGGGTTAGCGTTAGAGAGACGGTTAGGGTTAGGATTGGACCTAGGGTTAGGGTTATGTTGAGGGCTAGGGTCAGAGAGACGGTTAGGGTTAGGATTAGACCTACGGTTAGGTGTATGTTGAGGGCTAGGGTTAGAGAGACGGTTAGCGTTAGGATTGGACCTAGGGTTAGGGTTAGGTTGAGGGCTACGTTTAGAGAGACTGTTAGGGTTAGGATTGGACCTAGGGTTAGGGTTATGCTGAGGGCTAGGGTTAGAGAGACGGTTAGGGTTAGGATTGGACCTAGGGTTAGGGTTATGTTGAGGGCTAGGGTTAGAGAGACGGTTAGGGTTAGGATTGGACCTAGGGTTAGGGTTATGTTGAGGGCTAGGGTTAGACAGACGGTTAGGGTTAGGATTCGACCTAGGGTTAGGGTTATGTTGAGGGCTAGGGTTAATGAGAGGGTTAGGGTTAGGATTGGACCTAGGGTTAGGGTTATGTTGAGGGCTAGGGATAGAGAGACGGTTTGGGTTAGGATTGGACCTAGGGTTAGGGTTATGTTGAGGGATAGGGTTAGAGAGAGGGTTAGGGTTAGGATAGGACCTAGGGTTAGGGTTAGGTTGAGGGCTGGGTTAGAGAGACGGTTAGGGTTAGGATTGGACCTAGGGTTGGGGTGAGGTTGAGGGCTAGGGTTAGAGAGAGGGTTAGGGTTAGGTTTGGACCTAGGGTTAGGGTTAGGTTGAGGGCTAGGGTTAGAGAGACGGTTAGGGTTAGGATTGGACCTAGGGTTAGGGTTAGGTTGAGGGCTGGGTTAGAGAGACGGTTAGGGTTAGGATTGGACCTAGGGTTAGGGTTAGGTTGAGGGCTAGGGTTAGACAGACGGTTAGGGTTAGGATTGGACCTAGGGTTAGGGTTAGGTTGAGGGCTAGGCTTAGAGAGACGGTTAGGGTTAGGATTGGACCTAGGGTTAGGCTTATGTTGAGGGATGGCGTTAGAGAGACGGTTAGGGTTAGGATTGGACCTAGGGTTAGGGTTATGTTGAGGGCTAGGGTTAGAGAGACGGTTACGGTTAGGTTTGGACCTAGGGTTAGGGTTATGTTGAGGGCTAGGGTTAGAGAGATGGTTAGGGATAGGATAGGACATAGGGCTAGGGTTATGTTGAGGGCGAGGGTGAGAGGGACTGTTATGGTTAGGATTGGACCCAGGGTTAGGGTTATGTGGAGGGCTAGGGTTAGAGAGACGGTTAGGGTTAGGATTGAACCTAGGGTTAGGGTTATGTTGAGGGCTAGCGTTAGAGAGACGGTTAGGGTTAGGATTGGACCTAGGGTTAGGGTTATGTTGAGGGCTAGGTTTAGAGAGACGGTTAGGGTTAGGATTGAATCAGGGTTAGGGTTATGTTGAGGGCTAGGGTTAGAGAGACGGTTAGCGTTACGATTGGACCTAGGGTTAGGGTTATGTTGAGGGCTAGGTTTAGAGAGTCGGTAAGGGGGAGGATTGGACCTAGGGTTAGGCTTATGTTGAGGGCTAGGGTCAGAGAGACGGTTAGGGTTAGGATTGGACCTAGGGTTAGGCTTATGGTTAGGGCTAGGGTCAGAGAGACGGTTAGGGTTAGGATTGGACCTAGGGTTAAGGTTATGTTGAGGGTTACCATTAGAGAGACGGTTAGGGTTAGGATTGGACCTAGGGTTAGGGTTATGTTGAAGGCTACTGTTAGAGAGACGGTTAGGGTTAGGATTGGACCTAGGGTTAGGGTTATGTTGAGGGCTAGGGTCAGAGAGACGGTTAGGGTTAGGATTGGCCCTAGGGCTAGGGTTATGTTGAGGGCTAGGGTCAGAGAGAAGGCTAGGGTTAGGATTAGACCTACGGTTAGGGGTATGTTGAGGGCTAGGGTTAGAGAGACGGTTAGGGTTAGGATTGGACCTAGGGTTAGGGTTATGATGAGGGCTAGGGTTAGAGAGACGCTTAGTGTTAGGATTGGACCTAGGGTTAGGGTTATGTTGAGGGCTAGGGTTAGAGAGACGGTTAGGGTTAGGTTTGGACCTAGGGTTAGGGTTATGTTGAGGGCTAGGGTTAGAGAGATGGTTAGGGTTAGGATAGGACATAGGGCTAGGGTTATGTTGAGGGCGAGGGTTAGAGAGACGGTTAGGGTTAGAATTGGACGTACGGTAAAGGTTAGGTTGAGGGCTTGGGTTAGAAAGACGGTTAGGGTTAGGATTGGACCTAGGGTTAGGGTTATGTTGAGGGCTAGGGTTAGAGGGACGGTTATGGTTAGGACTGGACCCAGGGTTAGGGTTATGTGGAGGGCTAGGGTTAGAGAGACGGTTAGGGTTAGGTTTGGACCTAGGGTTAGGGTTATGTTGAGGGCTAGGGTTAGAGAGACTGTTAGGGTTAGGATTGGACCTAGGGTTAGGGTTATGTTGAGGGCTAGGGTTAGAGAGACGGTTAGGGTTAGGATTGAATCAGGGTTAGGGTTATGTTGAGGGCTAGGGTTAGAGAGACGGTTAGCGTTAGGATTGGACCTAGGGTTAGGGTTATGTTGAGGGCTAGGTTTAGAGAGTCGGTAAGGGGGAGGATTGGACCTAGGGTTAGGGTTATGTTGAGGGTTAGCGTTAGAGAGACGGTTAGGGTTAGGATTGGACCTAGGGTTAGGGTTATGTTGAGGGCTACTGTTACAGAGACGGTTAGGGTTAGGATTGGACCTAGGGTTAGGGTTATGATGAGGGCTAGGGATAGAGAGACGGTTAGTGTTATGATTGGACCTAGGGTTAGGGTTATGTTGAGGGCTAGGGTTAGAGAGACGGTTAGGGTTAGGTTTGGACCTAGGGTTAGGGTTATGTTGAGGGCTAGGGTTAGAGAGATGGTTAGGGTTAGGTTAGGACATAGGGCTAGGGTTATGTTGAGGGCGAGGGTTAGAGAGACGGTTAGGGTTAAAATTGGACCTAAGGTTAAGGTTAGGTTGAGGGCTAGGGTTAGAAAGACGGTTAGGGTTAGGATTGGACCTAGGGTTAGGGTTAGGTTGAGGGCTAGGGTTAGAGAGACGGTTAGGGTTAGGATTGGACCTAGGGTTAGGGTTCTGTTGAGGGCTAGGGTTAGAGAGGCGGTTAGGGTTAGGATTGGACCTAGGGTTAGGGTTAAGTTGAGGGCTAGGGTTAGAGAGACGGTTAGGGTTAGGATTGGACCTAGGCTTGGGGTTATGTTGAGGGCTAGGGTTAGAGAGAGGATTAGGGTTAGGATTGGACCTAGGGTAAGGATTATGTTGAGGGCAAGGGTTAGAGAGACTGTTAGGGTTAGGATTGGACCTAGGGTTACGGTTATGTTGAGGGCTAGGCTTAGTGAGACAGTCACGGTAAGGATTGGCCCTAGGGTTAGGGTTATGTTGAGGGCTAGGGTTACAGAGACGGTTAGGGTTAGGATTGGACCTAGGGTTAGGGTTATGTTGAGGGCTAGGGTTAGAGAGACGGTTAGGGTTAGGATTGGACCTAGGGTTAGGGTTTGGTTGAGGGCTACTGAGAGAGACGGTTAGGGTTAGGATTGGACCTAGGGTTAGGGTTATGTTGAGGGCTAGGGCTAGAGAGACGGTTAGGGTTAGGATTGGACCTAGGGTTAGGGTTATCTTGAGAGGTAGGGTTAGAGAGACGGTTAGGGTTAGGATAGGACCTAGGGTTAGGGTTATGTTGAGGGCTAGGTTTAGAGAGAGGGTTAGGGTTAGGATTGGACCTAGGGTTAGGGTTATGTTGAGGGCTAGGGTTAGAGAGAGGGTTAGGGTTAGGATAGGACCTAGGGTTAGGGTTATGTTGAGGGCTAGGGTTAGAGAGACGTTTAGGGTTAGGATTGGACCTAGGGTTAGGGTTATGTTGAGGGCTAGGGATAGAGAGACGGTTAGGGTTAGGATTGGACCTAGGGTTGGGGTTAGGTTGAGGGCTAGGGTTAGACAGACGGTTAGGGTTAGGATTGGACCTAGGGTTAGGGTTAGGTTGAAGGCTAGGCTTAGAGAGACGGTGAGGGTTAGGATTGGACCTAGGGTTAGACTTATGTTGAGGGATGGCGTTAGAGAGACGGTTAGGGTTAGGATTGGACCTAGGGTTAGGGTTATGTTGAGGGTTAGCGTTAGAGAGACGGTTAGGTTTAGGATTGGACCTAGGGTTAGGGTTATGTTGAGGGCTAGGGTTAGAGAGAGGGTTAGGGTTAGGATAGGACCTAGGGTTAGGGTTATGTTGAGGGCTAGGGTTAGAGAGACGTTTAGGGTTAGGATTGGACCTAGGGTTAGGGTTATGTTGAGGGCTAGGGATAGAGAGACGGTTAGGGTTAGGATTGGACCTAGGGTTGGGGTTAGGTTGAGGGCTAGGGTTAGACAGACGGTTAGGGTTAGGATTGGACCTAGGGTTAGGGTTAGGTTGAAGGCTAGGCTTAGAGAGACGGTGAGGGTTAGGATTGGACCTAGGGTTAGACTTATGTTGAGGGATGGCGTTAGAGAGACGGTTAGGGTTAGGATTGGACCTAGGGTTAGGGTTATGTTGAGGGTTAGCGTTAGAGAGACGGTTAGGTTTAGGATTGGACCTAGGGTTAGGGTTATGTTGAGGGCTAGGGTTAGAGAGAGGGTTAGGGTTAGGATAGGACCTAGGGTTAGGGTTATGTTGAGGGCTAGGGTTAGAGAGAGGGTTAGGGTTAGGATAGGACCTAGGGTTAGGGTTATGTTGAGGGCTAGGGTTAGAGAGACGGTTAGGGTTAGGTTTGGACCTAGGGTTAGGGTTATGTTGAGGGCTAGGTTTAGAGAGATGGTTAGGGTTAGGATAGGACATAGGGCTAGGGTTATGTTGAGGGCGAGGGTTAGAGAGACGGTTAGGGTTAGAATTGGACCTACGGTAAAGGTTAGGTTGAGGGCTTGGGTTAGAAAGACGGTTAGGGTTAGGATTGGACCTAGGGTTAGGGTTATGTTGAGGGCTAGGGTTAGAGGGACGGTTATGGTTAGGATTGGACCCAGGGTTAGGGTTATGTGGAGGGCTAGGGTTAGAGAGACGGTTAGGGTTAGGATTGGACCTAGGGTTAGGGTTATGTTGAGGGCTAGGGTTAGAGAGACGGTTAGGGTTAGGATTGGACCTAGGGTTAGATTTATGCTGAGGGCTAGGGTTAGAGAGACGGTTAGGGTTAGGATTGAATCAGGGTTAGGGTTATGTTGAGGGCTAGGGTTAGAGAGACGGTTAGCGTTAGGATTGGACCTAGGGTTAGGGTTATGTTGAGGGCTAGGTTTAGAGAGTCGGTAAGGGGGAGAATTGGACCTAGGGTTAGGGTTATGTTGAGGGTTACCGTTAGAGAGACGGTTAGGGTTAGGATTGGACCTAGGGTTAAGGTTATGTTGAGGGCTACTGTTAGAGAGACTGTTAGGGTTAGGATTAGACCTAGGGGTAGGGTTATGTTGAGGGCTAGGGTCAGAGAGACGGTTAGGGTTAGGATTGGACCTAGGGTTAGGGTTAAGTTGAGGGCTAGGGTTAGAGAGACGGTTAGGGTTAGGAAGTACCTAGGCTTGGGGTTATGTTGAGGGCTAGGGTTAGAGAGACGGTTAGGGTTAGGATTGGACCTAGGGTTAGGATTATGTTGAGGGCAAGGGCTAGAGAGACTGTTAGGGTTAGGATTGGACCTAGGGTTACGGTTATGTTGAGGGCTAGGCTTAGTGAGACAGTCACGGTTAGGATTGGCCCTAGGGTTAGGGTTATGTTGAGGGCTATGGTTACAGAGACGGTTAGGGTTAGGATTGGACCTAGGGTTAGGGTTATGTTGAGGGCTATGGTTACAGAGACGGTTAGGGTTAGGATTGGACCTAGGGTTAGGGTTATGTTGAGGGCTAGGGTTAGAGAGAGGGTTAGGGTTAGGATAGGACCTAGGGTTAGGGTTATGTTGAGGGCTAGGGTTAGAGAGACGTTTAGGGTTAGGATCGGACCTAGGGTTAGGGTTATGTTGACGGCTAGGGTTAGAGAGACGGTTAGGGTTAGGATTGGACCTAGGGTTGGGGTTAGGTTGAGGGCTAGGGTTAGAGAGAGGGTTAGGGTTAGGATTGGACCTAGGGTTAGGGTTAGGTTGAGGGCTAGGGTTAGAGAGACGGTTAGGGTTAGGATTGGACCTAGGGTTAGGGTTAGGTTGATGGCTGGGTTAGAGAGACGGTTAGGGTTAGGATTGGACCTAGGGTTAGGGTTAGGTTGAGGGCTAGGGTTAGACAGACGGTTAGGGTTAGGATTAGACCTACGGTTAGGGGTATGTTGAGGGCTAGGGTTAGAGAGACGGTTAGCGTTTGGATTGGACCTAGGGTTAGTGTTATGATGAGGACTAGGGTTAGATTAATGGTTAGTGTTAGATTGGAACTAGGGTTAGGGTTATGTTAAGGGCTTGGGTTAGAGAGACGGTTAGGGTTAGGATTGGACCTAGGGTTAGGTTTATGTTGAGGGCTAGGTTTAGAGAGACAGTTAGGGTTAGGACTGGACCTAGGGTTAGGGTTAGGTTGAGGGCTACGTTTAGAGAGACTGTTAGGGTTAGGATTGGACCTAGGGTTAGGGTTATGTTGAGGGCTAGGGTGAGAGAGACGGTTAGGGTTAGGATTGGACCTAGGTTTAGGGTTAGGGTTAGGGTTAGGGTTAATGAGAGGGTTAGGGTTAGGATTGGACCTAGGGTTAGTGTTATGTTGAGGGCTAGGGTTAGAGAGACGGTTAGGGTTAGGATTGGACCTAGGGTTAGGGTTATGTTGAGGGCTAGGGTGAGAGAGACTGTTAGGGTTAGGATTGGACCTAGGTTTAGGGTTATGTTGAGGGCTAGGGTTAGACAGACGGTTAGGGTTAGGATTCGACCTAGGGTTAGGGTTATGTTGAGGGCTAGGGTTAATGAGAGGGTTAGGGTTAGGATTGGACCTAGGGTTAGGGTTATGTTGAGGGATAGGGTTAGAGAGAGGGTTAGGGTTAGGATAGGACCTAGGGTTAGGGTTAGGTTGAGGGCTGGGTTAGAGAGACGGTTAGGGTTAGTATTCGACCTAGGGTTGGGGTGAGGTTGAGGGATAGGGTTAGAGAGAGGGTTAGGGTTAGGATTGGACCTAGGGTTAGGGTTAGGTTGAGGGCTAGAGTTAGATAGACGGTTAGGGTTAGGATTGGACCTAGGGTTAGGGTTATGTTGAGGGTTAGCGTTAGAGAGACGGTTAGGGTTAGGATTGGACCTAGGGTTAGGGTTATGTTGAGGGTTAGCGTTAGAGAGACGGTTAGGGTTAGGATTGGACCTAGGGTTAGGGTTATGTTGAGGGCGAGGGTTAGAGGGACGGTTATGGTTAGGATTGGACCCAGGGTTAGGGTTATGTGGAGGGCTAGGGTTAGAGAGACGGTTAGGGTTAGGATTGGACCTAGGGTTAGGGTTTTGTTGAGGGCTAGCGTTAGATAGACGGTTAGGGTTAGGATTGGACCTAGGGTTAGGGTTATGTTGAGGGCTAGGGTTAGAGAGACGGTTAGGGTTAGGATTGAATCAGGGTTAGGGTTATGTTGAGGGCTAGGGTTAGAGAGACGGTTAGCGTTAAGATTGGACCTAGGGTTAGGGTTATGTTGAGGGCTAGGTTTAGAGAGTCGGTAAGGGGGAGGATTGGACCTAGGGTTAGGGTTATGTTGAGGGTTAGCGTTAGAGAGACGGTTAAGGTTAGGATTGGACCTAGGGTTAGGGTTATGTTGAGGGCTAGGGTCAGAGAGACGGTTAGGGTTTGGATTGGACCTAGGGTTAGGGTTATGTTGAGGGCTAGGGTCAGAGAGACGTTTAGGGTTAGGATTAGACCTACGGTTAGGGGTATGTTGAGGGCTAGGGTTAGAGAGACGGTTAGGGTTAGGATTGGACCTAGGGTTAGGGTTATGATGAGGGCTAGGGTTAGAGAGACGGTTAGTGTTAGGATTGGACCTAGGGTTAGGGTTATGTTGAGGGCTAGGGTTAGAGAGACGGTTAGGGTTAGGTTTGGACCTAGGGTTAGGGTTATGTTGAGGACTAGGGTTAGAGAGACGTTTAAGGTTAGGTTTGGACCTAGGGTTAGGGTTATGTTGAGGGCTAGGGTTAGAGAGATGGTTAGGGTTAGGATAGGACATAGGGCTAGGGTTATGTTGAGGGCGAGGGTTAGAAAGACGGTTAGGGTTAGAATTGGACCTACGGTAAAGGTTAGCTTGAGGGCTTGGTTAGAAAGACGGTTAGGGTTAGGATTGGACCTAGGGTTAGGGTTATGTTGAGGGCTAGGGTTAGAGGGACGGTTATGGTTAGGATTGGACCCAGGGTTAGGGTTATGTGGAGGGCTAGGGTTAGAGAGATGGTTAGGGTTAGGATTGGACCTAGGGTTAGGGTTATGTTGAGGGCTAGGGTTAGAGAGACGGTTAGCGTTAGGATTGGACCTAGGGTTAGGGTTATGTTGAGGGCTAGGTTTAGAGAGTCGGTAATGGGGAGGATTGGACCTAGGGTTAGGGTTATGTTGAGGGTTAGCGTTAGAGAGACGGTTAGGGTTAGGATTGGACCTAGGTTTAAGGTTATGTTGAGGGCTACTGTTAGAGAGACGGTTAGGGTTAAAATTGGACCTAGGGGTAGGGTTATGTTGAGGGCTAGGGTCAGAGAGACGGTTAGGGTTTGGATTGGACCTAGGGTTAGGGTTATGTTGAGGGCTAGGGTCAGAGAGACGGTTAGGGTTAGGGTTAGACCTACGGTTAGGGGTATGTTGAGGGCTAGGGTTAGAGAGACGGTTAGGGTTAGGATTAGACCTAGGGTTAGGGTTATGATGAGGGCTAGGGTTAGAGAGACGGTTAGTGTTAGAATTGGACCTAGGGTTAGGGTTATGTTGAGGGCTAGGGTTAGAGTGACGGTTAGGGTTAGGTTTGGACCTAGGGTTAGGGTTATGTTGAGGGCTAGGGTTAGAGAGATGGTTAGGGTTAGGATAGGACATAGGGCTAGGGTTATGTTGAGGGCGAGGGTTAGAGAGACGGTTAGGGTTAAAATTGGACCTAAGGTTAAGGTTAGGTTGAGGGCTAGGGTTAGAAAGACGGTTAGGGTTAGGATTGGACCTAGGGTTAGGGTTAGGTTGAGGGCTAGGGTTAGAGAGACGGTTAGGGTTAGGATTGGACCTAGGGTTAGGGTTCTGTTGAGGGCTAGGGTTAGAGAGGCGGTTAGGGTTAGGATTGGACCTAGGGTTAGGGTTAAGTTGAGGGCTAGGGTTAGAGAGACGGTTAGGGTTAGGATTGGACCTAGGGTTAGGGTTATGTTGAGGGCTAGGGTTAGAGGGACGGTTATGGTTAGGATTGGACCCAGGGTTAGGGTTATGTGGAGGGCTAGGGTTAGAGAGACGGTTAGGGTTAGGATTGGACCTAGGGTTAGGGTTATGTTGAGGGCTAGGGTTAGAGAGACGGTTAGGGTTAGGATTGGACCTAGGGTTAGGGTTATGCTGAAGGCTAGGGTTAGAGAGACGGTTAGGGTTAGGATTGAATCAGGGTTAGGGTTATGTTGAGGGCTAGGGTTAGAGAGACGGTTAGCGTTAGGATTGGACCTAGGGTTAGGGTTATGTTGAGGGCTAGGTTTAGAGAGTCGGTAAGGGGGAGAATTGGACCTAGGGTTAGGGTTATGTTGAGGGTTACCGTTAGAGAGACGGTTAGGGTTAGGATTGGACCTAGGGTTAAGGTTATGTTGAGGGCTACTGTTAGAGAGACTGTTAGGGTTAGGATTAGACCTAGGGGTAGGGTTATGTTGAGGGCTAGGGTCAGAGAGACGGTTAGGGTTAGGATTGGACCTAGGGTTAGGGTTAAGTTGAGGGCTAGGGTTAGAGAGACGGTTAGGGTTAGGATTGTACCTAGGCTTGGGGTTATGTTGAGGGCTAGGGTTAGAGAGACGGTTAGGGTTAGGATTGGACCTAGGGTTAGGATTATGTTGAGGGCAAGGGCTAGAGAGACTGTTAGGGTTAGGATTGGACCTAGGGTTACGGTTATGTTGAGGGCTAGGCTTAGTGAGACAGTCACGGTTAGGATTGGCCCTAGGGTTAGGGTTATGTTGAGGGCTATGGTTACAGAGACGGTTAGGGTTAGGATTGGACCTAGGGTTAGGGTTATGTTGAGGGCTATGGTTACAGAGACGGTTAGGGTTAGGATTGGACCTAGGGTTAGGGTTATGTTGAGGGCTAGGGTTAGAGAGAGGGTTAGGGTTAGGATAGGACCTAGGGTTAGGGTTATGTTGAGGGCTAGGGTTAGAGAGACGTTTAGGGTTAGGATCGGACCTAGGGTTAGGGTTATGTTGACGGCTAGGGTTAGAGAGACGGTTAGGGTTAGGATTGGACCTAGGGTTGGGGTTAGGTTGAGGGCTAGGGTTAGAGAGAGGGTTAGGGTTAGGATTGGACCTAGGGTTAGGGTTAGGTTGAGGGCTAGGGTTAGAGAGACGGTTAGGGTTAGGATTGGACCTAGGGTTAGGGTTAGGTTGATGGCTGGGTTAGAGAGACGGTTAGGGTTAGGATTGGACCTAGGGTTAGTGTTAGGTTGAGGGCTAGGGTTAGACAGACGGTTAGGGTTAGGATTAGACCTACGGTTAGGGGTATGTTGAGGGCTAGGGTTAGAGAGACGGTTAGCGTTTGGATTGGACCTAGGGTTAGTGTTATGATGAGGACTAGGGTTAGATTAATGGTTAGTGTTAGATTGGAACTAGGGTTAGGGTTATGTTAAGGGCTTGGGTTAGAGAGACGGTTAGGGTTAGGATTGGACCTAGGGTTAGGTTTATGTTGAGGGCTAGGTTTAGAGAGACAGTTAGGGTTAGGACTGGACCTAGGGTTAGGGTTAGGTTGAGGGCTACGTTTAGAGAGACTGTTAGGGTTAGGATTGGACCTAGGGTTAGGGTTATGTTGAGGGCTAGGGTGAGAGAGACGGTTAGGGTTAGGATTGGACCTAGGTTTAGGGTTATGTTGAGGGCTAGGGTTAGACAGACGGTTAGGGTTAGGATTCGACCTAGGGTTAGGGTTATGTTGAGGGCTAGGGTTAATGAGAGGGTTAGGGTTAGGATTGGACCTAGGGTTAGTGTTATGTTGAGGGCTAGGGTTAGAGAGACGGTTAGGGTTAGGATTGGACCTAGGGTTAGGGTTATGTTGAGGGCTAGGGTGAGAGAGACTGTTAGGGTTAGGATTGGACCTAGGTTTAGGGTTATGTTGAGGGCTAGGGTTAGACAGACGGTTAGGGTTAGGATTCGACCTAGGGTTAGGGTTATGTTGAGGGCTAGGGTTAATGAGAGGGTTAGGGTTAGGATTGGACCTAGGGTTAGGGTTATGTTGAGGGATAGGGTTAGAGAGAGGGTTAGGGTTAGGATAGGACCTAGGGTTAGGGTTAGGTTGAGGGCTGGGTTAGAGAGACGGTTAGGGTTAGTATTCGACCTAGGGTTGGGGTGAGGTTGAGGGATAGGGTTAGAGAGAGGGTTAGGGTTAGTTTTGGACCTAGGGTTAGGGTTAGGTTGAGGGCTAGAGTTAGATAGACGGTTAGGGTTAGGATTGGACCTAGGGTTAGGGTTATGTTGAGGGTTAGCGTTAGAGAGACGGTTAGGGTTAGGATTGGACCTAGGGTTAGGGTTATGTTGAGGGTTAGCGTTAGAGAGACGGTTAGGGTTAGGATTGGACCTAGGGTTAGGGTTATGTTGAGGGCGAGGGTTAGAGGGACGGTTATGGTTAGGATTGGACCCAGGGTTAGGGTTATGTGGAGGGCTAGGGTTAGAGAGACGGTTAGGGTTAGGATTGGACCTAGGGTTAGGGTTTTGTTGAGGGCTAGCGTTAGATAGACGGTTAGGGTTAGGATTGGACCTAGGGTTAGGGTTATGTTGAGGGCTAGGGTTAGAGAGACGGTTAGGGTTAGGATTGAATCAGGGTTAGGGTTATGTTGAGGGCTAGGGTTAGAGAGACGGTTAGCGTTAAGATTGGACCTAGGGTTAGGGTTATGTTGAGGGCTAGGTTTAGAGAGTCGGTAAGGGGGAGGATTGGACCTAGGGTTAGGGTTATGTTGAGGGTTAGCGTTAGAGAGACGGTTAAGGTTAGGATTGAACCTAGGGTTAGGGTTATGTTGAGGGCTAGGGTCAGAGAGACGGTTAGGGTTTGGATTGGACCTAGGGTTAGGGTTATGTTGAGGGCTAGGGTCAGAGAGACATTTAGGGTTAGGATTAGACCTACGGTTAGGGGTATGTTGAGGGCTAGGGTTAGAGAGACGGTTAGGGTTAGGATTGGACCTAGGGTTAGGGTTATGATGAGGGCTAGGGTTAGAGAGACGGTTAGTGTTAGGATTGGACCTAGGGTTAGGGTTATGTTGAGGGCTAGGGTTAGAGAGACGGTTAGGGTTAGGTTTGGACCTAGGGTTAGGGTTATGTTGAGGACTAGGGTTAGAGAGACGTTTAAGGTTAGGTTTGGACCTAGGGTTAGGGTTATGTTGAGGGCTAGGGTTAGAGAGATGGTTAGGGTTAGGATAGGACATAGGGCTAGGGTTATGTTGAGGGCGAGGGTTAGAAAGACGGTTAGGGTTAGAATTGGACCTACGGTAAAGGTTAGCTTGAGGGCTTGGTTAGAAAGACGGTTAGGGTTAGGATTGGACCTAGGGTTAGGGTTATGTTGAGGGCTAGGGTTAGAGGGACGGTTATGGTTAGGATTGGACCCAGGGTTAGGGTTATGTGGAGGGCTAGGGTTAGAGAGACGGTTAGGGTTAGGATTGGACCTAGGGTTAGGGTTATGTTGAGGGCTAGGGTTAGAGAGACGGTTAGCGTTAGGATTGGACCTAGGGTTAGGGTTATGTTGAGGGCTAGGTTTAGAGAGTCGGTAATGGGGAGGATTGGACCTAGGGTTAGGGTTATGTTGAGGGTTAGCGTTAGAGAGACGGTTAGGGTTAGGATTGGACCTAGGGTTAAGGTTATGTTGAGGGCTACTGTTAGAGAGACGGTTAGGGTTAAAATTGGACCTAGGGGTAGGGTTATGTTGAGGGCTAGGGTCAGAGAGACGGTTAGGGTTTGGATTGGACCTAGGGTTAGGGTTATGTTGAGGGCTAGGGTCAGAGAGACGGTTAGGGTTAGGGTTAGACCTACGGTTAGGGGTATGTTGAGGGCTAGGGTTAGAGAGACGGTTAGGGTTAGGATTAGACCTAGGGTTAGGGTTATGATGAGGGCTAGGGTTAGAGAGACGGTTAGTGTTAGAATTGGACCTAGGGTTAGGGTTATGTTGAGGGCTAGGGTTAGAGTGACGGTTAGGGTTAGGTTTGGACCTAGGGTTAGGGTTATGTTGAGGGCTAGGGTTAGAGAGATGGTTAGGGTTAGGATAGGACATAGGGCTAGGGTTATGTTGAGGGCGAGGGTTAGAGAGACGGTTAGGGTTAAAATTGGACCTAAGGTTAAGGTTAGGTTGAGGGCTAGGGTTAGAAAGACGGTTAGGGTTAGGATTGGACCTAGGGTTAGGGTTAGGTTGAGGGCTAGGGTTAGAGAGACGGTTAGGGTTAGGATTGGACCTAGGGTTAGGGTTCTGTTGAGGGCTAGGGTTAGAGAGGCGGTTAGGGTTAGGATTGGACCTAGGGTTAGGGTTAAGTTGAGGGCTAGGGTTAGAGAGACGGTTAGGGTTAGGATTGGACCTAGGCTTGGGGTTACGTTGAGGGCTAGGGTTAGAGAGACGGTTAGGGTTAGGATTGGACCTAGGGTTAGGATTATGTTGAGGGCAAGGGTTAGAGAGACTGATAGGGTTACGATTGGACCTAGGGTTACGGTTATGTTGAGGGCTAGGCTTATTGAGACAGTCACGGTTAGGATTGGCCCTAGGGTTAGGGTTATGTTGAGGGCTAGGGTTACAGAGACGTTTAGGGTTAGGATTGGACCTAGGGTTAGGGTTATGTTGAGGGCTAGGGTTAGAGAGACGGTTAGGGTTAGGATTGGACCTAGGGTTGGGGTTTGGTTGAGGGCTACTGAGAGAGACGGTTAGGGTTAGGATTGGACCTAGGCTTAGGGTTATGTTGAGGGCTAGGGCTAGAGAGACGGTTAGGGTTAGGATTGGACCTAGGGTTAGGGTTATCTTGAGAGGTAGGGTTAGAGAGACGGTTACGGTTAGGATTGTGACTAGGGTTAGGGTTATGTTGAGGGCTAGGGTTAGAGAGAGGGTTAGGGTTACGATTGGACCTAGGGTTAGGGTTATGTTGAGGGCTAGTGTTAGAGAGACGGTTAGGGTTTGGATTGGACCTAGGGATAGGGTTATGTTGAGGGCTAGGGTTAGAGAGACGGTTAGGGTTAGGATTCGACCTAGGGTTAGGGTTATGTTGAGGGCTAGGGTTAATGAGAGGGTTAGTGTTAGGATTGGACCTAGGTTTAGGGTTATGTTGAGGGCTAGGGATAGAGAGACGGTTAGGGTTAGGATTGGACCTAGGGTTAGGGTTATGTTGAGGGCTAGGGTTAGAGAGAGGGTTAGGGTTAGGATAGGACCTAGGGTTAGGGTTATGTTGAGGGCTAGGGTTAGAGAGACGTTTAGGGTAAGGATCGGACCTAGGGTTAGGGTTATGTTGAGGGCTAGGGTTAGAGAGACGGTTAGGGTTAGGATTGGACCTAGGGTTGGGGTTAGGTTGAGGGCTAGGGTTAGAGAGAGGGTTAGGGTTAGGATTGGACCTAGGGTTAGGGTTAGGTTGAGGGCTAGGGTTAGAGAGACGGTTAGGGTTAGGATTGGACCTAGGGTTAGGGTTAGGTTGAGGGCTGGGTTAGAGAGACGGTTAGGGTTAGGATTGGACCTAGGGTTAGGGTTAGGTTGAGGGCTAGGGTTAGACAGACGGTTTGGGTTAGGATTGGACCTAGGGTTAGGGTTAGGTTGAGGGCTAGGCTTAGAGAGACGGTTAGGGTTAGGATTGGACCTAGGGTTAGGGTTATGTTGAGAGTTAGCGTTAGAGAGACGGTTAGGGTTAGGATTGGACCTAGGGTTAGGGTTATGTTGAGGGTTAGCGTTAGAGAGACGGTTAGGGTTAGGATTGGACCTAGGGTTAGGGTTATGTTGAGGGCTAGGGTCAGAGAGACGGTTTGGGTTAGGATTAGACCTACGGTTAGGGGTATGTTGAGGGCTAGGGTTAGAGAGACGGTTAGCGTTAGGATTTGATCTAGGGTTAGTGTTATGATGAGGACTAGGGTTAGATTAATGGTTAGTGTTAGATTGGACCTAGGGTTAGGGTTATGTTAAGGGCTTGGGTTAGAGAGACGGTTAGGGTTAGGATTGGACCTAGGGTTAGGTTTATGTTGAGGGCTAGGTTTAGAGAGACAGTTAGGGTTAGGACTGGACCTAGGGTTAGGGTTAGGTTGAGGGCTACGTTTAGAGAGACTGTTAGGGTTAGGATTGGACCTAGGGTTAGGGTTATGTTGAGGGCTAGGGTTAGAGAGACGGTTAGGTTTAGGATTGGACCTAGGGTTAGGGTTATGTTGAGGGCTAGGGTTAGAGAGACGGTTAGGGTTAGGATTGGACCTAGGGTTAGGGTTATGTTGAGGGCTAGGGTTAGAGAGACGGTTAGGGTTAGGTTTGGACCTAGGGTTAGGGTTATGTTGAGGACTAGGGTTAGAGAGACGTTTAGGGTTAGGTTTGGACCTAGGGTTAGGGTTATGTTGAGGGCTAGGGTTAGAGAGATGGTTAGGGTTAGGATAGGACATAGGGCTAGGGTTATGTTGAGGGCGAGGGTTAGAAAGACGGTTAGGGTTAGAATTGGACCTACGGTAAAGGTTAGCTTGAGGGCTTGGTTAGAAAGACGGTTAGGGTTAGGATTGGACCTAGGGTTAGGGTTATGTTGAGGGCTAGGGTTAGAGGGATGGTTATGGTTAGGATTGGACCCAGGGTTAGGGTTATGTGGAGGGCTAGGGTTATAGAGACGGTTAGGGTTAGGATTGGACCTAGGGTTAGGGTTATGTTGAGGGCTAGGGTTAGAGAGACGGTTAGGGTTAGGATTGAATCAGGGTTAGGGTTATGTTGAGGGCTAGGGTTAGAGAGACGGTTAGCGTTAGGATTGGACCTAGGGTTAGGGTTATGTTGAGGGCTAGGTTTAGAGAGTCGGTAATGGGGAGGATTGGACCTAGGGTTAGGGTTATGTTGAGGGTTAGCGTTAGAGAGACGGTTAGGGTTAGGATTGGACCTAGGGTTAAGGTTATGTTGAGGGCTACTGTTAGAGAGACGGTTAGGGTTAAAATTGGACCTAGGGGTAGGGTTATGTTGAGGGCTAGGGTCAGAGAGACGGTTAGGGTTTGGATTGGACCTAGGGTTAGGGTTATGTTGAGGGCTAGGGTTACAGAGACGGTTAGGGCTAGGATTGGACCTAGGGTTAGGGTTATGTTGAGGGCTAGGGTTAGAGAGACGGTTAGGGTTAGGATTGGACCTAGGGTTGGGGTTTGGTTGAGGGCTACTGAGAGAGACGGTTAGGGTTAGGATTGGACCTAGGCTTAGGGTTATGTTGAGGGCTAGGGCTAGAGAGACGGTTAGGGTTAGGATTGGACCTAGGGTTAGGGTTATCTTGAGAGGTAGGGTTAGAGAGACGGTTACGGTTAGGATTGTGACTAGGGCTAGGGTTATGTTGAGGGCTAGGGTTAGAGAGAGGGTTAGGGTTACGATTGGACCTAGGGTTAGGGTTATGTTGAGGGCTAGTGTTAGAGAGACGGTTAGGGTTTGGATTGGAACTAGGGTTAGGGTTATGTTGAGGGCTAGGGTTAATGAGAGGGTTAGTGTTAGGATTGGACCTAGGTTTAGGGTTATGTTGAGGGCTAGGGATAGAGAGACGGTTAGGGTTAGGATTGGACCTAGGGTTAGGGTTATGTTGAGGGCTAGGGTTAGAGAGAGGGTTAGGGTTAGGATAGGACCTAGGGTTAGGGTTATGTTGAGGGCTAGGGTTAGAGAGACGTTTAGGGTAAGGATCGGACCTAGGGTTAGGGTTATGTTGAGGGCTAGGGTTAGAGAGACGGTTAGGGTTAGGATTGGACCTAGGGTTGGGGTTAGGTTGAGGGCTAGGGTTAGAGAGAGGGTTAGGGTTAGGATTGGACCTAGGGTTAGGGTTAGGTTGAGGGCTAGGGTTAGAGAGACGGTTAGGGTTAGGATTGGACCTAGGGTTAGGGTTAGGTTGAGGGCTGGGTTAGAGAGACGGTTAGGGTTAGGATTGGACCTAGGGTTAGGGTTAGGTTGAGGGCTAGGGTTAGACAGACGGTTTGGGTTAGGATTGGACCTAGGGTTAGGGTTAGGTTGAGGGCTAGGCTTAGAGAGACGGTTAGGGTTAGGATTGGACCTAGGGTTAGGCTTATGTTGAGGGATGGCGTTAGAGAGACGGTTAGGGTTAGGATTGGACCTAGGGTTAGGGTTATGTTGAGAGTTAGCGTTAGAGAGACGGTTAGGGTTAGGATTGGACCTAGGGTTAGGGTTATGTTGAGGGTTAGCGTTAGAGAGACGGTTAGGGTTAGGATTGGACCTAGGGTTAGGGTTATGTTGAGGGCTAGGGTCAGAGAGACGGTTTGGGTTAGGATTAGACCTACGGTTAGGGGTATGTTGAGGGCTAGGGTTAGAGAGACGGTTAGCGTTAGGATTTGATCTAGGGTTAGTGTTATGATGAGGACTAGGGTTAGATTAATGGTTAGTGTTAGATTGGACCTAGGGTTAGGGTTATGTTAAGGGCTTGGGTTAGAGAGACGGTTAGGGTTAGGATTGGACCTAGGGTTAGGTTTATGTTGAGGGCTAGGTTTAGAGAGACAGTTAGGGTTAGGACTGGACCTAGGGTTAGGGTTAGGTTGAGGGCTACGTTTAGAGAGACTGTTAGGGTTAGGATTGGACCTAGGGTTAGGGTTATGTTGAGGGCTAGGGTTAGAGAGACGGTTAGGTTTAGGATTGGACCTAGGGTTAGGGTTATGTTGAGGGCTAGGGTTAGGGAGACGGTTAGGGTTAGGATTGGACCTAGGTTTAGGGTTATGTTGAGGGCTAGGGTTAGACAGACGGTTAGGGTTAGGATTCGACCTAGGGTTAGGGTTATGTTGAGGGCTAGGGTTAATGAGAGGGTTAGGGTTAGGATTGGACCTAGGGTTAGGGTTATGTTGAGGGCTAGGGATAGAGAGACGGTTAGGGTTAGGATTGGACCTAGGGTTAGGGTTATGTTGAGGGATAGGGTTAGAGAGAGGGTTAGGGTTAGGATAGGACCTAGGGTTAGGGTTAGGTTGAGGGCTGGGTTAGAGAGACGGTTAGGGTTAGTATTGGACCTAGGGTTGGGGTGAGGTTGAGGGCTAGGGTTAGAGAGAGGGTTAGGGTTAGGATTGGACCTAGGGTTAGGGTTAGGTTGAGGGCTAGGGTTAGAGAGACGGTTAGGATTAGGATTGGACCTAGGGTTAGGGTTAGGTTGAGGGCTGGGTTAGAGAGACGGTTAGGGTTAGGATTGGACCTAGGGTTAGGGTTAGGTTGAGGGCTAGGGTTAGACAGACGGTTAGGGTTAGGATTGGACCTAGGGTTAGGGTTAGGTTGAGGGCTAGGCTTAGAGAGACGGTTAGGGTTAGGATTGGACCTAGGGTTAAGGTTATGTTGAGGGTTAGCGTTAGAGAGACGGTTAGGGTTAGGATTGGACCTAGGGTTAGGGTTATGTTGAGAGCTAGGGTCAGAGAGACGGTTAGGGTTAGGATTGGACCTAGGGTTAGGGTTATGTTGAGGGCTAGGGTCAGAGAGACGGTTAGGGTTAGGATTAGACCTACGGTTAGGGGTATGTTGAGGGCAAGGGTTAGAGAGACGGTTAGGGTTAGGATTGGACCTAGGGTTAGGGTTATGATGAGGGCTAGGGTTAGAGAGATGGTTAGTGTTAGATTGGACCTAGGGTTAGGGTTATGTTGAGGGTTAGCGTTAGAGAGACGTTTAGGGTTAGGATTGGACCTAGGGTTAAGGTTATGTTGAGGGCTACTGTTAGAGAGACGGTTAGGGTTAAAATTGGACCTAGGGGTAGGGTTATGTTGAGGGCTAGGGTCAGAGAGACGGTTAGGGTTTGGATTGGACCTAGGGTTAGGGTTATGTTGAGGGCTAGGGTCAGAGAGACGGTTAGGGTTAGGGTTAGACCTACGGTTAGGGGTATGTTGAGGGCTAGGGTTAGAGAGACGGTTAGGGTTAGGATTAGACCTGGGGTTAGGGTTATGATGAGGGCTAGGGTTAGAGAGACGGTTAGTGTTAGAATTGGACCTAGGGTTAGGGTTATGTTGAGGGCTAGGGTTAGAGTGACGGTTAGGGTTAGGTTTGGACCTAGGTTTACGGTTATGTTGAGGGCTAGGGTTAGAGAGATGGTTAGGGTTAGGATAGGACATAGGGCTAGGGTTATGTTGAGGGCGAGGGTTAGAGAGACGGTTAGGGTTAAAATTGGACCTAAGGTTAAGGTTAGGTTGAGGGCTAGGGTTAGAAAGATGGTTAGGGTTAGGGTTGGACCTAGGGTTAGGGTTAGGTTGAGGGCTAGGGTTAGAGAGACGGTTAGGGTTAGGATTGGACCTAGGGTTAGGGTTCTGTTGAGGGCTAGGGTTAGAGAGGCGGTTAGGGTTAGGATTGGACCTAGGGTTAGGGTTAAGTTGAGGGCTAGGGTTAGAGAGACGGTTAGGGTTAGGATTGGACCTAGGCTTGGGGTTACGTTGAGGGCTAGGGTTAGAGAGACGGTTAGGGTTAGGATTGGACCTAGGGTTAGGATTATGTTGAGGGCAAGGGTTAGAGAGACTGATAGGGTTAGGATTGGATCTAGGGTTACGGTTATGTTGAGGGCTAGGCTTAGTGAGACAGTCACGGTTAGGATTGGCCCTAGGGTTAGGGTTATGTTGAGGGCTAGGGTTACAGAGACGTTTAGGGTTAGGATTGGACCTAGGGTTAGGGTTATGTTGAGGGCTAGGGTTAGAGAGACGGTTAGGGTTAGGATTGGACCTAGGGTTGGGGTTTGGTTGAGGGCTACTGAGAGAGACGGTTAGGGTTAGGATTGGACCTAGGCTTAGGGTTATGTTGAGGGCTAGGGCTAGAGAGACGGTTAGGGTTAGGATTGGACCTAGGGTTAGGGTTATCTTGAGAGGTAGGGTTAGAGAGACGGTTACGGTTAGGATTGTGACTAGGGCTAGGGTTATGTTGAGGGCTAGGGTTAGAGAGAGGGTTAGGGTTACGATTGGACCTAGGGTTAGGGTTATGTTGAGGGCTAGTGTTAGAGAGACGGTTAGGGTTTGGATTGGACCTAGGGTTAGGGTTATGTTGAGGGCTAGGGTTAGAGAGACGGTTAGGGTTAGGATTTGACCTAGGGTTAGGGTTATGTTGAGGGCTAGGGTTAATGAGAGGGTTAGTGTTAGGATTGGACCTAGGTTTAGGGTTATGTTGAGGGCTAGGGATAGAGAGACGGTTAGGGTTAGGATTGGACCTAGGGTTAGGGTTATGTTGAGGGCTAGGGTTAGAGAGAGGGTTAGGGTTAGGATAGGACCTAGGGTTAGGGTTATGTTGAGGGCTAGGGTTAGAGAGAGGGTTAGGGTTAGGATAGGACCTAGGGTTAGGGTTATGTTGAGGGCTAGGGTTAGAGAGACGTTTAGGGTAAGGATCGGACCTAGGGTTAGGGTTATGTTGAGGGCTAGGGTTAGAGAGACGGTTAGGGTTAGGATTGGACCTAGGGTTGGGGTTAGGTTGAGGGCTAGGGTTAGAGAGAGGGTTAGGGTTAGGATTGGACCTAGGGTTAGGGTTAGGTTGAGGGCTAGGGTTAGAGAGACGGTTAGGTTTAGGATTGGACCTAGGGTCAGGGTTAGGTTGAGGGCTGGGTTAGAGAGACGGTTAGGGTTAGGATTGGACCTAGGGTTAGGGTTAGGTTGAGGGCTAGGGTTAGACAGACGGTTTGGGTTAGGATTGGACCTAGGGTTAGGGTTAGGTTGAGGGCTAGGCTTAGAGAGACGGTTAGGGTTAGGATTGGACCTAGGGTTAGGCTTATGTTGAGGGATGGCGTTAGAGAGACGGTTAGGGTTAGGATTGGACCTAGGGTTAGGGTTATGTTGAGAGTTAGCGTTAGAGAGACGGTTAGGGTTAGGATTGGACCTAGGGTTAGGGTTATGTTGAGGGTTAGCGTTAGAGAGACGGTTAGGGTTAGGATTGGACCTAGGGTTAGGGTTATGTTGAGGGCTAGGGTCAGAGAGACGGTTTGGGTTAGGATTAGACCTACGGTTAGGGGTATGTTGAGGCCTAGGGTTAGAGAGACGGTTAGCGTTAGGATTTGATCTAGGGTTAGTGTTATGATGAGGACTAGGGTTAGATTAATGGTTAGTGTTAGATTGGACCTAGGGTTAGGGTTATGTTAAGGGCTTGGGTTAGAGAGACGGTTAGGGTTAGGATTGGACCTAGGGTTAGGTTTATGTTGAGGGCTAGGTTTAGAGAGACAGTTAGGGTTAGGACTGGACCTAGGGTTAGGGTTAGGTTGAGGGCTACGTTTAGAGAGACTGTTAGGGTTAGGATTGGACCTAGGGTTAGGGTTATGTTGAGGGCTAGGGTTAGAGAGACGGTTAGGTTTAGGATTGGACCTAGGGTTAGGGTTATGTTGAGGGCTAGGGTTAGAGAGACGGATAGGGTTAGGATTGGACCTAGGTTTAGGGTTATGTTGAGGGCTAGGGTTAGACAGACGGTTAGGGTTAGGATTCGACCTAGGGTTAGGGTTATGTTGAGGGCTAGGGTTAATGAGAGGGTTAGGGTTAGGATTGGACCTAGGGTTAGGGTTATGTTGAGGGCTAGGGATAGAGAGACGGTTAGGGTTAGGATTGGACCTAGGGTTAGGGTTATGTTGAGGGATAGGGTTAGAGAGAGGGTTAGGGTTAGGATAGGACCTAGGGTTAGGGTTAGGTTGAGGGCTGGGTTAGAGAGACGGTTAGGGTTAGTATTGGACCTAGGGTTGGGGTGAGGTTGAGGGCTAGGGTTAGAGAGAGGGTTAGGGTTAGGATTGGACCTAGGGTTAGGGTTAGGTTGAGGGCTAGGGTTAGAGAGACGGTTAGGATTAGGATTGGACCTAGGGTTAGGGTTAGGTTGAGGGCTGGGTTAGAGAGACGGTTAGGGTTAGGATTGGACCTAGGGTTAGGGTTAGGTTGAGGGCTAGGGTTAGACAGACGGTTAGGGTTAGGATTGGACCTAGGGTTAGGGTTAGGTTGAGGGCTAGGCTTAGAGAGACGGTTAGGGTTAGGATTGGACCTAGGGTTAGGCTTATGTTGAGGGATGGCGTTAGAGAGACGGTTAGGGTTAGGATTGGACCTAGGGTTAAGGTTATGTTGAGGGTTAGCGTTAGAGAGACGGTTAGGGTTAGGATTGGACCTAGGGTTAGGGTTATGTTGAGAGCTAGGGTCAGAGAGACGGTTAGGGTTAGGATTGGACCTAGGGTTAGGGTTATGTTGAGGGCTAGGGTCAGAGAGACGGTTAGGGTTAGGATTAGACCTACGGTTAGGGGTATGTTGAGGGCAAGGGTTAGAGAGACGGTTAGGGTTAGGATTGGACCTAGGGTTAGGGTTATGATGAGGGCTAGGGTTAGAGAGATGGTTAGTGTTAGATTGGACCTAGGGTTAGGGTTATGTTAAGGGCTAGGGTTAGAGAGACGGTTAGGGTTAGGATTGGACCTAGGGTTAGGTTTATGTTGAGGGCTAGGTTTAGAGAGACAGTTAGGGTTAGGACTGGACCTAGGGTTAGGGTTATGTTGAGGGCTAGGGATAGAGAGACGGTTAGGGTTAGGATTGGACCTAGGGTTACGGTTATGTTGAGGGCTAGGGTTAGAGAGACGGTTAGGGTTAGGATTGGACCTAGGGTTAGGGTTATGTTGAGGGCTAGGGTTAGAGGGACGGTTATGGTTAGGATTGGACCCAGGGTTAGGGTTATGTTGAGGGCTAGGGTTAGAGAGACGGTTAGGGTTAGGATTGGACCTAGGGTTAGGGTTATGTTGAGGACTAGGGTTAGAGAGACGGTTAGGGTTAGGATTGGACCTAGGGTTAGGGTTATGTTGAGGGCTAGGGTTAGAGAGACGGTTAGGGTTAGGATTGAATCAGGGTTAGGGTTATGTTGAGGGCTAGGGTTAGAGAGACGGTTAGCGTTAGGATTGGACCTAGGCTTAGGGTTATGTTGAGGGCTAGGTTTAGAGAGTCGGTAAGGGGGAGGATTGGACCTAGGGTTAGGGTTATGTTGAGGGCTAGGGTTAGAAAGACCGTTAGGGTTAGGATTGGACCTAGGGTTAGTGTTATGTTGAGGGCTACTGTTAGAGAGACGGTTAGGGTTAGGATTGGACCTAGGGTTAGGGTTATGTTGAGGGCTAGGGTCAGAGAGACGGTTAGGGTTTGGATTGGACCTAGGGTTAGGGTTATGTTGAGGGCTAGGGTCAGAGAGACGTTTAGGGTTAGGATTAGACCTACGGTTAGGGGTATGTTGAGGGCTAGGGTTAGAGAGACGGTTAGGGTTGGATTGGACCTAGGGTTAGGGTTATGATGAGGGCTAGGGTTAGAGAGACGGTTAGTGTTAGGATTGGACCTAGGGTTAGGGTTATGTTGAGGGCTAGGGTTAGAAAGACAGTTAGGGTTAGGATTGGACCTAGGGTTAGGGTTATGTTGAGGGCTACTGTTAGAGAGACGGTTAGGGTTAGGATTGGACCTAGGGTTAGGGTTATGTTGAGGGCTAGGGTCAGAGAGACGGTTAGGGTTTGGATTGGACCTAGGGTTAGGGTTATGTTGAGGGCTAGGGTCAGAGAGACGGTTAGGGTTAGGATTAGACCTAGGGTTAGGGTTATGATGAGGGCCAGGGTTAGAGAGACGGTTAGTGTTAGGATTGGACCTAGGGTTAGGGTTATGTTGAGGGCTAGGGTTAGAGAGACGGTTAGGGTTAGGTTGGGACCCAGGCTTAGGGTTATGTTGAGGGCTAGGGTTAGAGAGATGCTTAGGGTTAGGATAGGACATAGGGTTAGGGTTATGTTGAGGGGTAGGGTTAGAGAGACGGTTAGGGTTAGGATTGGACCTACGGTTAAGGTTAGGTTGAGGGCTAGGGTTAGAAAGACGGTTAGGGTTAGGATTGGCCCTAGGGTTAGGGTTATGTTGAGGGCTAGGGTTAGAGAGACGGTTAGCGTTAGGATTGGACCTAGGGTTAGGGTTATGATGAGGGCTAGGGTTAGAGAGACGGTTAGTGTTAGGATTGGACCTAGGGTTAGGGTTATGTTGAGGGCTAGGGTTAGAGAGACGGTTAGGGTTAAGTTGGGACCTAGGCTTAGGGTTACGTTGAGGGCTAGGGTTAGAGAGATGCTTAGGGTTAGGATAGGACATAGGGTTAGGGTTATGTTGAGGCCTAGGGTTAGAGAGACGGTTAGGGTTAGGATTGGACCTACGGTTAAGGTTAGGTTGAGGGCTAGGGTTAGAAAGACGGTTAGGGTTAGGATTGGAACTAGGGTTAGGGTTATGTTGAGGGCTAGGGTTAGAGAGGCAGTTAGGGTTAGGTTGGACCTAGGTTAGGGTTATGTTAAGGGCTAGGGTTAGAGAGACGGTTAGGGTTAGGATTGGACCTAGGCTTGGGGTTATGTTGAGGGCTAGGGTTAGAGAGACGGTTAGGGTTAGGATTGGCCCTAGGATTAGGGTTATGTTGAGGGCTAGGGTTAGAGAGACGGTTAGGGTTAGGATTCTACGTAGGGTTAGGGTTATGTAGAGTGCTAAGTTTAGAGAGACGGTTAGGGCTAGGATTGGACCGAGGGTTAGGGTTATGTTGAGGGCTAGGGTTAGAGAGATGCTTAGGGTTAGGATAGGACATAGGGTTAGGGTTATGTTGAGGGCTAGGGTTAGAGAGACGGTTAGGGTTAGGATTGGACCTACGGTTAAGGTTAGGCTGAGGGCTAGGGTTAGAAAGACGGTTAGGGTTAGGATTGGAACTAGGGTTAGGGTTATGTTGAGGGCTAGGGTTCGAGAGGCAGTTAGGGTTAGGATTAGACCTAGGGTTAGGGTTATGTTGAGGGCTAGGGTTAGAGAGACGGTTAGGGTTAGGATTGGACCTAGGCTTGGGGTTATGTTGAGGGCTAGGGTTAGAGAGACGGTTAGGGTTACGATTGGCCCTACGATTAGGGTTATGTTGAGGGCTAGGGTTAGAGAGACGGTTAGGGTTAGGATTGGACCTAGGGTTCGGGTTATGTTGAGGGCTAGGGTTAGAGAGACGGTTAGGGTTAGGATTGGACCGAGGGTTAGGGTTATGTTGAAGGCTAGGGTTAGAGAGATGCTTAGGGTTAGGATTGGACCTAGGGTTAGGTTTATGTTGAGGGCTAGGGTTAGAGAGACGGTTAGGGTTTGGATTGGACCTAGGGTTAGGGTTATGTTGAGGGCTAGGGTTAGAGAGACGGTTAGGGTTAGGATTGGACCTAGGGTTAGGGTTAGGTTGAGGGCTAGGGTTAGAGAGACGGTTAGGGTTAGGATTGGACCTAGGGTAAGGCTTATGTTGAGGGCTAGGGTTAGAGAGACGGTTAGGGTTTGGATTGGACCTAGGATTAGGGTTATGTTGAGGGCTAGGGTTAGAGAGACGGTTATGGTTAGGATTGGACCTAGGGTTAGGGTTATGTTGAGGGCTAGGGTTAGAGAGACGGTTAGGGTTAGGATTGGACCTAGGGTTAGGGTTATGTTGAGGGCTAGGGTTAGAGAGAAGGTTAGGGTTAGGATTGGACCTAGGGTTAGGGTTAGGTTGAAAGCTAGGGTTAGGGGGACGGTTAGGATTAGGATTGGACCTAGGGTTAGGGTTATGTTGGGGGCTAGGGTTAGAGAGACGGTTAGTGTTAGGATTGGACCTAGGTTTAGGGTTATGTTGAGGGCTAGGCTTAGAGAGACGGTTAGGGTTAGGATTGGACCTAGGGTTATGGTTATGTGGAGGGCTAGGGTTAGAGTGGCCGTTAGGGTTAGGATTGGACCTGGGGTTAGGCTTATGTTGAGGGCTATGGTCAGAGAGACGGTTAGGGTTAGGATTGGACCTAGGGTTAGGCTTATGTTTAGGGCTAGGGTCAGAGAGACGGTTAGGGTTGGGATTCGACGTAGGGTTAGGGTTATGTTGAGGGCTAGGGTTAGAGAGATGCTTAGGGTTAGGATAGGACATAGGGTTAGGGTTATGTTGAGGGCTAGGGTTAGAGAGACGGTTAGGTTTACGATTGGACCTACGGTTAAGGTTAGGTTGAGGGCTAGGGTTAGAAAGACGGTTAGGGTTAGGATTGGAACTAGGGTTAGGGTTATGTTGAGGGCTAGCGTTACAGAGGCAGTTAGGGTTAGGATTGGACCTATGGTTAGGGTTATGTTGAGGGCTAGGGTTAGAGAGACCGTTAGGGTTCGGATTGGACCTAGGCTTGGGGTTATGTTGAGGGCTAGGGTTAGAGAGACGGTTAGGGTTAGGATTGGCCCTAGGGTTCGGGTTTGGTTGAGGGCTAGGGTTTGAGAGACGGTTAGGGTTAGGATTGGACCTAAGGTTAGGTTTAGGTTGAGGGCTAGGGTTAGAGAGACGGTTAGGGTTAGGATTGGACCTAGGGTTAGGGTTATGTTGAGGGCTAGGGTTAGAAAGACAGTTAGGGTTAGGGTTGGACCTAGGGTTAGGGTTAGGTTGAGGGCAAGGGTAAGAGATACGGTCAGGGTTAGATTTGGTCCCAGGGTTAGGGTTAGGTTGAGGACTAGGTTTAGAGAGACGGTTAGGGTTAGGATTGGACCTTGGGTTAGGATTAGGTTGAGGGCTAGGGTTAGAGAGACGGTTAGGGTTAGGATTGGACCTAGGGTAAGGCTTATGTTGAGGGCTAGGGTTAGAGAGACGGTTAGGGTTTGGATTGGACCTAGGATTAGGGTTATGTTGAGGGCTAGGGTTAGAGAGACGGTTATGGTTAGGATTGGACCTAGGGTTAGGGTTTGGTTGAGGGCTAGGGTTAGAGAGACGGTTAGGGTTAGGATTGGACCTAGGGTTAGGGTTATGTTGAGGGCTAGGGTTAGAGAGAAGGTTAGGGTTAGGATTGGACCTAGGGTTAGGGTTAGGTTGAAAGCTAGGGTTAGGGGGACGGTTAGGATTAGGATTGGACCTAGGGTTAGGGTTATGTTGGGGGCTAGGGTTAGAGAGACGGTTAGTGTTAGGATTGGACCTAGGGTTCGGGTTAGGTTGAGGGCAAGGCTTATAGATACGGTCAGGGTTAGATTTGGTCCCAGGGTTAGGGTTAGGTTGAGGACTAGGTTAGAGAGACGGTTAGGGTTAGGATTGGACCTAGGGTTAGGGTTAGGTTGAGGGCTAGGTTTAGAGAGACGGTGAGGGTTAGGATTGGACCTTGGGTTAGGGTTAGGTTGAGGGCTAGGGTTAGAGAGACGGTTAGGGTGAGCATTGGACCTACGGTTAGGGTTATGTTGAGGGCTAAGGTTAGAGAGACGGTTTGGGTTAGGATTGGACCTAGGGTTAGGGGTAGGTTGAGGGCTAGGCTTAGAGAGTCGGTTAGGGTTAGGATTGGACCTAGGGTTAGGGTTATGTTGAGGGCTAGGGTTAGAGAGACCGTTAGGGTTCGGATTGGACCTAGGCTTGGGGTTATGTTGAGGGCTAGGGTTAGAGAGAGAGTTAGGGTTAGGATTGGCCCTAGGATTAGGGTTATGTTGAGGGCTAGGGTTAGAGAGACGGTTAGGGTTAGGATTGGACCTAGGGTTCGGGTTATGTTGAGGGCTAGGGTTAGAGAGACGGTTAGGGTTAGGATTCTACGTAGGGTTAGGGTTATGTAGAGGGCTAAGTTTAGAGAGACGGTTAGGGTTAGGATTGGACCGAGGGTTAGGGTTATGTTGAGGGCTAGGGTTAGAGAGATGCTTAGGGTTAGGATTGGACCTAGGGTTAGGGTTATGTTGAGGGCTAGGGTTAGAGAGACGGTTAGGGTTTGGGTTGGACCTAGGGTCAGGGTTATGTTGAGGGCTAGGGTTAGAGAGACGGTTAGGGTTAGGATTGGACTAGGGTTAGGGTTAGGTTGAGGGCTAGGGTTAGAGAGACGGTTAGGGTTAGGATTGGACCTAGGGTAAGGGTTATGTTGAGGGCTAGGGTTAGAGAGACGGTTAGGGTTAGGATTGGACGTAGGGTTAGGGTTATGTAGAGGGCTAAGTTTAGAGAGACGGTTAGGGTTAGGATTGGACCGAGGGTTAGGGTTATGTTGAGGGCTATGGTTAGAGAGACGGTTAGGGTTTGGATTGGACCTAGGGTTAGGGGTATGTTGAGGGCTAGGGTTAGAGAGACGGTTAGGGTTAGGATTGGACCTAGGGTTAGGGTTAGGTTGAGGGCTAGGGTTAGAGAGACGGTTAGGGTTAGGATTGGACCTAGGGTTAGGGTTATGTTGAGGGCTAGGCTTAGAGAGACGGTTAGGGTTAGGATTGGATCTAGGCTTGGGGTTATGTTGAGGGCTAGGGTTAGAGAGACGGTTAGGGTTAGGATTGGCCCTAGGATTAGGGATATGTTGAGGGCTAGGGTTAGAGTGGCCGTTAGGGTTAGGATTGGACCTGGGGTTAGGCTTATGTTGAGGGCTAGGGTCAGAGAGACGGTTAGGGTTAGGATTGGACCTAGGGTTCGGGTTATGTTGAGGGCTAGGGTTAGAGAGACGGTTAGGGTTAGAATTCTACGTAGGGTTAGGTTTATGTAGAGGGCTAAGTTTAGAAAGACTGTTAGGGTTAGGATTGGACCGAGGGTTAGGGTTAGGTTGAGGGCTAGGCTTAGAGAGTCGGTTAGGGTTAGGATTGGACCTAGGTTTAGGGTTATGTTGAGGGCTAGGCTTAGAGAGACGGTTAGGGTTAGGATTGGACCTAGGGTTATGGTTATGTGGAGGGCTAGGGTTAGAGTGGCCGTTAGGGTTAGGATTGGACCTGGGGTTAGGCTTATGTTGAGGGCTAGGGTCAGAGAGACGGTTAGGGTTAGGATTGGACCTAGGGTTAGGCTTATGTTTAGGGCTAGGGTCAGAGAGACGGTTAGGGTTGGGATTCGACGTAGGGTTAGGGTTATGTTGAGGGCTAGGGTTAGAGAGATGCTTAGGGTTAGGATAGGACATAGGGTTAGGGTTATGTTGAGGGCTAGGGTTAGAGAGACGGTTAGGTTTACGATTGGACCTACGGTTAAGGTTAGGTTGAGGGCTAGGGTTAGAAAGACGGTTAGGGTTAGGATTGGAACTAGGGTTAGGGTTATGTTGAGGGCTAGCGTTACAGAGGCAGTTAGGGTTAGGATTGGACCTATGGTTAGGGTTATGTTGAGGGCTAGGGTTAGAGAGACCGTTAGGGTTCGGATTGGACCTAGGCTTGGGGTTATGTTGAGGGCTAGGGTTAGAGAGACGGTTAGGGTTAGGATTGGCCCTAGGGTTCGGGTTTGGTTGAGGGCTAGGGTTTCAGAGACGGTTAGGGTTAGGATTGGACCTAAGGTTAGGTTTAGGTTGAGGGCTAGGGTTAGAGAGACGGTTAGGGTTAGGATTGGACCTAGGGTTAGGGTTATGTTGAGGGCTAGGGTTAGAAAGACAGTTAGGGTTAGGGTTGGACCTAGGGTTAGGGTTAGGTTGAGGGCAAGGGTAAGAGATACGGTCAGGGTTAGATTTGGTCCCAGGGTTAGGGTTAGGTTGAGGACTAGGTTTAGAGAGACGGTTAGGGTTAGGATTGGACCTTGGGTTAGGATTAGGTTGAGGGCTCGGGTTAGAGAGACGGTCAGGGTTAGGATTCGACCTAAGGTTAGGGTTATGTTGAGGGCTAGGGTTAGAGAGACAGTTAGGGTTAGGATTGGACCTAGGGTTAGGGTTGTGTTGAGGGCTAGGGTTAGAGAGACGGTTAGGGTTAGAATTGGACCTAGGGTTGGGGTTAGGTTGAGGGCTACGTTTAGAGAGACAGTTAGGGTTAGGATTGGACGTAGGGTTAGGGTTAGGTTGAGGGCTAGGGTTAGAGAGACGGTTAGGGTGAGCATTGGACCTAGGGTTAGGGTTATGTTGAGGGCTAAGGTTAGAGAGACGGTTTGGGTTAGGATTGGACCTAGGGTTAGGGTTATGTTGAGGGCTAGGGTTAGAGAGAGGGTTAGGGTTAGGATAGGACCTAGGGTTAGGGTTATGTTGAGGGCTAGGTTTAGAGAGACGGTTAGGGTTAGGATTGGACCTAGGGTTGGGGTTAGGTTGAGGGCTAGGTTTAGAGAGAGGGTTAGGGTTAGGATTGGACCTAGGGTTAGGGTTAGGTTGAGGGCTAGGGTTAGAGAGACGGTTAGGGTTAGGATTGGAGCTAGGGTTAGGGTTAGGTTGAGGGCTGAGTTAGAGAGACGGTTAGGGTTAGGATTGGACCTAGGGTTAGGGTTAGGTTGAGGGCTAGGTTTAGACAGACCGTTAGGGTTAGGATTGGACCTAGGGTTAGGGTTAGGTTGAGGGCTAGGCTTAGAGAGACGGTTAGGGTTAGCTTTGGACCTAGGGTTAGGGTTATGTTGAGGGCTCGGATTAGAGAGACTTTTAGGGTTAGGATTGGACCAAGGGTTTAGGTTATGTTGAGGGCTACGGTTAGAGAGATGGTTATGGCTAGGATTGGACCTAGGGTTAGGGTTATTTTGAGGGCTAGGTTTAGAGAGACGGTTAGGGTTAGGATTGGACCTAGGGTTAGGGTTATGTTGAGGGTTAGGGTTAGAGAGACGGTTAGGTTTAGTATTGGACATAGGATTAGGGTTATGTTGAGGGCTAGGTTTAGAGAGACGGTTAGGGTTAGG
This sequence comes from Miniopterus schreibersii, assembly GCF_964146895.1. Taxonomy (NCBI): domain Eukaryota; kingdom Metazoa; phylum Chordata; class Mammalia; order Chiroptera; family Miniopteridae; genus Miniopterus; species Miniopterus schreibersii. Next base: position 267,962 of record NW_027669813.1, on the reverse strand, counting down.
ATTGGACCTAGGGTTAGGGTTATGTTGATTGCAAGGGTTAGAGAGACTGTTAGGGTTAGGATTGGAACTAGGGTTAGGGTTAGGTTGAGGGCTAGGGTTAGAGAGACGGTTAGGGTGAGCATTGGAATTAGGGTTAGGGTTATGTTGAGGGTTCGGATTGGAGCTAAGGTTGGGGTTATGTTGAGGGCTAGGGTTAGAGACACGGTCAGGGTTAGGATTGGACCTAGGGTTAGGCTTATGTTTAGGGCTAGGGTCAGAGAGACGGTTAGGGTTAGGATTCGACGTAGGGTTAGGGTCATGTTGAGGGCTAGGGTTAGAGAGACGGTCAGGGTTAGGATTGGACCTAGAGTTAAGGTTATGTTGAGGGCTAGGGTTAGAGACACAGTCAGGGTTAGGATTGGACCTAGGGTTAGGGTTATGTTGAGGGCTAGGTTTAGAGAGACTGTCAGGGTTAGGATTGGACCTAGGGTTAGGGTTATGTTGAGGGCTAGGGTTAGAGAGTCGCTTAGGGTTAGGATTGGACCTAGGGTTAGGGTTATGTTGAGGGCTAGGGTTAGAGAGACGCTTAGGGTTAGGATTGGACCTAGGGTTAGGGTTATGTTGAGTGCTAGGGTTAGAGAGACGGTTAGGGTTAGGATTGGACCCTGGGTTAGGATTATGTTGAGGGCTAGGGTTAGAGAGACGGTCAGGGTTAGGATTGGCGCTAGGGTTAGGATTATGTTGAGGGCTAGTGTGCGAGAGACGGTTAGGGTTAGGATTGGACTTAGGGTTAGGGTTATGTTGAGGGCTTGGGTTAGAGAGACGGTTAGGGTTAGAATTGGGACTAGGGTTAGGGTTATCTTGAAGGCTAGGTTTAGAGAGAGGGTTAGGGTTAGGAGTAGACCTAGGGTTGGGGTTAGGTTGAGGGCTACGGTTACAGAGACAGTTAGGGTTAGGATTGGACCTAGGGTTAGGGTTAGGTTGAGGGCTAGGGTTAGAGAGACGGTTAGGGTTAGGATTGGACCTAGGGTTAGGGTTAGGTTTAGGGCTAGGGTTAGAGAGACGGTCAGGGTTAGGATTGGCCCTGGGGTTAGGGTTATGCTGAGGGCTAGGGTTAGAGAGTCGGTTATGGCTAGGATTGGACCTAGGGTTAGGGTTATGTTGAGGGCTAGGGTTAGAGAGACGGTTAGGGTTAGGATTGGACCTAGGGTTAGGGTTTGGTTGAGGGCTACTGAGAGAGACGGTTAGGGTTAGAATTGGACCTAGGGTTAGGGTTATGTTGAGGGCTAGGGTTAGAGAGACGGTTAGGGTTAGGATTGGACCTAGGGTTAGGGTTATGTTGAGAGGTAGGGTTAGAGAGACGGTTAGGGTTAGGATTGGACCTAGGGTTCGGGTTATGTTGAGGGCTAGGGTTAGAGAGACGGTTAGGGTTAGGATTCTACGTAGGGTTAGGGTTATGTAGAGGGCTATGTTTAGAGAGACGGTTAGGGTTAGGATTGGACCGAGGGTTAGGGTTATGTTGAGGGCTAGGGTTAGAGAGATGCTTAGGGTTAGGATTGGACCTAGGGTTAGGGTTATGTTGAGGGCTAGGGTTAGAGAGACGGTTAGGGTTTGGGTTGGACCTAGGGTCAGGGTTATGTTGAGGGCTAGGGTTAGAGAGACGGTTAGGGTTAGGATTGGACTAGGGTTAGGGTTAGGTTGAGGGCTAGGGTTAGAGAGACGGTTAGGGTTAGGATTGGACCTAGAGTAAGGGTTATGTTGAGGGCTAGGGTTAGAGAGACGGTTAGGGTTAGGATTGGACGTAGGGTTAGGGTTATGTAGAGGGCTAAGTTTAGAGAGACGGTTAGGGTTAGGATTGGACCGAGGGTTAGGGTTATGTTGAGGGCTAGGGTTAGAGAGATGCTTAGGGTTAGGATTGGACCTAGGGTTAGGGTTATGTTGAGGGCTATGGTTAGAGAGACGGTTAGGGTTTGGATTGGACCTAGGGTTAGGGTTATGTTGAGGGCTAGGGTTAGAGAGACGGTTAGGGTTAGGATTGGACCTAGGGTTAGGGTTAGGTTGAGGGCTCGGGTTAGAGAGACGGCTAGGGTTAGGATTGGACCTAGGGTTAGGGTTATGTTGAGGGCTAGGCTTAGAGAGACGGTTAGGGTTAGGATTGGATCTAGGCTTGGGGTTATGTTGAGGGCTAGGGTTAGAGAGACGGTTAGGGTTAGGATTGGCCCTAGGATTAGGGATATGTTGAGGGCTAGGGTTAGAGAGACGGTTAGGGTTAGGATTGGACCTAGGGTTCGGGTTATGTTGAGGGCTAGGGTTAGAGAGACGGTTAGGGTTAGGATTCTACGTAGGGTTAGGTTTATGTAGAGGGCTAAGTTTAGAAAGACTGTTAGGGTTAGGATTGGACCGAGGGTTAGGGTTATGTTGAAGGCTAGGGTTAGAGAGATGCTTAGGTTTAGGATTGGACCTAGGGTTAGGTTTATGTTGAGGGCTAGGGTTAGAGAGACGGTTAGGGTTTGGATTGGACCTAGGGTTAGGGTTATGTTGAGGGATAGGGTTAGAGAGACGGTTAGGGTTAGGATTGGACCTAGGGTTAGGGTTAGGTTGAGGGCTAGGGTTAGAGAGACGGTTAGGGTTAGGATTGGACCTAGGGTAATGGTTATGTTGAGGGCTAGGGTTAGAGAGACGGTTAGGGTTAGGATTGGACGTAGGGATAGGGTTATGTGGAGGGCTAAATTTAGAGAGACGGTTATGGTTAGGATTGGACCGAGGGTTAGGGTTAGGTTGAGGGCTAGGGTTAGAGAGACGGTTAGGGTTAGGATTGGAACTAGGGTTAGGGTTATGTTGAGGGCTAGGCTTAGAGAGACGGTTAGGGTTAGGATTGGACCTAGGGTTAGGGTTAGGTTGAGGGCTAGGGTTAGAGGGACGGTTAGAATTAGGATTGGACCTAGGGTTAGGGTTATGTTGGGGGCTAGGGTTAGAGAGACGGTTAATGTTAGGATTGGACCTAGGGTTCGGGTTTGGTTGAGGGCTAGGTTTACAGAGACGGTTAGGGTTAGGATTGGACCTAGGGTTAGGGTTATGTTGAGGGCTAGGGTTAGAAAGAAGGTCAGGGTTAGGATTGGACCTAGGGTTAGCGTTATGTTCCGGGCTAGGGTTAGAGAGACGGTTAGGGTCAGGATTGGACCTAGGGATAGGGTTATGTTGAGGACTAGGGTTAGAGAGACGGTTAGGGTTAGGATTGGACCTAGGGTTAGGGTTATGTGAGCCCTAGGGTTAGAGAGACCGTTAAGGTTAGGATTGGACCTAGGGTTAGTGTTAGGTTGAGGGCTAGGGTTAGAGAGAAGTTTAAGGTTAGGATTAGACCTAGGGTTAGGGTTATGTTGAGGGCAAGGGTTAGAGAGACTGTCAGGGTTAGGATTGGAACTAGGGTTAGGGTTATGTTGAGGGCTAGGGTTAGAGAGACGGTCAGGGTTAGGATTGGCCCTAGGGTTAGGGTTATGTTGGGGGCTAGGGTTAGAGAGACGGTTAGTGTTAGGATTGGACCTAGGGTTCGGGTTAGGTTGAGGGCTAGGGTTTGAGAGACGGTTAGGGGTAGGATTGGACCTAAGGTTAGAGTTAGGTTGAGGGCTAGGGTTAGAGAGACAGTTAGGGTTAGGATTGGACCTAGGGTTAGGGTTATGTTGAGGGCTAGGGTTAGAGAGACGGTTAGGGTTAGGATTGGACCTTCGGTTAGGGTAAGGTTGAAGGCTAGGTTTAGAGATACGGTCAGGGTTAGATTTGGTCCCAGGGTTAGGGTTAGGTTGAGGGCTAGGCTTAGAGAGTCGGTTAGGGTTAGGATTGGACCTAGGGTTAGGGTTATGTTGAGGGCTAGGCTTAGAGAGACGGTTAGGGTTAGGATTGGACCTAGGGTTACGGTTATGTGGAGGGCTACTGTTAGAGCGGCCGTTAGGGTTAAGATTGTACCTAGGGTTAGATTATGTTGAGGGCTAGGGTCAGAGAGACGGTTAGGGTTAGGATTGGACCTAGGGTTAGGCTTATGTTTAGGGCTAGGGTCAGAGAGACGGTTAGGGTTAGGATTCGACGTAGGGTTAGGGTTATGTTGAGGGCTAGGGTTAGAGAGACTGTCAGGGTTAGGATTGGACCTAGGGTTAGGGTTATGTTGAGGGCTAGGGTTAGAGAGACGCTTAGGGTTAGGATTGGACCTAGGGTTAGGGTTGTGTTAAGGGCTAGGGTTAGAGAGGCGGTTAGGGTTAGGATTGGACCTAGGGTTAGGGTTATGTTGAGGGCTAGGGTTAGAGAGATGGTTCGGGTTAGGATTGGACCTAGGGTTAGGGTTATGTTGAGGGCTAGGGTTGGAGAGAAGGTCAGGGTTAGGATTGGACCTAGGGTTAGTGTTATGTTGAGGGCTAGGGATAGAGAGACGGTCAGGGTTAGGATTGGTCGTCGTATTAGGTTTAGGTTGAGGGCTAGGTTTAGAGAGACGGTTAAGGTTAGGATTGGACCTAGCGTTAGGGTTAGGTTGAGGGCTAGGGTTAGAGAGACGGTTAGGGTTAGGATTGTACCTAGGGTTAGGGTTAGGTTGAGGGCTAGCTTAGAGAGACGGTTAGGGTTAGGATTGGACATAGGGTTAGGGTTAGGTTGAGGGCTAGGTTTAGAGAGACGGTTAGGGTTAGGGTTGGACCTAGGGTTAGGGTTTTCTGAGGCCTAGGGTTAGAGAGACGGTTAGGGTTAGGATTGGTCCTAGGGTTAGGGTTATGTTGAGGGCTAGGGTTAGAGAGACGGTTAGTGCTAGGATTGGATCTAGGGTTAGGGTTAGGTTGAGGGCTAAGTTTAGAGAGATGGTTAGGATGAGGATTGGACATAGGGTTAGGGTTATGTTGAGGGCTAGGGTTAGAGCGACGGCTAGGGTTAGGATTGGACGTCGTATTAGGTTTAGGTTGAGGGCTAGGGTTAGAGAGACGGTTAGGGTTAGGATTGGACCTAGGGTTAGGGTTAGGTTGAGGGCTAGGGTTACACAGACGGTTAGGGTTAGGATTGGACCTAGGGTTAGGAATATGTTGAGGGCTAGGGTTAGAAAGAAGGTCAGGGCTAGGATTGGACCTAGGGTTAGGGTTATGTTGAGGGCTAGGGTTAGAGAGACGCTTAGGGTGAGGATTGGACCTAGGGTTAAGGTTATGTTGAAGGCTAGGGTTAGAGAGACGGTTAGGGTTAGGATTGGACCTAGGGTTAGGGTTATGTTGAGGGCTAGGGTTAGAGAGACAGTTAGGGTTAGGATTGGACCTAGGGTTATGGTTATGTTGAGGGCTAGGTTTAGAGAGACGGTTAGGGTCAGGATTGGACCTAGGGATAGGGTTATGTTGAGGACCAGGGTTAGAGAGACGGTTAGGGTTAGGATTGGACCTAGGGTTAGGGTTATGTGAGGGCTAGGGTTAGAGAGACGATTAAGGTTAGGATTGGAACTAGGGTTAGGGTTATGTTGAGGGCTAGGGTTAGAGAGACGGTCAGGGTTCGGATTGGCCCTAGGGTTAGGGTTATTTTGGGGGCTAGGGTTAGAGAGACGGTTAGTGTTAGGATTGGACCTAGGGTTCGGGTTAGGTTGAGGGCTAGGGTTAGAGGGACGGTTAGAGTTAGGATTGGACCTAGGGTTAGGGTTATGTTGAGGGCTAGGGTTAGAGAGACGGTTCGGGTTAGGATTGGACCTAGGGTTAGGGTTATGTTGAGGGCTAGGGTTAGAGAGAAGGTCAGGGTTAGGATTGGACCTAGGGTTAGTGTTATGTTGAGGGCTAGGGCTAGAGAGACGGTCAGGGTTAGGATTGGACGTCGTATTAGGTTTAGGTTGAGGGCTAGGTTTAGAGAGACGGTTAAGGTTAGGATTGGACCTAGCGTTAAGGTTAGGTTGAGGGCTAGGGTTAGAGAGACGGTTAGGGTTAGGATTGTACCTAGGGTTAGGGTTAGGTTGAGGGCTAGCTTAGAGTGACGGTTAGGGTTAGGATTGGACATAGGGTTAGGGTTAGGTTGAGGGCTAGGTTTAGAGAGACGGTTAGGGTTAGGGTTGGACCTAGGGTTAGGTTTTTCTGAGGCCTAGGGTTAGAGAGACGGTTAGGGTTAGGATTGGTCCTAGGGTTAGGGTTATGTTGAGGGCTAGGGTTAGAGAGACGGTTAGTGCTAGGATTGGATCTAGGGTGAGGGTTAGGTTGAGGGCTAAGTTTAGAGAGACGGTTAGGATGAGGATTGGACATAGGGTTAGGGTTATGTTGATGGCTAGGGTTAGAGCGACGGCTAGGGTTAGGATTGGACGTCGTATTAGGTTTAGGTTGAGGTCTAGGGTTAGAGAGACGGTTAGGGTTAGGATTGGACCTAGGGTTAGGGTTAGGTTGAGGGCTAGGGTTACAGAGACGGTTAGGGTTAGGATTGGACCTAGGGTTAGGGTTATGTTGAGGGCTAGGGTTAGAAAGAAGGTCAGGGTTAGGATTGGACCTAGGGTTAGCGTTATGTTCCGGGCTAGGGTTAGAGAGACGGTTAGGGTTAGGATTGGACCTAGGGTTAGGGTTATGTTGAGGGCTAGGGTTAGAGAGACGCTTAGGGTGAGGATTGGACCTAGGGTTAGGGTTATGTTGAAGGCTAGGGTTAGAGAGACGGTTAGGGTTAGGATTGGACCTAGGGTTAGGGTTATGTTGAGGGCTAGGGTTAGAGAGACAGTTAGGGTTAGGATTGGACCTAGGGTTATGGTTATGTTGAGGGCTAGGGTTAGAGAGACGGTTAGGGTCAGGATTGGACCTAGGGATAGGGTTATGTTGAGGACTAGGGTTAGAGAGACGGTTAGGGTTAGGATTGGACCTAGGGTTAGGGTTATGTGAGCCCTAGGGTTAGAGAGACGGTTAAGGTTAGGATTGGACCTAGGGTTAGAGTTAGGTTGAGGGCTAGGGTTAGAGAGAAGTTTAAGGTTAGGATTGGACCTAGGGTTAGGGTTATGTTGAGGGCAAGGGTTAGAGAGACTGTCAGGGTTAGGATTGGAACTAGGGTTAGGGTTATGTTGAGGGCTAGGGTTAGAGAGACGGTCAGGTTTAGGATTGGCCCTAGGGTTAGGGTTATGTTGGGGGCTAGGGTTAGAGAGACGGTTAGTGTTAGGATTGGACCTAGGGTTCGGGTTAGGTTGAGGGCTAGGGTTTGAGAGACGGTTAGGGGTAGGATTGGACCTAAGGTTAGAGTTAGGTTGAGGGCTAGGGTTAGAGACAGTTAGGGTTAGGATTGGACCTAGGGTTAGGGTTATGTTGAGGGCTAGGGTTAGAGAGACGGTTAGGGTTAGGATTGGACCCAGGGTTAGGGTAAGGTTGAAGGCTAGGTTTACAGATACGGTCAGGGTTAGATTTGGTCCCAGGGTTAGGGTTAGGTTGAGGGCTAGGCTTAGAGAGTCGGTTAGGGTTAGGATTGGACCTAGGGTTAGGGTTATGTTGAGGGCTAGGCTTAGAGAGACGGTTAGGGTTAGGATTGGACCTAGGGTTACGGTTATGTGGAGGGCTACTGTTAGAGCGGCCGTTAGGGTTAAGATTGGACCTAGGGTTAGGCTTATGTTGAGGGCTAGGGTCAGAGAGACGGTTAGGGTTAGGATTGGACCTAGGGTTAGGCTTATGTTTAGGGCTAGGGTCAGAGAGACGGTTAGGGTTAGGATTCGACGTAGGGTTAGGGTTATGTTGAGGGCTAGGGTTAGAGAGACTGTCAGGGTTAGGATTGGACCTAGGGTTAGGGTTATGTTGAGAGCTAGGGTTAGAGAGACGCTTAGGGTTAGGATTGGACCTAGGGTTAGGGTTGTGTTAAGGGCTAGGGTTAGAGAGGCGGTTAGGGTTAGGATTGGACCTAGGGTTAGGGTTATGTTGAGGGCTAGGGTTAGAGAGACGGTTCGGGTTAGGATTGGACCTAGGGTTAGAGTTATGTTGAGGGCTAGGGTTAGAGAGAAGGTCAGGGTTAGGATTGGACCTAGGGTTAGTGTTATGTTGAGGGCTAGGGCTAGAGAGACGGTCAGGGTTAGGATTGGACGTCGTATTAGGTTTAGGTTGAGGGCTAGGTTTAGAGAGACGGTTAAGGTTAGGATTGGACCTAGCGTTAGGGTTAGGTTGAGGGCTAGGGTTAGAGAGACGGTTAGGGTTAGGATTGTACCTAGGGTTAGGGATAGGTTGAGGGCTAGCTTAGAGAGACGGTTAGGGTTAGGATTGGACATAGGGTTAGGGTTAGGTTGAGGGCTAGGTTTAGAGAGACGGTTAGGGTTAGGGTTGGACCTAGGGTTAGGGTTTTCTGAGGCCTAGGGTTATAGAGACGGTTAGGGTTAGGATTGGTCCTAGGGTTAGGGTTATGTTGAGGGCTAGGGTTAGAGAGACGGTTAGTGCTAGGATTGGATCTAGGGTTAGGGTTAGGTTGAGGGCTAAGTTTAGAGAGACGGTTAGGATGAGGATTGGACATAGGGTTAGGGTTATGTTGAGGGCTAGGGTTAGAGCGACGGCTAGGGTTAGGATTGGACGTCGTATTAGGTTTAGGTTGAGGGCTAGGGTTAGAGAGACGGTTAGGGTTAGGATTGGACCTAGGGTTAGGGTTAGGTTGAGGGCTAGGGTTACAGAGACGATTAGGGTTAGGATTGGACCTAGGGTTAGGGTTATGTTGAGGGATTAGGGTAAGAAAGAAGGTCAGGGATAGGATTGAACCTAGGGTTAGCGTTATGTTCCGGGCTAGGGTTAGAGAGACGGTTAGGTTTAGGATTGGACCTAGGGTTAGGGTTATGTTGAAGGCTAGGGTTAGAGAGACGGTTAGGGTTAGGATTGGACCTAGGGTGAGGGTTATGTTGAGGGCTAGGGTTAGAGAGACAGTTAGGGTTAGGATTGGATCTAGGGTTATGGTTATGTTGAGGGCTAGGGTTAGAGAGACGGTTAGGGTTAGATTGGACCTAGGGATAGGGTTATGTTGAGGACTAGGGTTAGAGAGACGGTTAGGGTTAGGATTGGACCTAGGGTTAGGGTTATGTGAGGTTTAGGGTTAGAGAGACGGTTAAGGTTAGGATTGGAACTAGGGTTAGGGTTATGTTGAGGACTAGGGTTAGAGAGACGGTTAGGGTTAGGATTGGACCTAGGGTTAGGGTTATGTGAGGTTTAGGGTTAGAGAGACGGTTAAGGTTAGGATTGGACCTAGGGTTCGGGTTAGGTTGAGGGCTAGGGTTAGAGGGACGGTTAGGGTTAGGATTGGACCTAGGGTTAGGGTTATGTTGAGGGCTAGGGTTAGAGAGACGGTTCGGGTTAGGATTGGACCTAGAGTTAGGGTTATGTTGAGGGCTAGGGTTAGAGAGAAGGTCAGGGTTAGGATTGGACCTAGGGTTAGTGTTATGTTGAGGGCTAGGGCTAGAGAGACGGTCAGGGTTAGGATTGGACGTCGTATTAGGTTTAGGTTGAGGGCTAGGTTTAGAGAGACGGTTAAGGTTAGGATTGGACCTAGCGTTAAGGTTAGGTTGAGGGCTAGGGTTAGAGAGACGGTTAGGGTTAGGATTCTACCTAGGGTTAGGGTTAGGTTGAGGGCTAGCTTAGAGAGACGGTTAGGGTTAGGATTGGACATAGGGTTAGGGTTAGGTTGAGGGCTAGGTTTAGAGAGACGGTTAGGGTTAGGGTTGGACCTAGGGTTAGGGTTTTCTGAGGCCTAGGGTTAGAGAGACGGTTAGGGTTAGGATTGGTCCTAGGGTTAGGGTTATGTTGAGGGCTAGGGTTAGAGAGACGGTTAGGGTCAGGATTGGACCTAGGGATAGGGTTATGTTGAGGACTAGGGTTAGAGAGACGGTTAGGGTTAGGATTGGACCTAGGGTTAGGGTTATGTGAGCCCTAGAGTTAGAGAGACGGTTAAGGTTAGGATTGGACCTAGGGTTAGTGTTAGGTTGAGGGCTAGGGTTAGAGAGAAGTTTAAGGTTAGGATTGGACCTAGGGTTGGGTTATGTTGAGGGCAAGGGTTAGAGAGACTGTCAGGGTTAGGATTGGAACTAGGGTTAGGGTTATGTTGAGGGCTAGGGTTAGAGAGACGGTCAGGGTTAGGATTGGCCCTAGGGTTAGTGTTATGTTGGGGGCTAGGGTTAGAGAGACGGTTAGTGTTAGGATTGGACCTAGGGTTCGGGTTAGGTTGAGGGCTAGGGTTTGAGAGACGGTTAGGGGTAGGATTGGACCTAAGGTTAGAGTTAGGTTGAGGGCTAGGGTTAGAGAGACAGTTAGGGTTAGGATTGGACCTAGGGTTAGGGTTATGTTGAGGGCTAGGGTTAGAGAGACGGTTAGTGTTAGGATTGGACCTAGGGTTAGGGTAAGGTTGAAGGCTAGGTTTAGAGATACGGTCAGGGTTAGATTTGGTCCCAGGGTTAGGGTTAGGTTGAGGGCTAGGCTTAGAGGGTCGGTTAGGGTTAGGATTGGACCTAGGGTTAGGGTTATGTTGAGGGCTAGGCTTAGAGAGACGGTTAGGGTTAGGACTGGACCTAGGGTTACGGTTATGTGGAGGGCTACTGTTAGAGCGGCCGTTAGGGTTAAGATTGGACCTAGGGTTAGGCTTATGTTGAGGGCTAGGGTCAGAGAGACGGTTAGGGTTAGGATTGGACCTAGGGTTAGGCTTATGTTTAGGGCTAGGGTCAGAGAGACGGTTAGGGTTAGGATTCGACGTAGGGTTAGGGTTATGTTGAGGGCTAGGGTTAGAGAGACTGTCAGGGTTAGGATTGGACCTAGGGTTAGGGTTATGTTGAGGGCTAGGGTTAGAGAGACGCTTAGGGTTAGGATTGGACCTAGGGTTAGGGTTGTGTTAAGGGCTAGGGTTAGAGAGGCGGTTAGGGTTAGGATTGGACCTAGGGTTAGGGTTATGTTGAGGGCTAGGGTTAGAGAGACGGTTAGGGTTAGGATTGGACCCAGGGTTACGATTATGTTGAGGGCAAGGGTTAGAGAGACGGTCAGGGTTAGGATTGGCCCTAGGGTTAGGGTTAAGTTGAGGGCTAGTGTGCGAGAGACGGTTAGGGTTAGGATTGGACTTAGGGTTAGGGTTATGTTGAGGGCTTGGGTTAGAGAGACGGTTAGGGTTAGAATTGGACCTAGGGTTAGGGTTATGTTGAGGGCTAGGTTTAGAGAGAGGGTTAGGGTTAGGATTCGACCTAGGGTTGGGGTTAGGTTGAGGGCTACGGTTAGAGAGACAGTTAGGGTTAGGTTTGGACCTAGGGTTAGGGTTAGGTTGAGGGCTAGGGTTAGAGAGACGGTTAGGGTGAGCATTGGACCTAGGGTTAGGGTTACGTTGAGGGCTAAGGTTAGAGAGACGGTTAGGGTTAGGATTGGACCTAGGGTTAGGGTTATGTTGAGGGCTAGGGTTAGAGAGACAGTTAGGGTTAGGATTGGACCTAGGGTTATGGTTATGTTGAGGGCTAGGGTTAGAGAGACGGTTAGGGTCAGGATTGGACCTAGGGATAGGGTTATGTTGAGGACTAGGGTTAGAGAGAGGGTTAGGGTTAGGATTGGACCTAGGGTTAGGGTTATGTGAGGGCTAGGGTTAGAGAGACGGTTAAGGTTAGGATTAGACCTAGGGTTAGGGTTATGTTGAGGGCAAGGGTTAGAGAGACTGTCAGGGTTAGGATTGGAACTAGGGTTAGGGTTATGTTGAGGGCTAGGGTTAGAGAGACGGTCAGGGTTAGGATTGGCCCGAGGGTTAGGGTTATGTTGGGGGCTAGGGTTAGAGAGACGGTTAGTGTTAGGATTGGACCTAGGGGTCGGGTTAGGTTGAGGGCTAGGGTTAGAGGGACGGTTAGGGTTAGGATTGGACCTAGGGTTAGGGTTATGTTGAGGGCTAGGGTTAGAGAGACGGTTCGGGATAGGATTGGACCTAGGGTTAGGGTTATGTTGAGGGCTAGGGTTAGAGAGAAGGTCAGGGTTAGGATTGGACCTAGGGTTAGTGTTATGTTGAGGGCTAGGGCTAGAGAGACGGTCAGGGTTAGGATTGGACGTCGTATTAGGTTTAGGTTGAGGGCTAGGTTTAGAGATACGGTTAAGGTTAGGATTGGACCTAGCGTTAGGGTTAGGTTGAGGGCTAGGGTTAGAGAGACGGTTAGGGTTAGGATTGTACCTAGGGTTAGGGTTAGGTTGAGGGCTAGCTTAGAGAGACCGTTAGGGTTAGGATTGGACATAGGGTTAGTGTTAGGTTGAGGGCTAGGTTTAGAGAGACGGTTAGGGTTAGGGTTGGACCTAGGGTTAGGGTTTTCTGAGGCCTAGGGTTAGAGAGACGGTTAGGGTTAGGATTGGTCCTAGGGTTAGGGTTATGTTGAGGGCTAGGGTTAGAGAGACGGTTAGTGCTAGGATTGGATCTAGGGTTAGGGTTAGGTTGAGGGCTAAGTTTAGAGAGACGGTTAGGATGAGGATTGGACATAGGGTTAGGGTTATGTTGAGGGCTAGGGTTAGAGCGACGGCTAGGGTTAGGATTGGACGTCGTATTAGGTTTAGGTTGAGGTCTAGGGTTAGAGAGACGGTTAGGGTTAGGATTGGACCTAGGGTTAGGGTTAGGTTGAGGGCTAGGGATACAGAGACGGTTAGGGTTAGGATTGGACCTAGGGTTAGGGTTATGTTGAGGGCTAGGGTTAGAAAGAAGGTCAGGGTTAGGATTGGACCTAGGGTTAGCGTTATGTTCCGGGCTACTGTTAGAGAGACGGTTAGGGTTAGGATTGGACCTAGGGTTAGGGTTATGTTGAGGGCTAGGGTTAGAGAGACGCTTAGGGTGAGGATTGGACCTAGGGTTAGGGTTATGTTGAAGGCTAGGGTTAGAGAGACGGTTAGGGTTAGGATTGGACCTAGGGTTAGGGTTATGTTGAGGGCTAGGGTTAGAGAGACAGTTAGGTTTAGCATTGGACCTAGGGTTATGGTTATGTTGAGGGCTAGGGTTAGAGAGACGGTTAGGGTCAGGATTGGACCTAGGGATAGGGTTATGTTGAGGACTAGGGTTAGAGAGACGGTTAGGGTTAGGATTGGACCTAGGGTTAGGGTTATGTGAGGGCTAGGGTTAGAGAGACGGTTAAGGTTAGGATTGGACCTAGGGTTAGGGTGAGGTTGAGGGCTAGGGTTAGAGAGAAGTTTAAGGTTGGATTGGACCTAGGGTTAGGGTTATGTTGAGGGCAAGGGTTAGAGAGACTGTCAGGGTTAGGATTGGAACTAGGGTTAGGGTTATGTTGAGGGCTAGGGTTAGAGAGACGGTCAGGGTTAGGATTGGCCCTAGGGTTAGGGTTATGTTGGGGGCTAGGTTTAGAGAGACGGTTAGTGTTAGGATTGGACCTAGGGTTCGGGTTAGGTTGAGGGCTAGGGTTTGAGAGACGGTTAGGGGTAGGATTGGACCTAAGGTTAGAGTTAGGTTGAGGGCTAGGGTTAGAGAGACGGTTAGGGTTAGGATTGGACCTAGGGTTAGGGTTATGTTGAGGGCTAGGGTTAGAGAGACGGTTAGGGTTAGGAATGGACCTAGGGTTAGGGTAAGGTTGAAGGCTAGGTTTAGAGATACGGTCAGGGTTAGATTTGGTCCCAGGGTTAGGGTTAGGTTGAGGGCTAGGCTTAGAGAGCCGGTTAGGGTTAGGATTGGACCTAGGGTTAGGGTTATGTTGAGGGCTAGGCTTAGAGAGACGGTTAGGGTTAGGATTGGACCTAGGGTTACGGTTATGTGGAGGGCTACTGTTAGAGCGGCCGTTAGGGTTAAGATTGGACCTAGGGTTAGGCTTATGTTGAGGGCTAGGGTCAGAGAGACGGTTAGGGTTAGGATTGGACCTAGGGTTAGGCTTATGTTTAGGGCTAGGGTCAGAGAGACGGTTAGGGTTAGGATTCGAAGTAGGGTTAGGGTTATGTTGAGGGCTAGGGTTAGAGAGACTGTCAGGGTTAGGATTGGACCTAGGGTTAGGGTTATGTTGAGGGCTAGGGTTAGAGAGACGCTTAGGGTTAGGATTGGACCTAGGGTTAGGGTTGTGTTAAGGGCTAGGGTTAGAGAGGCTGTTAGGGTTATGATTGGACCTAGGGTTAGGGTTATGTTGAGGGCTAGGGTTAGAGAGACGGTTAGTGTTAGGATTGGACCCAGGGTTACGATTATGTTGAGGGCAAGGGTTAGAGAGAGGGTTAGGGTTAGGATTCGACCTAGGGTTGGGGTTAGGTTGAGGGCTACGGTTAGAGAGACAGTTAGGGTTAGGATTGGACCTATGGTTAGGGTTAGGTTGAGGGCTAGGGTTAGAGAGACGGTTAGGGTGAGCATTGGACCTAGGGTTAGGGTTACGTTGAGGGGTAAGGTTAGAGAGACGGTTAGGGTTAGGATTGGACCTAGGGTTAGGGTTAGGTTTAGGGCTAGTGTTAGAGAGACGGTCAGGGTTAGGATTGGCCCTGGGGTTAGGGTTAGATTGAGGGCTAGGGTTAGAGATACGGTTAGGTTTAGGATTGGACCTAGGGTTAGGGTTATGCTGAGGGCTAGGGTTAGAGAGTCGGTTATGGCTAGGATTGGACCTAGGGTTAGGGTTAGATTGAGGGCTTGGGTTAGAGCGACGGTTAGGGTGAGGATTGGACCTAGGGTTAGGGTTATGTTGAGGGCTAGGGTTAGAGAGACGATTAGGGTTAGGATTGAACATAGTGTTAGGGTTATATTGAGGGCTAGGGTTAGAGAGACAGTTAGGGTTAGGAATGGACCTGGGGTTAGGGTTATGTTGAGGGCTAGGCTTAGTGAGACGGTCAGGGTTAGGATTGGCCCTAGGGTTAGGGTTATGTTGAGGGCTAGGGTTAGAGAGACGGTTAGGGTTAGGATTGGAACTAGGGTTAGGGTTATGTTGAGGGCTAGTGTTAGAGAGATCGTTAGGGTTACGATTGGACCTAGGGTTAGGGTTATGTTGAGGGTTAGTGTTAGAGAGACGGTTAGGGTTAGGATCGGACCTAGGGTTAGGGTTAGGTTGAGGGCTAATGTTAGAGAGACGGTTAGGGTTAGGAATGGACCTAGGGTTGGGGTTAGGTTGAGGGCTAGGGTTAGAGAGAGTGTTAGGGTTAGGATTGGACCTAGGGTTAGGGTTAGGTTGAGGGCTAGGGTTAGAGAGACGGTTAGAGTTACAATTGGACCTAGGGTTAGGGTTAGGTTGAGGGCTGGGTTAGAGAGACGGTTAGGGTTAGGATTGGACCTAGGGTTAGGGTTAGGTTGAGGGCTAGTGTTAGACAGACGGTTAGGGTTAGGATTGGACCTAGGGTTAGGGTTAGGTTGAGGGCTAGGCTTAGAGAGAGGGTTAGGGTTAGGATTGGACCTAGGGTTAGGCTTATGTTGAGGGATAGCGTTAGAGAGACGGTTAGGGTGAGGATTGGACCTAGGGGTAGGGTTATGTTAAGGGCTAGGGTTCGAGAGACTGTTAGGGTTAGGATTGGAACTAGGGTTAGGGTTATGTTGAGGGCTAGGGCTAGAGAGACGGTCAGGGTTAGGATTGGACGTCGTATTAGGTTTAGGTTGAGGGCTAGGGTTAGAGAGACGGTTAAGGTTAGGATTGGACCTATCGTTAGGGTTAGGTTGAGGCCTAGGGTTAGAGAGACGATTAGGGTTAGAATTGTACCTAGGGTTAGGGTTAGGTTGAGGGCTAGGCTTAGAGACGGTTAGGGTTAGGATTGGACATAGGGTTAGGGTTAGGTTGAGGGCTAGGGTTAGAGAGAGGGTTAGGGTTAGGATTGGACCTAGGGTTAGGGTTTTGTTGAGGGCTAGGGTTAGAGAGACGGTTAGGGTTACGATTGGTCCTAGGGTTAGGGTTATGTTGAGTGCTAGGGTTAGAGAGACGGTTAGTGCTAGGATTGGACCTAGGGTTAGGGTTAGGTTGAGGGCTAAGTTTAGAGAGACGGTGCGGAAGAGGATTGGACATAGGGTTAGGGTTATGTTGAGGGGTAGGGTTAGAGCGACGGTTAGGCTTAGGATTGGACGTCGTATTAGGTTTAGGTTGAGGGCTAGGGTTAGAGAGACGGTTAGGGTTAGGATTGGACCTAGGGTTAGGGTTAGGTTGAGGGCTAGGGTTAGAGAGACGGTTAGGGTTAGGATTGGACCTAGGGTTAGGGTTATGTTGAGGGCGAGGGTTAGAGACGGTCAGGGTTAGGATTGGACCTAGGGTTAGGGTTATATTGAGGGCTAGGGTTAGAAAGAAGGTCAGGGTTAGGATTGGACCTAGGGTTAGGGTTATGTTGAGGGCTAGGGTTAGAGAGACGGTCAGGGTTAGGATTGGACCTAGGGTTACGGTTATGTTCCAGGCTAAGGTTAAAGAGACGGTTAGGGTTAGGATTGGACCTAGGGTTAGGGTTATGTTGAGGGCTAGGTTTAGAGAGACGGTTACGGTTTGGGTTGGACGTAGGGTTAGGGTTATGTTGAGGGCTAGGATCAGAGACACAGTTAGGGTTAGGATTGGACCTAGGGTTAGGGTTATGTTGAGGGCTAGGGTTAGAGAGACGGTTAGGGTTAGGTTTGGACCTAGGGTTAGGGTATTGTTGAGGGCTCGGGTTAGAGAGACTTTTAGGGTTAGGATTGGACCTAGGGTTTAGGTTATGTTGAGGGCTAGGGTTAGAGAGATGCTTATGGTTAGGATTGGACCTAGGGATAGGGTTATTTTGAGGGCTAGGTTTAGAGAGACGGTTAGGGTTAGGATTGGACCTAGGGTTAGGGTTATGTTGAGGGTTAGGGTTAGAGAGACGGTTAGGGTTAGTATTGGACATAGGATTACGGTTATGTTGAGGGCTAGGTTTAGAGAGACGTTTAGGGTTAGGATTGGACCTAGGGTTAGGGTATGTTGAGGGCAAGGGTTAGAGAGAGTGTTAGGGTTAGGATTGGACCTAGGGTTAGGGTTAGGTTGAGGGCTAGGGTTAGAGAGGCGGTTAGGGTGAGGATTGGACCTAGGGTTAGGGTTATGTTGAGGGTTCGGATTGGAGCTAAGGTTAGGGTTATGTTGAGGGCTAGGTTTAGAGACACGGTCAGGGTTAGGATTGTACCTAGGGTTAATGTTATGTTGAGGGCTAGGGTTAGAGAGAAGGTCAGGGTTAGGATTGGACCTAGGGTTAGGGTTATGTTGAGGGCTAGGGCTAGATAGACGGTCAGGGTTAGGATTGGACGTCGTATTAGGTTTAGGTTGAGGGCTAGGGTTAGAGAGACGGTTAAGGTTAGGATTGGACCTAGCGTTAGGTTTACGTTGAGGGCTAGGGTTAGAGAGACGGTTAGGGTTAGGATTGTACCTAGGGTTAGGGTTAGGTTGAGGGCTAGGCTTAGAGAGACGGTTAGGGTTAGGATTGGACCTAGGGTTAGGGTTTTGTTGAGGGCTTGGGTTAGAGAGACGGTTAGGGTTAGGATTGGTCCTAGGGTTAGGGTTATGTTGAGGGCTAGGGTTAGAGAGACGGTTAGTGCTAGGATTGGACCTAGGGTTAGGGTTAGGTTGAGGGCTAAGGTTAGAGAGACGGTTGGGATTAGGATTGGACATAGGGTTAGGGTTATGTTGAGGGCTAGGGTTAGAGCGACGGTTAGGGTTAGGATTGGACGTTGTATTAGGTTTAGGTTGAGGGCTAGGGTTAGAGAGACGGTTAGGGTTATGATTGGACCTAGGGTTAGGGTTATGTTGAGGACTAGGGTTAGAGAGACGGTCAGGGTTAGGATTGGACCTAGGTTTAGGGTTATGTTGAGGGCTAGTGTTAGAGAGACGGTTAGGGTGAGGATTGGACCTAGGGTTACGGTTATGTTGAAGGCTAGGGTTAGAGAGACGGTTAGGGTTAGGATTGGACCTAGATTTAGGGTTATTTTGAGGGATAGGGTTAGAGTAACAGTTAGGATTAGGATTGGAACTAGGGTTATGGTTATGTTGAGGGCTAGGGTTAGAGAGACGGTTAGTGTCAGGATTGGACCTAGATATAGGGTTATGTTGAGGGCTAGGGTTAGAGAGACGGTTAGGGTTAGGTTTGGACCTAGGGTTAGGGTATTGTTGAGGGCTCGGGTTAGAGAGACTTTTAGGGTTAGGATTGGACCTAGGGTTTAGGTTATGTTGAGGGCTAGGGTTAGAGAGATGCTTATGGTTAGGATTGGACCTAGGGATAGGGTTATTTTGAGGGCTAGGTTTAGAGAGACGGTTAGGGTTAGGATTGGACCTAGGGTTAGGGTTATGTTGAGGGTTAGGGTTAGAGAGACGGTTAGGGTTAGTATTGAACATAGGATTAGGGTTATGTTGAGGGCTAGGTTTAGAGAGACGTTTAGGGTTAGGATTGGACCTAGGGTTAGGGTTATGTTGAGGGCAAGGGTTAGAGAGAGTGTTAGGGTTAGGATTGGACCTAGGGTTAGGGTTAGGTTGAGGGCTAGGGTTAGAGAGACGGTTAGGGTGAGGATTGGACCTAGGGTTAGGGTTATGTTGAGGGTTCGGATTGGAGCTAAGGTTAGGGTTATGTTGAGGGCTAGGTTTAGAGACACGGTCATGGTTAGGATTGGACCTAGGGTTAGTGTTATGTTGAGGGCTAGGGTTAGATAGAAGGTCAGGGTTAGGATTGGACCTAGGGTTAGGGTTATGTTGAGGGCTAGGATTAGAGAGACGGTTAGGGTTAGGATTGGACATAGGGTTAGGGATAGGTTGAGGACTAGGGTTAGAGAGACGGTTAGGGTTAGGATTGGACCTAGGGTTAGGGTTTTGTTGAGGGCTTGGGTTAGAGAGACGGTTAGGGTTAGGATTGGTCCTAGGGTTAGGGTTATGTTGAGGGCTAGGGTTAGAGAGACGGTTACTGCTAGGATTGGACCTAGGGTTAGGGTTAGGTTGAGGGCTAAGGTTAGAGAGACGGTTGGGATGAGGATTGGACATAGGGTTAGGGTTATGTTGAGGGCTAGGGTCAGAGAGACGGTTAGGGTTAGGATTGGACCTAGGGTTAGGCTTATGTTTAGGGCTAGGGTCAGAGAGACGGTTAGGGTTAGGATTCGACGTAGGGTTAGGGTTATGTTGAGGGCTAGGGTTAGAGAGACTGTCAGGGTTAGGATTGGACCTAGGGTTAGGGTTATGTTGAGGGCTAGGGTTAGAGAGACGCTTAGGGTTAGGATTGGACCTAGGGTTAGGGTTGTGTTAAGGGCTAGGGTTAGAGAGGTGGTTAGGGTTAGGATTGGACCTAGGGTTAGGGTTATGTTGAGGGCTAGGGTTAGAGAGACGGTTAGGGTTAGGATTGGACCCAGGGTTACGATTATGTTGAGGGCAAGGGTTAGAGAGACGGTCAGGGTTAGGATTGGCCCTAGGGTTAGGGTTATGTTGAGGGCTAGTGTGCGAGAGACGGTTAGGGTTAGGATTGGACTTAGGGTTAGGGTTGTGTTGAGGGCTTGGGTTAGAGAGACGGTTAGGGTTAGAATTGGACCTAGGGTTAGGGTTATGTTGAGGGCTAGGTTTAGAGAGAGGGTTAGGGTTAGGATACGACCTAGGGTTGGGGTTAGGTTGAGGGCTACGGTTAGAGAGACAGTTAGGGTTAGGATTGGACCTATGGTTAGGGTTAGGTTGAGGGCTAGGGTTAGAGAGACGGTTAGGGTGAGCATTGGACCTAGGGTTAGGGTTACGTTGAGGGCTAAGTTTAGAGAGATGGTTAGGGTTAGGATTGGCCCTGGGGTTAGGGTTAGATTGAGGGCTAGGGTTAGAGATACGGTTAGGGTTAGGATTGGACCTAGGGTTAGGGTTATGCTGAGGGCTAGGGTTAGAGAGTCGGTTATGGCTAGGATTGGACCTAGGGTTAGGGTTAGATTGAGGGCTTGGGTTAGAGCGACGGGTAGGGTGAGGATTCGACCTAGGGATAGGGTTATGTTGAGGGCTAGGGTTAGAGAGACGATTAGGGTTAGGATTGAACATAGTGTTAGGGTTATATTGAGGGCTAGGTTTAGAGAGACAGTTAGGGTTAGGAATGGACCTGGGGTTAGGGTTATGTTGAGGGCTAGGCTTAGTGAGACGGTCAGGGTTAGGATTGGCCCTAGGGTTAGGGTTATGTTGAGGGCTAGGGTTAGAGAGACGGTTAGGGTTAGGATTGGACCTAGGGTTAGGGTTATGTTGAGGGCTAGGTTTAGAGAGACGGTTAGGGTTAGGATTGGACCTAGGGTTAGGGTTTGGTTGAGGGCTACTGAGAGAGACGGTTAGGGTTAGGATTGGACCTAGGGTTAGGGTTATGTTGAGGGCTAGGGTTAGAGAGACGGTTAGGGTTAGGATTGGACCTAGGGTTAGGGTTATGTTGAGAGGTAGGGTTAGAGAGACGGTTAGAGTTAGGATTGGACCTAGGGTTAGGGTTAGGTTGAGGGCTGGGTTAGAGAGAGTGTTAGGGTTAGGATTGGACCTAGGGTTAGGGTTAGGTTGAGGGCTAGTGTTAGACAGACGGTTAGGGTTAGGATTGGACCTAGGGTTAGGGTTAGGTTGAGGGCTAGGCTTAGAGAGACGGTTAGGGTTAGGATTGGACCTAGGGTTAGGCTTATGTTGAGGGATAGCGTTAGAGAGACGGTTAGGGTGAGGATTGGACCTAGGGGTAGGGTTATGTTAAGGGCTAGGGTTCGAGAGACTGTTAGGGTTAGGATTGGAACTAGGGTTAGGGTTATGTTGAGGGCTAGGGCTAGAGAGACGGTCAGGGTTAGGATTGGACGTCGTATTAGGTTTAGGTTGAGGGCTAGGGTTAGAGAGACGGTTAAGGTTAGGATTGGACCTATCGTTAGGGTTAGGTTGAGGGCTAGGGTTAGAGAGACGATTAGGGTTAGGATTGTACCTAGGGTTAGGGTTAGGTTGAGGGCTAGGCTTAGAGACGGTTAGGGTTAGGATTGGACATAGGGTTAGGGTTAGGTTGAGGGCTAGGGTTAGAGAGAGGGTTAGGGTTAGGATTGGACCTAGGGTTAGGGTTTTGTTGAGGGCTAGGGTTAGAGAGACGGTTAGGGTTACGATTGGTCCTAGGGTTAGGGTTATGTTGAGTGCTAGGGTTAGAGAGACGGTTAGTGCTAGGATTGGACCTAGGGTTAGGGTTAGGTTGAGGGCTAAGTTTAGAGAGACGGTGAGGATGAGGATTGGACATAGGGTTAGGATTATGTTGAGGGGTAGGGTTAGAGCGACGGTTAGGCTTAGGATTGGACGTCGTATTAGGTTTAGGTTGAGGGCTAGGGTTAGAGAGACGGTTAGGGTTAGGATTGGACCTAGGGTTAGGGTTATGTTGAGGGCGAGGGTTAGAGATGGTCAGGGTTAGGATAGGACCTAGGGTTAGGGTTATATTGAGGGCTAGGGTTAGAAAGAAGGTCAGGGTTAGGACTGGACCTAGGGTTAGGGTTATGTTGAGGGCTAGCGTTAGAGAGACGGTCAGGGTTAGGATTGGACCTAGGGTTACGGTTATGTTCCGGGCTAAGGTTAAAGAGACGGTTAGGGTTAGGATTGGACCTAGGGTTAGGGTTATGTTGAGGGCTAGGTTTAGAGAGACGGTTACGGTTTGGTTTGGACGTAGGGTTAGGGTTATGTTGAGGGCTAGGATCAGAGACACAGTTAGGGTTAGGATTGGAACTAGGGTTAGGGTTATGTTGAGGGCTAGGGTTAGAGAGACTGTTAGGGTTAGGTTTGGACCTAGGGTTAGGGTATTGTTGAGGGCTCGGGTTAGAGAGACTTTTAGGGTTAGGATTGGACCTAGGGTTTAGGTTATGTTGAGGGCTAGGGTTAGAGAGATGCTTATGGTTAGGATTGGACCTAGGGATAGGGTTATTTTGAGGGCTAGGTTTAGAGAGACGGTTAGGGTTAGGATTGGACCTAGGGTTAGGGTTATGTTGAGGGTTAGGGTTAGAGAGACGGTTAGGGTTAGTATTGGACATAGGATTAGGGTTATGTTGAGGGCTAGGTTTAGAGAGACGTTTAGGGTTAGGATTGGACCTAGGGTTAGGGTTATGTTGAGGGCAAGGGTTAGAGAGAGTGTTAGGGTTAGGATTTGACCTAGGGTTAGGGTTAGGTTGAGGGCTAGGGTTAGAGAGACGGTTAGGGTGAGGATTGGACCTAGGGTTAGGGTTATGTTGAGGGTTCGGATTGGAGCTAAGGTTTGGGTTATGTTGAGGGCTAGGTTTAGAGACACGGTCAGGGTTAGGATTGGACCTAGGGTTAGTGTTATGTTGAGGGCTAGGGTTAGAGAGAAGGTCAGGGTTAGGATTGGACCTAGGGTTAGGGTTATGTTGAGGGCTAGGGCTAGATAGACGGTCAGGGTTAGGATTGGACGTCGTATTAGGTTTAGGTTGAGGGCTAGGGTTAGAGAGACGGTTAAGGTTAGGATTGGACCTAGCGTTAGGTTTAGGTTGAGGGCTAGGGTTAGAGAGACGGTCAGGGTTAGAATTGGACCTAGGGTTAGGGTTATGTTGAGGGCTAGGGTTAGAGAGATGGTCAGGGTTAGAATTGGACCTAGGGTTAGGGTTATGTTGAGGGCTAGGGTTAGAGAGACGGTCAGGGTTAGAATTGGACCTAGGGTTAGGGTTATGTTGAGGGCTAGGGTTATAGAGATGGTCAGGGTTAGGATTGGTCCTAGGGATAGCATTATGTTCCGGGCTAAGGTTAGAGAGACGGTTAGGGTTAGGATTGGACCTAGGGTTAGGGTTATGTTGAGGGCTAGGGTTAGAGAGACGGTTAGGGTTAGGATTGGACCTAGGGTTAGGGTTATGTTGAAGGCTAGGGTTAGATAGACGGTTAGGGTTAGGATTGGACCTAAGGTTAGGGTTATGTGAGGGCTAGGGTTAGAGAGACGGTTAAGGTTAGGATTGGACCTAGGGTTAGGGTTAGGTTGAGGGCTAGGGTTAGAGAGAAGTTTAGGGTTAGGATTGGACCTAGGGTTAGGGTTATGTTGAGGGCAAGGGTTAGAGAGACTGTCAGGGTTAGGATTGGACCTAGGGTTAGGGTTATGTTGAGGGCAAGGGTGAGAGAGACTGTCAGGGTTAGTATTGGACCTAGGGTTAGGGTTATGTTGAGGGCTAGGGTTAGAGAGACGGTCAGGGTTAGGATTGACCCTAGGGATAAGGTTATGTTGAGGGCTAGGGTTAGAGAGACGGTCAGGGTTAGGATTGGACCTAGGGTTAGGGTTATGTTGAGGGCTAGGTTTTGAGATACGGTTACGGTTTGGTTTGGACCTAGGGTTAGGGTTATGTTGAGGGCTAGGGTCAGAGACACAGTTAGGGTTAGGATTGGATCTAGGGTTAGGGTTATGTGGAGGGCTAGGGTTAGAAAGACGGTTAGGGTTAGGTTTGGACCTAGGGTTAGGGTTATGTTGAGGGCTCGGGTTAGAGAGACTTTTAGGGTTAGGATTGTACCTAGGGTTACGGTTATGTTGAGGGCTAGGGTTAGAGAGATGGTTATGGTTAGGATTGGACCTAGGTTTAGGGTTATGTTGAGGGCAAGCGTTAGAGAGACTGTTAGGGTTAGGATTGGACCTAGGGTTAGGGTTAGGTTGAGGGCTTTGGTTAGAGAGACGGTTAGGGTGAGGATTGGACCTAGGGTTCGGGTTATGTTGAGGGCTAGGGTTAGAGAGACGGTTAGGGTTAGGATTGGACCTAGGGTTAGGGTTATGTTGAGGGCTAGGGTTAGAGAGACGGTTAGGGTTAGGATTGGACCTAGGGTTAGGGTTAGGTTGAGGGCTAGGGTTAGAGACGGTTAGGGTGAGGATTGGACCTAGGGTTCGGCTTATGGTGAGGGCTAGGGTCAGAGAGACGGTTAGGGTTAGGATTGGACCTAGGCTTAGGGTTATGCTGAGGGCTAGGGTTAGAGAGACGGTTAGGGTTAGAATTGGACCTAGGGTTACGGTTATGTTGAAGGCTAGGGTTAGAGAGAGGTTACGGTTAGGATTGGACCTAGGGTTAGGGTTATGCTGAGGGCTAGGGTTAGAGAGACGGTTAGGGTTAGGATTGGACCTAGGGTTAGGGTTATGTTTAAGGCTAGGGTTAGAGAGACTGTTAGGGTTAGGATTGGACCTAGATTTAGGGTTATTTTGAGGGATAGGGTTAGAGGGACAGTTAGGATTAGGATTGGAACTAGGGTTATGGTTATGTTGAGGGCTAGTGTTAGAGAGACGGTTAGTGTCAGGATTGGACCTAGGGATAGGGTTATGTTGAGGGCTAGGGTTAGAGAGACGGTTAGGGTTAGGTTTGGACCTAGGGTTAGGGTTATGTTGAGGGCTCGGGTTAGAGAGACTTTTAGGGTTAGGATTGGACCTAAGGTTACGGTTATGTTGAGGGCTGGGGTTAGAGGGATGGTTATGGTTAGGATTGGACCTAGGGTTAGGGTTATGTTGAGGGCTAGGGTTAGAGAGACGGTTAGGGTTAGGATTGGACCTAGGGTTAGGGTTATGTTGAGGGTTAGGGTTAGAGAGACGGTTAGGGTTTGGATTGGACATACGTTAGGGTTATGTTGAGGGCTATGTTTAGAGAGACGTTTAGGGTTAGGATTGGACCTAGGGTTAGGGTTATGTTGAGGGCAAGGGTTAGAGAGACTGTTCGGGTTAGGATTGGACCTAGGGTTAGGGTTAGGTTGAGGGCTAGGGTTAGAGAGACGGTTAGGGTGAGGATTGGACCTAGGGTTAGGGTTATGTTGAGGGCTAGGGTTAGAGAGACGGTTAGGGTTAGGATTGGACCTAGGGTAGGGTTAGGTTGAGGGCTAGGGTTACAGAGACGGTTAGGGTTAGGATTGGACCTAGGGTTAGGGTTAGGTTGAGGGATGGGGTTAGAGAGACGGTTAGGGTGAGGATTGGACCTAGGGTTTGGGTTATTTTGAGGGCTAGGATTAGAGAGACGGTTAGGATTAGGATTGGACCTATGGTTAGGGTTATGTTGAGGGCTAGGGTTAGAGAGACGGTTAGGGTTAGGATTGGACCTAGGGTTAAGGTTATGTTGAGGGCTAGGGTTAGAGAGACGGTTAGGGCTAGGATTGGACCTAGGGTTAGAGTTAGGATGATGGCTAGGGTTAGAGAGACGGTTAGGGTTAGGATTGGACCTAGGGTTACGGTTATGTTGAAGGCTAGGGTTAGAGAGACGGTTACGGTTAGGATTGGACCTAGGGTTAGGGTTATGCTGAGGGCTAGGGTTAGAGAGACGGTTAGGGTTAGGATTGGACCTAGGGTTAGGGTTATGTTGAAGGCTAGGGTTAGAGAGACTGTTAGGGTTAGGATTGGACCTAGATTTAGGGTTATTTTGAGGGATAGGGTTAGAGGGACAGTTAGGATTAGGATTGGAACTAGAGTTATGGTTATGTTGTGGGCTAGGGTTAGAGAGACGGTTAGTGTCAGGATTGGACCTAGGGATAGGGTTATGTTGAGGGCTAGGGTTAGAGAGACGGTTAGGGTTAGGATTGGACCTAGGGTTAGGGTTAGGTTGAGGGCTGGGGTTAGAGAGACGGTTAGGGTGAGGATTGGACCTAGGGTTCGGGTTATGTTGAGGGCTAGGGTTAGAGAGACGGTTAGGGTTAGGATTGGACCTAGGGTTAGGGTTATGTTGAGGGCTAGGGTTAGAGAGACGGTTAGGGTTAGGATTGGACCTAGGGTTAGGGTTAGGTTGAGGGCTAGGGTTAGAGACGGTTAGGGTGAGGATTGGACCTAGGGTTCGGCTTATGGTGAGGGCTAGGGTCAGAGAGACGGTTAGGGTTAGGATTGGACCTAGGGTTAGGGTTATTTTGAGGGCTAGGATTAGAGAGACGGTTAGGATTATGATTGGACCTATGGTTAAGGTTATGTTGAGGGCTAGGGTTAGAGAGCCGGTTAGGGTTAGGATTGGACCTAGGGTTAAGGTTATGTTGAGGGCTAGGGTTAGAGAGACGGTTAGGGCTAGGATTGGACCTAGGGTTAGAGTTAGGATGATGGCTAGGGTTAGAGAGACGGTTAGGGTTAGGATTGGACCTAGGGTTATGGTTACGTTGAGGGCTAGGATTAGAGAGACGGTTAGTGTCAGGATTGGACCTAGGGATAGGGTTATGTTGAGGGCTAGGGTTAGAGAGACGGTTAGGGTTAGGTTTGGACCTAGGGTTAGGGTTATGTTGAGGGCTCGGGTTAGAGAGACTTTTAGGGTTAGGATTGGACCTAAGGTTAAGGTTATGTTGAGGGCTAGGGTTAGAGGGATGGTTATGGTTAGGATTGGACCTAGGGTTAAGGTTATGTTGAGGGCTAGGGTTAGAGAGACGGTTAGGTTTAGGATTGGACCTAGGGTTAGGGTTATGTTGAGGGTTAGGGTTAGAGAGACGGTTAGGGTTTGGATTGGACATACGTTAGGGTTATGTTGAGGGCTATGAATAGAGAGACGTTTAGGGTTAGGATTGGACCTAGGGTTAGGGTTAGGTTGAGGGCTAGGGTTAGAGAGAGGGTTAGGGTTAGGATTGGACCTAGGGTTAGGGTTTTGTTGAGGGCTAGGGTTAGAGAGACGGTTAGGGTTACGATTGGTCCTAGGGTTAGGGTTATGTTGAGTGCTAGGGTTAGAGAGACGGTTAGTGCTAGGATTGGACCTAGGGTTAGGGTTAGGTTGAGGGCTAAGTTTAGAGAGACGGTGCGGATGAGGATTGGACATAGGGTTAGGGTTATGTTGAGGGGTAGGGTTAGAGCGACGGTTAGGCTTAGGATTGGACGTCGTATTAGGTTTAGGTTGAGGGCTAGGGTTAGAGAGACGGTTAGGGTTAGGATTGGACCTAGGGTTAGGGTTAGGTTGAGGGCTAGGGTTAGAGAGACGGTTAGGGTTAGGATTGGACCTAGGGTTAGGGTTATGTTGAGGGCGAGGGTTAGAGACGGTCAGGGTTAGGATTGGACCTAGGGTTAGGGTTATATTGAGGGCTAGGGTTAGAAAGAAGGTCAGGGTTAGGATTGGACCTAGGGTTAGGGTTATGTTGAGGGCTAGGGTTAGAGAGACGGTCAGGGTTAGGATTGGACCTAGGGTTACGGTTATGTTCCAGGCTAAGGTTAAAGAGACGGTTAGGGTTAGGATTGGACCTAGGGTTAGGGTTATGTTGAGGGCTAGGTTTAGAGAGACGGTTACGGTTTGGGTTGGACGTAGGGTTAGGGTTATGTTGAGGGCTAGGATCAGAGACACAGTTAGGGTTAGGATTGGACCTAGGGTTAGGGTTATGTTAAGGGCTAGGGTTAGAGAGACGGTTAGGGTTAGGTTTGGACCTAGGGTTAGGGTATTGTTGAGGGCTCGGGTTAGAGAGACTTTTAGGGTTAGGATTGGACCTAGGGTTTAGGTTATGTTGAGGGCTAGGGTTAGAGAGATGCTTATGGTTAGGATTGGACCTAGGGATAGGGTTATTTTGAGGGCTAGGTTTAGAGAGACGGTTAGGGTTAGGATTGGACCTAGGGTTAGGGTTATGTTGAGGGTTAGGGTTAGAGAGACGGTTAGGGTTAGTATTGGACATAGGATTACGGTTATGTTGAGGGCTAGGTTTAGAGAGACGTTTAGGGTTAGGATTGGACCTAGGGTTAGGGTATGTTGAGGGCAAGGGTTAGAGAGAGTGTTAGGGTTAGGATTGGACCTAGGGTTAGGGTTAGGTTGAGGGCTAGGGTTAGAGAGGCGGTTAGGGTGAGGATTGGACCTAGGGTTAGGGTTATGTTGAGGGTTCGGATTGGAGCTAAGGTTAGGGTTATGTTGAGGGCTAGGTTTAGAGACACGGTCAGGGTTAGGATTGTACCTAGGGTTAATGTTATGTTGAGGGCTAGGGTTAGAGAGAAGGTCAGGGTTAGGATTGGACCTAGGGTTAGGGTTATGTTGAGGGCTAGGGCTAGATAGACGGTCAGGGTTAGGATTGGACGTCGTATTAGGTTTAGGTTGAGGGCTAGGGTTAGAGAGACGGTTAAGGTTAGGATTGGACCTAGCGTTAGGTTTACGTTGAGGGCTAGGGTTAGAGAGACGGTTAGGGTTAGGATTGTACCTAGGGTTAGGGTTAGGTTGAGGGCTAGGCTTAGAGAGACGGTTAGGGTTAGGATTGGACCTAGGGTTAGGGTTTTGTTGAGGGCTTGGGTTAGAGAGACGGTTAGGGTTAGGATTGGTCCTAGGGTTAGGGTTATGTTGAGGGCTAGGGTTAGAGAGACGGTTAGTGCTAGGATTGGACCTAGGGTTAGGGTTAGGTTGAGGGCTAAGGTTAGAGAGACGGTTGGGATTAGGATTGGACATAGGGTTAGGGTTATGTTGAGGGCTAGGGTTAGAGCGACGGTTAGGGTTAGGATTGGACGTCGTATTAGGTTTAGGTTGAGGGCTAGGGTTAGAGAGACGGTTAGGGTTATGATTGGACCTAGGGTTAGGGTTATGTTGAGGACTAGGGTTAGAGAGACGGTCAGGGTTAGGATTGGACCTAGGTTTAGGGTTATGTTGAGGGCTAGTGTTAGAGAGACGGTTAGGGTGAGGATTGGACCTAGGGTTACGGTTATGTTGAAGGCTAGGGTTAGAGAGACGGTTAGGGTTAGGATTGGACCTAGATTTAGGGTTATTTTGAGGGATAGGGTTAGAGTAACAGTTAGGATTAGGATTGGAACTAGGGTTATGGTTATGTTGAGGGCTAGGGTTAGAGAGACGGTTAGTGTCAGGATTGGACCTAGATATAGGGTTATGTTGAGGGCTAGGGTTAGAGAGACGGTTAGGGTTAGGTTTGGACCTAGGGTTAGGGTATTGTTGAGGGCTCGGGTTAGAGAGACTTTTAGGGTTAGGATTGGACCTAGGGTTTAGGTTATGTTGAGGGCTAGGGTTAGAGAGATGCTTATGGTTAGGATTGGACCTAGGGATAGGGTTATTTTGAGGGCTAGGTTTAGAGAGACGGTTAGGGTTAGGATTGGACCTAGGGTTAGGGTTATGTTGAGGGTTAGGGTTAGAGAGACGGTTAGGGTTAGTATTGAACATAGGATTAGGGTTATGTTGAGGGCTAGGTTTAGAGAGACGTTTAGGGTTAGGATTGGACCTAGGGTTAGGGTTATGTTGAGGGCAAGGGTTAGAGAGAGTGTTAGGGTTAGGATTGGACCTAGGGTTAGGGTTAGGTTGAGGGCTAGGGTTAGAGAGACGGTTAGGGTGAGGATTGGACCTAGGGTTAGGGTTATGTTGAGGGTTCGGATTGGAGCTAAGGTTAGGGTTATGTTGAGGGCTAGGTTTAGAGACACGGTCATGGTTAGGATTGGACCTAGGGTTAGTGTTATGTTGAGGGCTAGGGTTAGATAGAAGGTCAGGGTTAGGATTGGACCTAGGGTTAGGGTTATGTTGAGGGCTAGGATTAGAGAGACGGTTAGGGTTAGGATTGGACATAGGGTTAGGGATAGGTTGAGGACTAGGGTTAGAGAGACGGTTAGGGTTAGGATTGGACCTAGGGTTAGGGTTTTGTTGAGGGCTTGGGTTAGAGAGACGGTTAGGGTTAGGATTGGTCCTAGGGTTAGGGTTATGTTGAGGGCTAGGGTTAGAGAGACGGTTACTGCTAGGATTGGACCTAGGGTTAGGGTTAGGTTGAGGGCTAAGGTTAGAGAGACGGTTGGGATGAGGATTGGACATAGGGTTAGGGTTATGTTGAGGGCTAGGGTCAGAGAGACGGTTAGGGTTAGGATTGGACCTAGGGTTAGGCTTATGTTTAGGGCTAGGGTCAGAGAGACGGTTAGGGTTAGGATTCGACGTAGGGTTAGGGTTATGTTGAGGGCTAGGGTTAGAGAGACTGTCAGGGTTAGGATTGGACCTAGGGTTAGGGTTATGTTGAGGGCTAGGGTTAGAGAGACGCTTAGGGTTAGGATTGGACCTAGGGTTAGGGTTGTGTTAAGGGCTAGGGTTAGAGAGGTGGTTAGGGTTAGGATTGGACCTAGGGTTAGGGTTATGTTGAGGGCTAGGGTTAGAGAGACGGTTAGGGTTAGGATTGGACCCAGGGTTACGATTATGTTGAGGGCAAGGGTTAGAGAGACGGTCAGGGTTAGGATTGGCCCTAGGGTTAGGGTTATGTTGAGGGCTAGTGTGCGAGAGACGGTTAGGGTTAGGATTGGACTTAGGGTTAGGGTTGTGTTGAGGGCTTGGGTTAGAGAGACGGTTAGGGTTAGAATTGGACCTAGGGTTAGGGTTATGTTGAGGGCTAGGTTTAGAGAGAGGGTTAGGGTTAGGATACGACCTAGGGTTGGGGTTAGGTTGAGGGCTACGGTTAGAGAGACAGTTAGGGTTAGGATTGGACCTATGGTTAGGGTTAGGTTGAGGGCTAGGGTTAGAGAGACGGTTAGGGTGAGCATTGGACCTAGGGTTAGGGTTACGTTGAGGGCTAAGTTTAGAGAGATGGTTAGGGTTAGGATTGGACCTAGGGTTAGGGTTAGGTTTAGGGCTAGTGTTAGAGAGACGGTCAGGGTTAGGATTGGCCCTGGGGTTAGGGTTAGATTGAGGGCTAGGGTTAGAGATACGGTTAGGGTTAGGATTGGACCTAGGGTTAGGGTTATGCTGAGGGCTAGGGTTAGAGAGTCGGTTATGGCTAGGATTGGACCTAGGGTTAGGGTTAGATTGAGGGCTTGGGTTAGAGCGACGGGTAGGGTGAGGATTCGACCTAGGGATAGGGTTATGTTGAGGGCTAGGGTTAGAGAGACGATTAGGGTTAGGATTGAACATAGTGTTAGGGTTATATTGAGGGCTAGGGTTAGAGAGACAGTTAGGGTTAGGAATGGACCTGGGGTTAGGGTTATGTTGAGGGCTAGGCTTAGTGAGACGGTCAGGGTTAGGATTGGCCCTAGGGTTAGGGTTATGTTGAGGGCTAGGGTTAGAGAGACGGTTAGGGTTAGGATTGGACCTAGGGTTAGGGTTATGTTGAGGGCTAGGTTTAGAGAGACGGTTAGGGTTAGGATTGGACCTAGGGTTAGGGTTTGGTTGAGGGCTACTGAGAGAGACGGTTAGGGTTAGGATTGGACCTAGGGTTAGGGTTATGTTGAGGGCTAGGGTTAGAGAGACGGTTAGGGTTAGGATTGGACCTAGGGTTAGGGTTATGTTGAGAGGTAGGGTTAGAGAGACGGTTAGAGTTAGGATTGGACCTAGGGTTAGGGTTAGGTTGAGGGCTGGGTTAGAGAGACGGTTAGGGTTAGGATTGGACCTAGGGTTAGGGTTAGGTTGAGGGCTAGTGTTAGACAGACGGTTAGGGTTAGGATTCGACCTAGGGTTAGGGTTAGGTTGAGGGCTAGGCTTAGAGAGACGGTTAGGGTTAGGATTGGACCTAGGGTTAGGCTTATGTTGAGGGATAGCGTTAGAGAGACGGTTAGGGTGAGGATTGGACCTAGGGGTAGGGTTATGTTAAGGGCTAGGGTTCGAGAGACTGTTAGGGTTAGGATTGGAACTAGGGTTAGGGTTATGTTGAGGGCTAGGGCTAGAGAGACGGTCAGGGTTAGGATTGGACGTCGTATTAGGTTTAGGTTGAGGGCTAGGGTTAGAGAGACGGTTAAGGTTAGGATTGGACCTATCGTTAGGGTTAGGTTGAGGGCTAGGGTTAGAGAGACGATTAGGGTTAGGATTGTACCTAGGGTTAGGGTTAGGTTGAGGGCTAGGCTTAGAGACGGTTAGGGTTAGGATTGGACATAGGGTTAGGGTTAGGTTGAGGGCTAGGGTTAGAGAGAGGGTTAGGGTTAGGATTGGACCTAGGGTTAGGGTTTTGTTGAGGGCTAGGGTTAGAGAGACGGTTAGGGTTACGATTGGTCCTAGGGTTAGGGTTATGTTGAGTGCTAGGGTTAGAGAGACGGTTAGTGCTAGGATTGGACCTAGGGTTAGGGTTAGGTTGAGGGCTAAGTTTAGAGAGACGGTGAGGATGAGGATTGGACATAGGGTTAGGATTATGTTGAGGGGTAGGGTTAGAGCGACGGTTAGGCTTAGGATTGGACGTCGTATTAGGTTTAGGTTGAGGGCTAGGGTTAGAGAGACGGTTAGGGTTAGGATTGGACCTAGGGTTAGGGTTACGTTGAGGGCTAGGATTAGAGAGACGGTTAGGGTTAGGATTGGACCTAGGGTTAGGGTTATGTTGAGGGCGAGGGTTAGAGATGGTCAGGGTTAGGATAGGACCTAGGGTTAGGGTTATATTGAGGGCTAGGGTTAGAAAGAAGGTCAGGGTTAGGACTGGACCTAGGGTTAGGGTTATGTTGAGGGCTAGCGTTAGAGAGACGGTCAGGGTTAGGATTGGACCTAGGGTTACGGTTATGTTCCGGGCTAAGGTTAAAGAGACGGTTAGGGTTAGGATTGGACCTAGGGTTAGGGTTATGTTGAGGGCTAGGTTTAGAGAGACGGTTACGGTTTGGTTTGGACGTAGGGTTAGGGTTATGTTGAGGGCTAGGATCAGAGACACAGTTAGGGTTAGGATTGGAACTAGGGTTAGGGTTATGTTGAGGGCTAGGGTTAGAGAGACTGTTAGGGTTAGGTTTGGACCTAGGGTTAGGGTATTGTTGAGGGCTCGGGTTAGAGAGACTTTTAGGGTTAGGATTGGACCTAGGGTTTAGGTTATGTTGAGGGCTAGGGTTAGAGAGATGCTTATGGTTAGGATTGGACCTAAGGATAGGGTTATTTTGAGGGCTAGGTTTAGAGAGACGGTTAGGGTTAGGATTGGACCTAGGGTTAGGGTTATGTTGAGGGTTAGGGTTAGAGAGACGGTTAGGGTTAGTATTGGACATAGGATTAGGGTTATGTTGAGGGCTAGGTTTAGAGAGACGTTTAGGGTTAGGATTGGACCTAGGGTTAGGGTTATGTTGAGGGCAAGGGTTAGAGAGAGTGTTAGGGTTAGGATTTGACCTAGGGTTAGGGTTAGGTTGAGGGCTAGGGTTAGAGAGACGGTTAGGGTGAGGATTGGACCTAGGGTTAGGGTTATGTTGAGGGTTCGGATTGGAGCTAAGGTTTGGGTTATGTTGAGGGCTAGGTTTAGAGACACGGTCAGGGTTAGGATTGGACCTAGGGTTAGTGTTATGTTGAGGGCTAGGGTTAGAGAGAAGGTCAGGGTTAGGATTGGACCTAGGGTTAGGGTTATGTTGAGGGCTAGGGCTAGATAGACGGTCAGGGTTAGGATTGGACGTCGTATTAGGTTTAGGTTGAGGGCTAGGGTTAGAGAGACGGTTAAGGTTAGGATTGGACCTAGCGTTAGGTTTAGGTTGAGGGCTAGGGTTAGAGAGACGGTCAGGGTTAGAATTGGACCTAGGGTTAGGGTTATGTTGAGGGCTAGGGTTAGAGAGATGGTCAGGGTTAGAATTGGACCTAGGGTTAGGGTTATGTTGAGGGCTAGGGTTAGAGAGACGGTCAGGGTTAGAATTGGACCTAGGGTTAGGGTTATGTTGAGGGCTAGGGTTATAGAGATGGTCAGGGTTAGGATTGGTCCTAGGGATAGCATTATGTTCCGGGCTAAGGTTAGAGAGACGGTTAGGGTTAGGATTGGACCTAGGGTTAGGGTTATGTTGAGGGCTAGGGTTAGAGAGACGGTTAGGGTTAGGATTGGACCTAGGGTTAGGGTTATGTTGAAGGCTAGGGTTAGATAGACGGTTAGGGTTAGGATTGGACCTAAGGTTAGGGTTATGTGAGGGCTAGGGTTAGAGAGACGGTTAAGGTTAGGATTGGACCTAGGGTTAGGGTTAGGTTGAGGGCTAGGGTTAGAGAGAAGTTTAGGGTTAGGATTGGACCTAGGGTTAGGGTTATGTTGAGGGCAAGGGTTAGAGAGACTGTCAGGGTTAGGATTGGACCTAGGGTTAGGGTTATGTTGAGGGCAAGGGTGAGAGAGACTGTCAGGGTTAGTATTGGACCTAGGGTTAGGGTTATGTTGAGGGCTAGGGTTAGAGAGACGGTCAGGGTTAGGATTGACCCTAGGGATAAGGTTATGTTGAGGGCTAGGGTTAGAGAGACGGTCAGGGTTAGGATTGGACCTAGGGTTAGGGTTATGTTGAGGGCTAGGTTTTGAGATACGGTTACGGTTTGGTTTGGACCTAGGGTTAGGGTTATGTTGAGGGCTAGGGTCAGAGACACAGTTAGGGTTAGGATTGGACCTAGGGTTAGGGTTATGTGGAGGGCTAGGGTTAGAAAGACGGTTAGGGTTAGGTTTGGACCTAGGGTTAGGGTTATGTTGAGGGCTCGGGTTAGAGAGACTTTTAGGGTTAGGATTGTACCTAGGGTTACGGTTATGTTGAGGGCTAGGGTTAGAGAGATGGTTATGGTTAGGATTGGACCTAGGTTTAGGGTTATGTTGAGGGCAAGCGTTAGAGAGACTGTTAGGGTTAGGATTGGACCTAGGGTTAGGGTTAGGTTGAGGGCTTTGGTTAGAGAGACGGTTAGGGTGAGGATTGGACCTAGGGTTCGGGTTATGTTGAGGGCTAGGGTTAGAGAGACGGTTAGGGTTAGGATTGGACCTAGGGTTAGGGTTATGTTGAGGGCTAGGGTTAGAGAGACGGTTAGGGTTAGGATTGGACCTAGGGTTAGGGTTAGGTTGAGGGCTAGGGTTAGAGACGGTTAGGGTGAGGATTGGACCTAGGGTTCGGCTTATGGTGAGGGCTAGGGTCAGAGAGACGGTTAGGGTTAGGATTGGACCTAGGGTTAGGGTTATTTTGAGGGCTAGGATTAGAGAGACGGTTAGGATTAGGATTGGACCTATGGTTAGGGTTATGTTGAGGGCTAGGGTTAGAGAGACGGTTAGGGTTAGGATTGTACCTAGGGTTAAGGTTATGTTGAGGGCTAGGGTTAGAGAGACGGTTAGGGCTAGGATTGGGCCTAGGGTTAGAGTTAGGATGATGGCTAGGGTTAGAGAGACGGTTAGGGTTAGAATTGGACCTAGGGTTACGGTTATGTTGAAGGCTAGGGTTAGAGAGAGGTTACGGTTAGGATTGGACCTAGGGTTAGGGTTATGCTGAGGGCTAGGGTTAGAGAGACGGTTAGGGTTAGGATTGGACCTAGGGTTAGGGTTATGTTTAAGGCTAGGGTTAGAGAGACTGTTAGGGTTAGGATTGGACCTAGATTTAGGGTTATTTTGAGGGATAGGGTTAGAGGGACAGTTAGGATTAGGATTGGAACTAGGGTTATGGTTATGTTGAGGGCTAGTGTTAGAGAGACGGTTAGTGTCAGGATTGGACCTAGGGATAGGGTTATGTTGAGGGCTAGGGTTAGAGAGACGGTTAGGGTTAGGATTGGACCTAGGGTTAGGGTTAGGTTGAGGGCTGGGGTTAGAGAGACGGTTAGGGTTTGGATTGGACATACGTTAGGGTTATGTTGAGGGCTATGTTTAGAGAGACGTTTAGGGTTAGGATTGGACCTAGGGTTAGGGTTATGTTGAGGGCAAGGGTTAGAGAGACTGTTCGGGTTAGGATTGGACCTAGGGTTAGGGTTAGGTTGAGGGCTAGGGTTAGAGAGACGGTTAGGGTGAGGATTGGACCTAGGGTTAGGGTTATGTTGAGGGCTAGGGTTAGAGAGACGGTTAGGGTTAGGATTGGACCTAGGGTAGGGTTAGGTTGAGGGCTAGGGTTACAGAGACGGTTAGGGTTAGGATTGGACCTAGGGTTAGGGTTAGGTTGAGGGATGGGGTTAGAGAGACGGTTAGGGTGAGGATTGGACCTAGGGTTTGGGTTATTTTGAGGGCTAGGATTAGAGAGACGGTTAGGATTAGGATTGGACCTATGGTTAGGGTTATGTTGAGGGCTAGGGTTAGAGAGACGGTTAGGGTTAGGATTGGACCTAGGGTTAAGGTTATGTTGAGGGCTAGGGTTAGAGAGACGGTTAGGGCTAGGATTGGACCTAGGGTTAGAGTTAGGATGATGGCTAGGGTTAGAGAGACGGTTAGGGTTAGGATTGGACCTAGGGTTACGGTTATGTTGAAGGCTAGGGTTAGAGAGACGGTTACGGTTAGGATTGGACCTAGGGTTAGGGTTATGCTGAGGGCTAGGGTTAGAGAGACGGTTAGGGTTAGGATTGGACCTAGGGTTAGGGTTATGTTGAAGGCTAGGGTTAGAGAGACTGTTAGGGTTAGGATTGGACCTAGATTTAGGGTTATTTTGAGGGATAGGGTTAGAGGGACAGTTAGGATTAGGATTGGAACTAGAGTTATGGTTATGTTGTGGGCTAGGGTTAGAGAGACGGTTAGTGTCAGGATTGGACCTAGGGATAGGGTTATGTTGAGGGCTAGGGTTAGAGAGACGGTTAGGGTTAGGATTGGACCTAGGGTTAGGGTTAGGTTGAGGGCTGGGGTTAGAGAGACGGTTAGGGTGAGGATTGGACCTAGGGTTCGGGTTATGTTGAGGGCTAGGGTTAGAGAGACGGTTAGGGTTAGGATTGGACCTAGGGTTAGGGTTATGTTGAGGGCTAGGGTTAGAGAGACGGTTAGGGTTAGGATTGGACCTAGGGTTAGGGTTAGGTTGAGGGCTAGGGTTAGAGACGGTTAGGGTGAGGATTGGACCTAGGGTTCGGCTTATGGTGAGGGCTAGGGTCAGAGAGACGGTTAGGGTTAGGATTGGACCTAGGGTTAGGGTTATTTTGAGGGCTAGGATTAGAGAGACGGTTAGGATTAGGATTGGACCTATGGTTAAGGTTATGTTGAGGGCTAGGGTTAGAGAGCCGGTTAGGGTTAGGATTGGACCTAGGGTTAAGGTTATGTTGAGGGCTAGGGTTAGAGAGACGGTTAGGGCTAGGATTGGACCTAGGGTTAGAGTTAGGATGATGGCTAGGGTTAGAGAGACGGTTAGGGTTAGGATTGGACCTAGGGTTATGGTTACGTTGAGGGCTAGGATTAGAGAGACGGTTAGTGTCAGGATTGGACCTAGGGATAGGGTTATGTTGAGGGCTAGGGTTAGAGAGACGGTTAGGGTTAGGTTTGGACCTAGGGTTAGGGTTATGTTGAGGGCTCGGGTTAGAGAGACTTTTAGGGTTAGGATTGGACCTAAGGTTAAGGTTATGTTGAGGGCTAGGGTTAGAGGGATGGTTATGGTTAGGATTGGACCTAGGGTTAGGGTTATGTTGAGGGCTAGGGTTAGAGAGACGGTTAGGTTTAGGATTGGACCTAGGGTTAGGGTTATGTTGAGGGTTAGGGTTAGAGAGACGGTTAGGGTTTGGATTGGACATACGTTAGGGTTATGTTGAGGGCTATGAATAGAGAGACGTTTAGGGTTAGGATTGGACCTAGGGTTAGGGTTATGTTGAGGGCAAGGTTTAGAGAGACTGTTAGGGTTAGGATTGGACCTAGGGTTAGGGTTAGGTTGAGGGCTAGGGTTAGAGAGACGGTTAGGGTGAGGATTGGACCTAGGGTTAGGGTTATGTTGAGGGCTAGGGTTAGAGAGACGGTTATGGTTAGGATTGGACATAGGGTAGGGTTAGGTTGAGGGCTAGGGTTACAGAGACGGTTAGGTTTAGGATTGGACCTAGGGTTAGGGTTATGTTGAGGGCTAGGGTTAGAGAGACGGTCAGGGTTAGAATTGGACCTAGGATTAGGGTTGTGTTGAGGGCTAGGGTTAGAAAGAAGGTCATGGTTAGGATTGGACCTAGGGTTAGGGTTATGTTGAGGGCTAGGGTTAGAGAGATGGTCAGGGTTAGGATTGGACCTAGGGATAGCATTATGTTCCGGGCTAAGGTTAGAGAGACGGTTAGGGTTAGGATTGGACCTAGGGTTAGGGTAATGTTGAGGGCTAGGGTTAGAGAGACGGTTATGGTTAGGATTGGACCTAGGGTTAGGGTTATGTTGAAGGCTAGGGTTAGATAGACGGTTAGGGTTAGGATTGGACCTAGGGTTCGGGTTATGTGAGGGCTAGGGTTAGAGAGACGGTCAGGGTTAGGATTGACCCTAGGGATAAGGTTATGTTGAGGGCTAGGGTTAGAGAGACGGTTAGGGTTAGGATTGGACCTAGGGTTAGGGTTATGTTGAGGGCTAGGGTTAGAGAGACGGTTAGGGTTAGGTTTGGACCTAGGGTTAGGGTTATGTTGAGGGCTCGGGTTAGAGAGACTTTTAGGGTTAGGATTGGACCTAGGGTTACGGTTATGTTGAGGGCTAGGGTTAGAGAGATGGTTATGGTTAGGATTGGACCTAGGTTTAGGGTTATGTTGAGGGCAAGCGTTAGAGAGACTGTTAGGGTTAGGATTGGACCTAGGGTTAGGGTTAGGTTGAGGGCTGGGGTTAGAGAGACGGTTAGGGTGAGGATTGGACCTAGGGTTAGGGTTATGTTGAGGGCTAGGGTTAGAGAGACGGTTAGGGTTAGGATTGGACCTAGGGTTAGGGTTATGATGAGGGCTAGGGTTAGAGAGACGGTTAGGGTTAGGATTGGACCTAGGGTTAGGGTTAGGTTGAGGGCTAGGTTTAGAGACGGTTAGGGTGAGGATTGGACCGAGGGTTAGGCTTATGGTGAGGGCTAGGGTCAGAGAGACGGTTAGGGTTAGGATTGGACCTAGGGTAGGGTTATTTTGAGGGCTAGGATTAGAGAGACGGTTAGGATTAGGATTGGACCTATGGTTAGGGTTATGTTGAGGGCTAGGGTTAGAGAGACGGTTAGGGTTAGGATTGGACCTAGGGTTAAGGTTATGTTGAGGGCTAGGGTTAGAGAGACGGTTAGGGCTAGTATTGGACCTAGGGTTAGAGTTAGGATGATGGCTAGGGTTAGAGAGACGGTTAGGGTTAGGATTGGACCTAGGGTTAGGGTTATGTTGAGGGCTCGCGTAGACAGACGTTTAGTGTTAGGATTGGACCTAGGGTTACGGTTATGTTGAAGGCTAGGGTTAGAGAGACGGTTACGGTTAGGATTGGACCTAGGGTTAGGGTTATGCTGAGGGCTAGGGTTAGAGAGACGGTTAGGGTTAGGATTGGACCTAGGGTTAGGCTTATGTTGAGGGATGGCGTTAGAGAGACGGTTAGGGTTAGGATTGGACCTAGGGTTAGGGTTATGTTGAGGGCTAGGGTTAGAGAGACGGTTAGGGTTAGGTTTGGACCTAGGGTTAGGGTTATGTTGAGGGCTAGGGTTAGAGAGATGGTTAGGGTTAGGATAGGACATAGGGCTAGGGTTATGTTGAGGGCGAGGGTTAGAGGGACGGTTATGGTTAGGATTGGACCCAGGGTTAGGGTTATGTGGAGGGCTAGGGTTAGAGAGACGGTTAGGGTTAGGATTGGACCTAGGGTTAGGGTTTTGTTGAGGGCTAGCGTTAGAGAGACGGTTAGGGTTAGGATTGGACCTAGGGTTAGGGTTATGTTGAGGGCTAGGGTTAGAGAGACGGTTAGGGTTAGGATTGAATCAGGGTTAGGGTTATGTTGAGGGCTAGGGTTAGAGAGACGGTTAGCTTTAGGATTGGACCTAGGGTTAGGGTTATGTTGAGGGCTAGGTTTAGAGAGTCGGTAAGGGGGAGGATTGGACCTAGGGTTAGGGTTATGTTGAGGGTTAGCGTTAGAGAGACGGTTAGGGTTAGGATTGGACCTAGGGTTAGGGTTATGTTGAGGGCTAGGGTCAGAGAGACGGTTAGGGTTTGGATTGGACCTAGGGTTAGGGTTATGTTGAGGGCTAGGGTCAGAGAGACGGTTAGGGTTAGGATTGGACCTAGGGTTAGGGTTATGTTGAGGGCTAGGGTCAGAGAGACGGTTAGGGTTGGGATTGGACCTAGGGTTAGGGTTATGTTGAGGGCTAGGGTCAGAGAGACGGTTAGGGTTAGGATTGGACCTAGGGTTAGGGTTATGTTGAGGGCTAGGGTTAGAGAGACGGTCAGGGTCAGGATTGGACCTAGGGTTAGGGTTATGTTGAGGGCTAGGGTTAGAGAGATGGTTAGGGTTAGGATAGGACTTAGGGCTAGGGTTATGTTGAGGGCGAGGGTTAGAGAGACGGTTAGGGTTAAAATTGGACCTAAGGTTAAGGTTAGGTTGAGGGCTAGGGTTAGAAAGACGGTTAGGGTTAGGATTGGACCTAGGGTTAGGGTTAGGTTGAGGGCTAGGGTTAGAGAGACGGTTAGGGTTAGGATTGGACCTAGGGTTAGGGTTCTGTTGAGGGATAGGGTTAGAGAGGCGGTTAGGGTTAGGATTGGACCTAGGGTTAGGGTTAAGTTGAGGGCTAGGGTTAGAGAGACGGTTAGGGTTAGGATTGGACCTAGGCTTGGGGTTATTTTGAGGGCTAGGTTTAGAGAGACGGTTAGGGTTAGGATTGGACCTAGGGTTAGGATTATGTTGAGGGCAAGGGTTAGAGAGACTGTTAGGGTTAGGATTGGACCTAGGGTTACGGTTATGTTGAGGGCTAGGCTTAGTGAGACAGTCACGGTTAGGATTGGCCCTAGGGATAGGGTTATGTGGAGGGCTAGGGTTACAGAGACGGTTAGGGTTAGGATTGGACCTAGGGTTAGGGTTATGTTGAGGGCTAGGGTTAGAGAGACGGTTAGGGTTAGGATTGGACCTAGGGTTGGGGTTTGGTTGAGGGCTACTGAGAGAGACGGTTAGGGTTAGGATTGGACCTAGGGTTAGGGTTATGTTGAGGGCTAGGGCTAGAGAGACGGTTAGGGTTAGGATTGGACCTAGGGTTAGGGTTATCTTGAGAGGTAGGGTTAGAGAGACGGTTAGGGTTAGGATTGTGACTAGGGTTAGGGTTATGTTGAGGGCTAGGGTTAGAGAGAGGGTTAGGGTTACGATTGGACCTAGGGTTAGGGCTATGTTGAGGGCTATTGTTAGAGAGACGGTTAGGGTTTGGATTGGACCTAGGGTTAGGGTTATGTTGAGGGCTAGGGTTAGAGAGACGGTTAGGGTTAGGATTCGACCTAGGGTTAGGGTTATGTTGAGGGCTAGGGTTAATGAGAGGGTTAGTGTTAGGATTGGACCTAACTTTAGGGTTATGTTGAGGGCTAGGGATAGAGAGACGGTTAGGGTTAGGATTGGACCTAGGGTTAGGGTTATGTTGAGGGCTAGGGTTAG
Source organism: Miniopterus schreibersii (assembly GCF_964146895.1). Classification (NCBI taxonomy): domain Eukaryota; kingdom Metazoa; phylum Chordata; class Mammalia; order Chiroptera; family Miniopteridae; genus Miniopterus; species Miniopterus schreibersii. Next base: position 227,185 of record NW_027669813.1, on the reverse strand, counting down.
AGAGAGGGTTAGGGTTAGGATAGGACCTAGGGTTAGGGTTATGTTGAGGGCTAGGGTTAGAGAGACGTTTAGGGTAAGGATCGGACCTAGGGTTAGGGTTATGTTGAGGGCTAGGGTTAGAGAGACGGTTAGGGTTAGGATTGGACCTAGGATTGGGGTTAGGTTGAGGGCTAGGGTTAGAGAGAGGGTTAGGGTTAGGATTGGACCTAGGGTTAGGGTTAGGTTGAGGGCTAGGGTTAGAGAGACGGTTAGGGTTAGGATTGGACCTGGGTTAGGGTTAGGTTGAGGGCTGGGTTAGAGAGACGGTTAGGGTTAGGATTGGACCTAGGGTTAGGGTTAGGTTGAGGGCTAGGGTTAGACAGACGGTTTGGGTTAGGATTGGACCTAGGGTTAGGGTTAGGTTGAGGACTAGGCTTAGAGATACGGTTAGGGTTAGGATTGGACCTAGGGTTAGGCTTATGTTGAGGGATGGCGTTAGAGAGACGGTTAGGGTTAGGATTGGACCTAGGGTTAGGGTTATGTTGAGGGTTAGCGTTAGAGAGACGGTTAGGGTTAGGATTGGACCTAGGGTTAGGGTTATGTTGAGGGTTAGCGTTAGAGAGACGGTTAGGGTTAGGATTGGACCTAGGGTTAGGGTTATGTTGAGGGCTAGGGTTAGAGAGACGGTTTGGGTTAGGATTAGACCTACGGTTAGGGGTATGTTGAGGGCTAGGGTTAGAGAGACGGTTAGCGTTAGGATTGGACCTAGGGTTAGTGTTATGATGAGGACTAGGGTTAGATTAATGGTTAGTGTTAGATTGGACCTAGGGTTAGGGTTATGTTAAGGGCTTGGGTTAGAGAGATGGTTAGGGTTAGGATTGGACCTAGGGTTAGGTTTATGTTGAGGGCTAGGTTTAGAGAGACAGTTAGGGTTAGGACTGGACCTAGGGTTAGGGTTAGGTTGAGGGCTACGTTTAGAGAGACTGTTAGGGTTAGGATTGGACCTAGGGTTAGGGTTATGTTGAGGGCTAGGGTTAGAGAGACGGTTAGGGTTAGGATTGGACCTAGGTTTAGGGTTATGTTGAGGGCTAGGGTTAGACAGACGGTTAGGGTTAGGATTCGACCTAGGGTTAGGGTTATGTTGAGGGCTAGGGTTAATGAGAGGGTTAGGGTTAGGATTGGACCTAGGGTTAGGGTTATGTTGAGGGCTAGGGATAGAGAGACGGTTAGGGTTAGGATTGGACCTAGGGTTAGGGTTATGTTGAGGGATAGGGTTAGAGAGAGGGTTAGGGTTAGGATAGGACCTAGGGTTAGGGTTAGGTTGAGGGCTGGGTTAGAGAGACGGTTAGGGTTAGTATTGGACCTAGGGTTGGGGTGAGGTTGAGGGCTAGGGTTAGAGAGAGGGTTAGGGTTAGGATTGGACCTAGGGTTAGGGTTAGGTTGAGGGCTAGGGTTAGAGAGACGGTTAGGGTTAGGATTGGACCTAGGGTTAGGGTTAGGTTGAGGGCTGGGTTAGAGAGACGGTTAGGGTTAGGATTGGACCTAGGGTTAGGCTTATGTTGAGGGATGGCGTTAGAGAGACGGTTAGGGTTAGGATTGGACCTAGGGTTAGGGTTATGTTGAGGGCTAGGGTTAGAGAGACGGTTAGGGTTAGGTTTGGACCTAGGGTTAGGGTTATGTTGAGGGCTAGGGTTAGAGAGATGGTTAGGGTTAGGATAGGACATAGGGCTAGGGTTATGTTGAGGGCGAGGGTTAGAGGGACCGTTATGGTTAGGATTGGACCCAGGGTTAGGGTTATGTGGAGGGCTAGGGTTAGAGAGACGGTTAGGGTTAGGATTGGACCTAGGGTTAGGGTTTTGTTGAGGGCTAGCGTTAGAGAGACGGTTAGGGTTAGGATTGGACCTAGGGTTAGGGTTATGTTGAAGGCTAGGGTTAGAGAGACGGTTAGGGTTAGGATTGAATCAGGGTTAGGGTTATGTTGAGGGCTAGGGTTAGAGAGACGGTTAACTTTAGGATTGGACCTAGGGTTAGGGTTATGTTGAGGGCTAGGTTTAGAGAGTCGGTAAGGGGGAGGATTGGACCTAGGGTTAGGGTTATGTTGAGGGTTAGCGTTAGAGAGACGGTTAGGGTTAGGATTGGACCTAGGGTTAGGGTTATGTTGAGGGCTACTGTTAGAGAGACGGTTAGGGTTAGGATTGGACCTAGGGTTAGGGTTATGTTGAGGGCTAGGGTTAGAGAGACGGTCAGGGTCAGGATTGGACCTAGGGTTAGGGTTATGTTGAGGGCTAGGGTTAGAGAGATGGTTAGGGTTAGGATAGGACATAGGGCTAGGGTTATGTTGAGGGCGAGGGTTAGAGAGACGGTTAGGGTTAAAATTGGACCTAAGGTTAAGGTTAGGTTGAGGGCTAGGGTTAGAAAGACGGTTAGGGTTAGGATTGGACCTAGGGTTAGGGTTAGGTTGAGGGCTAGGGTTAGAGAGACGGTTAGGGTTAGGATTGGACCTAGGGTTAGGGTTCTGTTGAGGGATAGGGTTAGAGAGGCGGTTAGGGTTAGGATTGGACCTAGGGTTAGGGTTAAGTTGAGGGCTAGGGTTAGAGAGACGGTTAGGGTTAGGATTGGACCTAGGCTTGGGGTTATTTTGAGGGCTAGGGTTAGAGAGACGGTTAGGGTTAGGATTGGACCTAGGGTTAGGATTATGTTGAGGGCAAGGGTTAGAGAGACTGTTAGGGTTAGGATTGGACCTAGGGTTACGGTTATGTTGAGGGCTAGGCTTAGTGAGACAGTCACGGTTAGGATTGGCCCTAGGGATAGGGTTATGTGGAGGGCTAGGGTTACAGAGACGGTTAGGGTTAGGATTGGACCTAGGGTTAGGGTTATGTTGAGGGCTAGGGTTAGAGAGACGGTTAGGGTTAGGATTGGACCTAGGGTTGGGGTTTGGTTGAGGGCTACTGAGAGAGACGGTTAGGGTTAGGATTGGACCTAGGGTTAGGGTTATGTTGAGGGCTAGGGCTAGAGAGACGGTTAGGGTTAGGATTGGACCTAGGGTTAGGGTTATCTTGAGAGGTAGGGTTAGAGAGACGGTTAGGGTTAGGATTGTGACTAGGGTTAGGGTTATGTTGAGGGCTAGGGTTAGAGAGAGGGTTAGGGTTACGATTGGACCTAGGGTTAGGGCTATGTTGAGGGCTATTGTTAGAGAGACGGTTAGGGTTTGGATTGGACCTAGGGTTAGGGTTATGTTGAGGGCTAGGGTTAGAGAGACGGTTAGGGTTAGGATTCGACCTAGGGTTAGGGTTATGTTGAGGGCTAGGGTTAATGAGAGGGTTAGTGTTAGGATTGGACCTAACTTTAGGGTTATGTTGAGGGCTAGGGATAGAGAGACGGTTAGGGTTAGGATTGGACCTAGGGTTAGGGTTATGTTGAGGGCTAGGGTTAGAGAGAGGGTTAGGGTTAGGATAGGACCTAGGGTTAGGGTTATGTTGAGGGCTAGGGTTAGAGAGACGTTTAGGGTAAGGATCGGACCTAGGGTTAGGGTTATGTTGAGGGCTAGGGTTAGAGAGACGGTTAGGGTTAGGATTGGACCTAGGGTTGGGGTTAGGTTGAGGGCTAGGGTTAGAGAGAGGGTTAGGGTTAGGATTGGACCTAGGGTTAGGGTTAGGTTGAGGGCTAGGGTTAGAGAGACGGTTAGGGTTAGGATTGGACCTGGGTTAGGGTTAGGTTGAGGGCTGGGTTAGAGAGACAGTTAGGGTTAGGATTGGACCTAGGGTTAGGGTTAGGTTGAGGGCTAGGGTTAGACAGACGGTTTGGGTTAGGATTGGACCTAGGGTTAGGGTTAGGTTGAGGACTAGGCTTAGAGATACGGTTAGGGTTAGGATTGGACCTAGGGTTAGGCTTATGTTGAGGGATGGCGTTAGAGAGACGGTTAGGGTTAGGATTGGACCTAGGGTAGGGTTAGGTTGAGGGCTAGGGTTACAGAGACGGTTAGTGTTAGGATTGGACCTAGGGTTAGGGTTAGGTTGAGGGATGGGGTTAGAGAGACGGTTAGGGTGAGGATTGGACCTAGGGTTTGGGTTATGTTGAGGGCTAGGGTTAGAGAGACGGTTAGGGTTAGGATTGGACCTAGGGTTAGGGTTATGTTGAGGGCTAGGGTTAGAGAGACGGTTAGGGTTAGGATTGGACCTAGGGTTAGGGTTAGGTTGAGGGCTAGGGTTAGAGTCGGTTAGGGTGAGGATTGGACCTAGGGTTAGGGTTAGGTTGAGGGCTAGGGTTAGAGACGGTTAGGGTGAGGATTGGACCTAGGGTTCGGCTTATGGTGAGGGCTAGGGTCAGAGAGACGGTTAGGGGTAGGATTGGACCTAGGGTTAGGGTTATTTTGAGGGCTAGGATTAGAGAGACGGTTAGGATTAGGATTGGACCTATGGTTAGGGTTATGTTGAGGGCTAGGGTTAGAGAGACGGTTAGGGTTAGGATTGGACCTAGGGTTAAGGTTATGTTGAGGGCTAGGGTTAGAGAGACGGTTAGGGCTAGGATTGGACCTAGGGTTAGAGTTAGGATGATGGCTAGGGTTAGAGAGACGGTTAGGGTTAGGATTGGACCTAGGGTTACGGTTATGTTGAAGGCTAGGGTTAGAGAGACGGTTACGGTTAGGATTGGACCTAGGGTTAGGGTTATGCTGAGGGCTAGGGTTAGAGAGACGGTTAGGGTTAGGATTGGACCTAGGGTTAGGGTTATGTTGAAGGCTAGGGTTAGAGAGACTGTTAGGGTTAGGATTGGACCTAGATTTAGGGTTATTTTGAGGGATAGGGTTAGAGGGACAGTTAGGATTAGGATTGGAACTAGAGTTATGGTTATGTTGAGGGCTAGGGTTAGAGAGACGGTTAGTGTCAGGATTGGACCTAGGGATAGGGTTATGTTGAGGGCTAGGGTTAGAGAGACGGTTAGGGTGAGGATTGGACCTATGGTTAGGGTTATGTTGAGGGCTAGGTTTAGAGAGACGGTTAGGGTTAGGATTGGACCTAGGGTTAGGGTTATGTTGAGGGCTATGGTTAGAGAGACGGTTCGGGTTAGGATTGGACCTAGGGTTAGGGTTATGTTGAGGGCTAGGGTTAGAGAGACGGTTCGGGTTAGGATTGGACCTAGGGTTAGGGTTATGTTGAGGGCTAGGGTTAGAGAGACGGTTCGGGTTAGGATTGGACCTAGGGTTAGGGTTAGGTTTCGGGCTAGGGTTACAGAGACGGTTAGGGGTAGGATTGGACCTAGGGTTAGGGTTATTTTGAGGGCTAGGATTAGAGAGACGGTTAGGATTAGGATTGGACCTATGGTTGGGGTTATGTTGAGGGCTAGGGTTAGAGAGACGGTTAGGGTTAGGATTGGACCTAGGGTTAAGGTTATGTTGAGGGCTAGGGTTAGAAAGACGGTTAGGGCTAGGATTGGACCTAGATTTAGAGTTAGGTTGATGGCTAGGGTTAGAGAGACGGTTAGGGTTAGGATTGGACCTAGGGTTAGTGTTATGTTGAGGGCTCGGGTAGAGAGACGTTTACGGTTAGGATTGGACCTAGGGTTACGGTTATGTTTAGGGCTAGGGTTAGAGAGACGGTTACGGTTAGGATTGGACCTAGGGTTAGGGTTTTGTTGAGGGCTTGGGTTAGAGAGATGGTTAGGGTTAGAATTGGACATAGGGTTAGGGTTAGGTTGAGGACTAGGGTTAGAGAGACGGTTAGGGTTAGGATTGGACCTAGGGTTAGGGTTTTGTTGAGGGCTTGGGTTAGAGAGATGGTTAGGGTTAGGATTGTTCCTAGGGTTAGGGTTATGTTGAGGGCTAGGGTTAGAGAGACGGTTAGTGCTAGGATTGGACGTAGGGTTAGGGTTAGGTTGAGGGCTAAGTTTAGAAAGACGGTTGGGATGAGGATTTGAACATAGGGTTAGGGTTATGTTGAGGGCTAGGGTTAGAGAGACGGTTAGGGTTAGGATTGGACGTCGTATTAGGTTTAGGATGAGGGCTAGGGTTAGAGAGACGGTTAGGGTTAGGATTGGACCTAGGGTTAGGGTTATGTTAAGGGCTAGGGTTAGAGAGACGGTTAGGGTTAGGATTGGACCTAGGGTTAGGGTTAGGTTTCGGGCTAGGGTTAGAGAGACGGTTAGGGTGAGGATTGGACCTAGGGTTAGGCTTATGGTGAGGGCTAGGGTCAGAGAGACGGTTAGGGTTAGGATTGGACCTAGGTTAGGGTTATTTTGAGGGCTAGGATTAGAGAGACGGTTAGCATTAGGATTGGACCTATGGTTAGGGTTATGTTGAGGGCTAGGGTTAGAGAGACCATTAGGGTTAGGATTGGACCTAGGGTTAAGGTTATGTTGAGGGCTAGGGTTAGAAAGACGATTAGGGCTAGGATTGGACCTAGATTTAGAGTTAGGTTGATGGCTAGGGTTAGAGAGACGGTTAGAGTTAGAATTGGACCTAGGGTTAGGGTTATGTAGAGGGCTCGGGTAGAGAGACGTTTAGGGTTAGGATTGGACCTAGGGTTACGGTTATGTTTAGGGCTAGGGTTAGAGAGACGGTTACGGTTAGGATTGGACCTAGGGTTAGGGTTATGCTGAGGGCTAGGGTTAGAGAGACGGTTAGGGTTAGGATTGGACCTAGGGTTAGGGTTATGTTGAGGGCTAGGGTTAGAGAGACGGTTAGGGTTAGGATTGGACATAGGGTTAGGGTTATGTTGAGGGCTAGGTTTAGAGAGACGTTTAGGGTTAGGATTGGACCTAGGGTAAGTGTTATGTTGAGGGCAAGGTTTAGAGAGACTGTCAGGGTTAGGATTGGACCTAGGGTTAGGGTTATGTTGAGGGCTAGGTTTAGAGAGACGGTCAGGGTTAGGATTGGACCTAGGGTTAGGGTTATGTTGAGGGCTACGTTTAGAGAGACGGTTAGGGTTAGGATTGGACCTAGGGTTAGGGTTATGTTGAGGGCTAGGGTTAGAGAGACGGTTAGGGTTAGGATTGGACCTAGGGTTAGGGTTATGTGGAAGGCTAGGTTTAGAGAGACGGTTAGGGATAGGATTGGACCTAGGGTTAGCGTTAAGTTGAGGGCTAGGGTTAGAGAGTCGGTTAGGGTTCGGATTGGAGCTAAGGTTAGGGTTATGTTTAGGGCTAGGGTTAGAGACACGGTCAGGGTTAGGATTGGACCTGGGGTTAGTGTTATGTTGAGGGCTAGGGTTAGAGAGAAAGTCAGGGTTAGGATTGGACCTAGGGTTAGGGTTACGTTGAGGGCTAGGGCTAGAGAGACGGTCAGGTTTAGGATTGGACGTCGTATTATGTTTAGGTTGAGGGCTAGGGTTAGAGAGACGGTTAAGATTAGGATTGGACCTAGCGTTAGGTTTAGGTTGAGGGCTAGGGTTAGAGAGACGGTTAGGGTAAGGATTGTACCTAGGGTTAGGGTTAGGTTGAGGGCTAGGCTTAGAGAGACGGTTAGGGTTAAGATTGGACATAGGGTTAGGGTTAGGTTGAGGACTAGGGTTAGAGAGACTGTTAGGGTTAGGATTGGACCTAGGGTTAGGGTTTTGTTGAGGGCTTGGGTTAGAGAGACGGTTAGGGTTAGGATTGGTCCTAGGGTTAGGGTTATGTTGAGGGCTAGGTTTAGAGAGACGGTTAGTGCTAGGATTGGACCTAGGGTTAGGGTTAGGTTGAGGGCTAAGGTTAGAGAGACGGTTGGGATGAGGATTGGACATAGGGTTAGGGTTATGTTGAGGGCTAGGGTTAGAGAGACGGTTAGGGTTAGGATTGGACGTCGTATTAGGTTTAGGTTGAGGGGTAGGGTTAGAGAGACGGTTAGGGTTAGGATTGGACCTAGGGTTAGGGTTATGTTGAGGGCTAGGGTTAGAGAGACGGTTAGGGTTAGGAGTGGACCTAGGGTTAAGTTTATGTTGAGGTCTAGGGTTAGAAAGACGGTTAGGGCTAGGATTGGACCTAGATTTAGAGTTAGGTTGATGGCTAGGGTTAGAGAGACGGTTAGCGTTAGGATTGGACCTAGCGTTAGGGTTATGTAGAGGGCTAGGGTAGAGAGACGTTTAGGGTTAGGATTGGACCTAGGGTTACGGTTATGTTTAGGGCTAGGGTTAGAGAGACGGTTACGGTTAGGATTGGACCTAGGGTTAGGGTTATGCTGAGGGCTAGGGTTAGAGAGACGGTTAGGGTAAGGATTGGACCTAGGGTTAGGGTTATGTTGAGGGCTAGGGTTAGAGAGACGGTTAGGGTTAGGATTGGACATAGGGTTAGGGTTATGTTGAGGGCTAGGTTTAGAGAGACGGTTAGGGTTAGTATTGGACCTAGGGCTAGGGTTATGTTGAGGGCTAGGGTTAGAGAGACGGTCAGGGTTAGGATTGGCCCTAGGGTTAAGGTTATGTTGAGGGCTAGGTTTAGAGAGACGGTTAGGGTTAGGATTGGACCTAGGGCTAGGGTTATGTTGAGGGCTAGGGTTAGAGAGACGGTTAGGGTTAGGATTGGACCTAGGGTTAGGGTTATGTGGAAGGCTAGGTTTAGAGAGACGGTTAGGGTTAGGATTGGACCTAGGGTTAAGGTTATGTTGAGGGCTAGGGTTAGAGAGTCGGTTAGGTTTCGGATTGGAGCTAAGGTTAGGGTTATGTTGAGGGCTAGGGTGAGAGACACGGTCAGGGTTAGGATTGGAACTAGGGTTAGGGTTATGTTGAGGGCTAGGGCTAGAGAGATGGTCAGGGTTAGGATTGGACGTCGTATTAGGTTTAGGTTGAGGGCTAGGGTTAGAGAGACGGTGAAGGTTAGGAATGGACCTAGCGTTAGGGTTAGGTTGAGGGCTAGGGTTAGAGAGACGGTTAGGTTTAGGATTGTACCTAGGGTTAGGATTAGGTTTAGGGCTAGGCTTAGAGAGACGGTTAGGGTTAGGATTGGACATAGGGTTAGGGTTAGGTTGAGGGCTAGGGTTACAGAGACGGTTAGGGTTAGGATTGGACCTAGGGTTAGGGTTTTGTTGAGGGCTAGGGTTAGAGAGACGGTTAGGGATAGGATTGGTCCTAGGGTTAGGGTTATGTTGAGGGCTGGGGTTAGAGAGACGGTTAGTGCTAGGATTGGACCTAGGGTTAGGGTTAGGTTGAGGGCTAAGGTTAGAGAGACGTTTAGGATGAGGATTGGACATAGGGTTAGGGTTAGGTTGAGGGCTAGGGTTAGAGAGACGTTTAGGGTTAGGATTGGACCTAGGGTTAGGGTTAGGTTGAGGGCTAGGGTTAGAGAGTCGGTTAGGGTTAGGATAGGACCTAGGGTTAGGGTTATCTTGAGGGCTAGGGTTAGAGAGACGGTCAGGGTTAGGATTGGACTTAGGGTTACGGTTATGTTGAGAGCTAGGGTTAGAGAGACGGTTAGTGTTAGGATTGGACCTAGGGTTAGGGTTATGTTGAGGGCTAGGGTTAGAGAGACAGTTAGGGTTAGGATTGGACCTAGGGTTAGGGTTATGTTGAGAGCTAGGGTTAGAGAGACGGTTAGTGTTAGGATTGGACCTAGGGTTAGGGTTATGTTGAGGGCTAGGGTTAGAGAGACAGTTAGGGTTAGGATTGGACCTAGGGTTAGGGTTATTTTGAGGGCAAGGGTTAGAGAGACTGTCAGGGTTAGGATTGGACCTAGCTTTAGGGTTATGTTGAGGGCTAGGGTTAGAGAGACGGTCAGGGTTAAGATTGGACCTAGGGTTAGGGTTATGTTGAGGGCTAGGTTTAGAGAGACGGTTACGGTTTGGTTTGGTCCTACGGTTAGGGTTATGTTGAGGGCTAGGGTCAGAGACACAGTTATGGTTAGGATTGGACCTAGGGTTAGGGTTATGTTGAGGGCTAGGTTTAGAGAGACTGTTAGGGTTAGGTTTGGACCTAGGGTTAGGGTTATATTGAGGGCTCGTTTTGAGAGACTTTTAGGGTTAGGATTGGACCTAGGGTTTAGGTCATGTTGAGGTCTAGGGTTAGAGAGATAGTTATGGTTAGGATTGGACCTAGGGTTAGGGTTATTTTGAGGGCTAGGTTTAGAGAGACGGTTAGGGTTAGGATTGGACCTAGGGTTAGGGTTATGTTGAGGGTTAGGGTTAGAGAGACGGTTAGGGTTAGGATTGGACATAGGATTACGGTTATGTTGAGGGCTAGGTTTAGAGAGACGTTTAGGGTTAGGATTGGACCTAGGGTTAGGGTTATGTTGAGGGCAAGGGTTAGAGAGACTGTTAGGGTTAGGATTGGACCTAGGGTTAGGGTTAGGTTGAGGGCTAGGGTTAGAGAGACGGTTAGGGTGAGGATTGGACCTATGGTTAGGGTTATGTTGAGGGTTAGGTTTAGAGAGACGGTTAGGGTGAGGATTGGACCTATGGTTAGGGTTATGTTGAGGGCTAGGTTTAGAGAGACGGTTAGGGTTAGGATTGGACCTAGGGTTAGGGTTATGTTGAGGGCTAGGGTTAGAGAGACGGTTCGGGTTAGGATTGGACCTAGGGTTAGGGTTATGTTGAGGGCTAGGGTTGAGAGACGGTTCGGGTTAGGATTGGACCTAGGGTTAGGGTTATTTTGAGGGCTAGGGTTAGAGAGACGGTTCGGGTTAGGATTGGACCTAGGGTTAGGGTTAGGTTTCGGGCTAGGGTTACAGAGACGGTTAGGGTGAGGATTGGACCTAGGGTTAGGGTTATTTTGAGGGCTAGGATTAGAGAGACGGTTAGGATTAGGATTGGACCTATGGTTGGGGTTATGTTGAGGGCTAGGGTTAGAGAGACGGTTAGGGTTAGGATTGGACCTAGGGTTAAGGTTATGTTGAGGGCTAGGGTTAGAAAGACGGTTAGGGCTAGGATTGGACCTAGATTTAGAGTTAGGTTGATGGCTAGGGTTAGAGAGACGGTTAGGGTTAGGATTGGACCTAGGGTTAGTGTTATGTTGAGGGCTCGGGTAGAGAGACGTTTACGGTTAGGATTGGACCTAGGGTTACGGTTATGTTTAGGGATAGGGTTAGAGAGACGGTTACGGTTAGGATTGGACCTAGGGTTAGGGTTATGTTGAGGGCTAGGGTTAGAGAGACGGTTAGGGTTAGGATTGGACCTAGGGTTAGGGTTATGTTGAGGGCTAGGGCTAGAGAGACGGTCAGGGTTAGGATTGGACGTCGTATTAGTTTTAGGTTGAGGGCTAGGGTTAGAGAGACGGTGAAGGTTAGGAATGGACCTAGCGTTAGGGTTAGGTTGAGGGCTAGGTTTAGAGAGACGGTTAGGTTTAGGATTGTACCTAGGGTTAGGGTTAGGTTTAGGGCTAGGCTTAGAGAGACGGTTAGGGTTAGGATTGGACATAGGGTTAGGGTTAGGTTGAGGGCTAGGGTTAGAGAGACGGTTAGGGTTAGGATTGGACCTAGGGTTAGGGTTTTGTTGAGGGCTAGGGTTAGAGAGACGGTTAGGGTTAGGATTGGACCTAGGGTTAGGGTTATGTTGAGGGCTGGGGTTAGAGAGACGGTTAGTGCTAGGATTGGACCTAGGGTTAGTGTTAGGTTGAGGGCTAAGGTTAGAGAGACGGTTAGGATGAGGATTGGACATAGGGTTAGGGTTATGTTGAGGGCTAGGGTTAGAGAGACGTTTAGGGTTAGGATTGGACGTCGTATTAGGTTTAGGTTGAGGGCTAGGGTTAGAGAGACGGTTAGGGTTAGGATTGGACCTAGGGTTAGGTTTAGGTTGAGGGCTAGGGTTAGAGAGACGGTTAGGGTTAGGATTGGACCTAGGGTTAGGGTTATGTTGAGGGCTAGGGTTAGAGAGACGGTCAGGGTTAGGATTGGACCTAGGGTTAGGGTTATGTTGAGAGCTAGGGTTAGAGAGACGGTTAGTGTTAGGATTGGACCTAGGGTTAGGGTTATGTTGAGGGCTAGGGTTAGAGAGACAGTTAGGGTTAGGATTGGACCTAGGGTTATGGTTATGTTGAGGGCTAGGGTTAGAGAGACGGTTAGGGTCAGGATTGGACCTAGGGATAGGGTTATGTTGAGGGCTAGGGTTGGAGAGACGGTTAGGGTTAGGATTGGACGTAGGGTTAACGTTATGTGAGGGCTAGGGTTAGAGAGACGGTTAAGGTTAGGATTGGACCTAGGGTTAGGGTTATGTTGAGGGCTAGGTTTAGAGAGACGGTTAAGGTTAGGATTGGACCTATGGTTAGGGTTATGTTGAGGGCTAGGGTTAGAGAGAAGTTTAGGGTTAGGATTGGACCTAGGGTTAGGGTTATGTTGAGGGCAAGGGTTAGAGAGACTGTCAGGGTTAGGATTGGACCTAGCTTTAGGGTTATGTTGAGGGTTAGGGTTAGAGAGACGGTTAGGGTTAGGATTGGACATAGGATTAGGGTTATGTTGAGGGCTAGGTGTAGAGAGACGTTTAGGGGTAGGATTGGACCTAGGGTTAGGGTTATGTTGAGGGCAAGGGTTAGAGAGACTGTTAGGGTTAGGATTGGACCTAGGGTTAGGGTTAGGTTGAGGGCTAGGGTTAGAGAGACGGTTAGGGTGAGGATTGGACGTATGGTTAGGGTTATGTTGAGGGCTAGGTTTAGAGAGACGGTTAGGGTTAGGATTGGACCTAGGGTTAGGGTTATGTTGAGGGCTAGGGTTAGAGAGACGGTTCGGGTTAGGATTGGACCTAGGGTTAGGGTATTGTTGAGGGCTAGGGTTAGAGAGACGGTTCGGGTTAGGATTGGACCTAGGGTTAGGGTTAGGTTTCGGGCTAGGGTTACAGAGACGGTTAGGGTGAGGATTGGACCTAGGGTTAGGGTTATTTTGAGGGCTAGGATTAGAGAGACGGTTAGGATTAGGATTGGACCTATGGTTAGGGTTATGTTGAGGGCTAGGGTTAGAGAGACGGTTAGGGTTAGGATTGGACCTAGGGTTAAGGTTATGTTGAGGGCTAGGGTTAGAAAGACGTTTAGGGCTAGGATTGGACCTAGATTTGGAGTTAGGTTGATGGCTAGGGTTAGAGAGACGGTTAGGGTTAGGATTGGACCTAGGGTTAGGGTTATGTTGAGGGCTCGGGTAGAGAGACGTTTACGGTTAGGATTGGACCTAGGGTTACGGTTATGTTTAGGGCTAGGGTTATAGAGACGGTCACGGTTAGGATTGGACCTAGGGTTAGGGTTATGCTGAGGGCTAGGGTTAGAGAGACGGTTAGGGTTAGGATTGGACCTAGGGTTAGGGTTAAGTTGAGGGCTAGGGTTAGAGAGACGGTTAGGGTCAGGATTGGACCTAGGGATAGGGTTATGTTGAGGGCTAGGGTTGGAGAGACGGTTAGGGTTAGGATTGGACGTAGGGTTAGGGTTATGTGAGGGCTAGGGTTAGAGAGACGGTTAAGGTTAGGATTGGACCTAGGGTTAGGGTTATGTTGAGGGCTAGGGTTAGAGAGACGGTTAAGGTTAGGATTGGACCTAGGGTTAGAGTTATGTTGAGGGCTAGGGTTAGAGAGAAGTTTAGGGTTAGGATTGGACCTAGGGTTAGGGTTATGTTGAGGGCAAGGGTTAGAGAGACTGTCAGGGTTAGGATTGGACCTAGCTTTAGGGTTATGTTGAGGGCTAGGGTTAGAGAGACGGTCAGGGTTAAGATTGGACCTAGGGTTAAGGTTATGTTGAGGGCTCGGGTTAGAGAGACTTTTAGGGTTAGGATTGGACCTAGCGTTTAGGTCATGTTGAGGTCTAGGGTTAGAGAGATAGTTATGGTTAGGATTGGATCTAGGGTTAGGGTTATTTTGAGGGCTAGGGTTAGAGAGACGGTTAGGGTTAGGATTGGACATAGGATTAGGGTTATGTTGACGGCTAGGTTTAGAGAGACGTTTAGGGTTAGGATTGGACCTAGGGTTAGGGTTATGTTGAGGGCAAGGGTTAGAGAGACTGTTAGGGTTAGGATTGGACGTAGGGTTAGGGTTAGGTTGAGGGCTAGGGTTAGAGAGACGGTTAGGGTGAGGATTGGACCTATGGTTAGGGTTATGTTGAGGGCTAGGTTTAGAGAGACGGTTAGGGTTAGGATTGGACCTAGGGATAGGATTATGTTGAGGGCTAGGGTTAGAGAGACGGTTCGGGTTAGGATTGGACTTAGGGTTAGGGTTATGTTGAGGGCTAGGGTTAGAGAGACGGTTCGGGTTAGGATTGGACCTAGGGTTAGGGTTATTTTGAGGGCTAGGATTAGAGAGACGGATAGGGTTAGGATTGGACCTATGGTTAGGGTTATGTTGAGGGCTAGGGTTAGAGGGACGGTTAGGGTCAGGATTGGACCTAGGGATAGGGTTATGTTGAGGGCTAGGGTTAGAGAGACGGTTAGGGTTAGGATTGGACATAGGGTTAGGTTTATGTGAGGGCTAGAGTTAGAGAGACGGTTAAGGTTAGGATTGGACCTATGGTTAGGGTTATGTTGAGGGCTAGGGTTAGAGAGAAGTTTAGGGTTAGGATTGGACCTAGGGTAAGGGTTATGTTGAGGTCAAGGGTTAGAGAGACTGTCAGGGTTAGGATTGGACCTAGGGTTTGGGTTATGTTGAGGGCTATGGTTAGAGAGACGGTCAGGGTTAGGATTGGCCCTAGGGTTAGGGTTATGTTGAGGGCTAGGGTTAGAGAGACGGTCAGGGTTAGGATTCGACCTAGGGTTAGGGTTAAGTTGAGGGCTAGGTTTAGCGAGACGGTTACGGTTTGGTTTGGACCTAGGGTTAGGGTTATGTTGAGGGCTAGGGTCAGAGACACAGTTAGGGTTAGGATTGGACCTAGGGTTAGGGTTATGTTGAGGGCTAGGGTTAGAGAGACGGTTAGGGTTAAGTTTGGACCTAGGGTTAGGGTTATGTTAAGGGCTCGGGTTAGAGAGCCTTTTAGGGTTAGGATTGGACCTAGGGTTACGGTTATGTTGAGGGCTAGGTTTAGAGAGATGGTTATGGTTAGGATTAGACCTAGGGTTAGGGTTATGTTGAGGGCTAGTGTTAGAGAGACGGTTAGGGTTAGGATTGGACCTAGGGTTAGGGTTATGTTGAGGGTTAGGGTTAGAGAGACGGTTAGGGTTAGGATTGGACATAGGGTTAGGGTTATGTTGAGGGCTAGGTTTAGAG
The DNA here is from genome assembly GCF_964146895.1 of Miniopterus schreibersii. Classification (NCBI taxonomy): domain Eukaryota; kingdom Metazoa; phylum Chordata; class Mammalia; order Chiroptera; family Miniopteridae; genus Miniopterus; species Miniopterus schreibersii. Next base: position 212,148 of record NW_027669813.1, on the reverse strand, counting down.
AGACGTTTAGGTTTAGGATTGGACCTAGGGTTAGGGTTATGTTGAGGGCAAGGGTTAGAGAGACTCTTAGGGTTAGGATTGGACCTAGGGTTAGGGTTATTTTGAGGGATAGGGTTAGAGAGACGGTCAGGGTTAGGATTGGCCCTAGGGTTAGGGTAATGTTGAGGGATAGGTTTAGAGAGACGGTTAGGGTTAGGATTGGACGTAGGGTTAGGGTTATGTTGAGGGCTAGTTTTAGAGAGACGGTTAGGGTTAGGATTGGACCTAGGGTTAGGGTTATGTGGAAGGCTAGGTTTAGAAAGACGGTTAGGGTTAGGATTGGACCTAAGGTTAGGGTTATGTTGAAGGCTAGGGTTAGAGTGTCGGTTAGGGTTCGGATTGGAGCTAAGGTTAGGGTTATGTTGAGGGCTAGGGTTAGAGACACGGTCAGGGTTAGGATTGGACCTAGGGTTAGGGTTATGTTGAGGGCTAGGGTTAGAGAGACGGTTCGGGTTAGGATTGGACCTAGGGTTAGGGTTATGTTGAGGGCTAGCGTTAGGGAGACAGTTAGGGTTAGGATAGGACCTAGGTTTAGGGTTATGTTGAGGGCTAGGGTTAGAGAGACGGTTCGGGTTAGGATCGGACCTAGGGTTAGGGTTATGTTGAGGGCTAGGGTTAGAGAGACGGTTAGGGTGAGGATTGGACCTAGGGTTAGGCTTATGGTGAGGGCTAGGGTCAGAGAGACGGTTAGGGTTAGGATTGGACCTAGGGTTAGGGTTATTTTGAGGGCTAGGATTAGAGAGACGGTTAGGATTAGGATTGGACCTATGGTTAGGGTTAAGTTGAGGGCTAGGGTTAGAGAGACGGTTAGGGTTAGGATTGGACCTAGGGTGAAGGTTATGTTGAGGGCTAGGTTTAGAGAGACGGTTAGGGCTAGGATTGGACCTAGGGTTAGAGTTAGGTTGATGGCTAGGGTTAGAGAGACGGTTAGGGTTAGGATTGGACCTAGGGTTAGGGTTATGTTGAGGGCTCGGGTAGAGAGACGTTTAGTGTTAGGATTGGACCTAGGGTTAGGGTTATGCTGCGGGCTAGGGTTAGAGAGACGGTTAGGGTTAGGATTGGACATAGGGTTAGGGTTATGTTGAAGGCTAGGGTTAGAGTGTCGGTTAGGGTTCGGATTGGAGCTAAGGTTAGGGTTATGTTGAGGGCTAGGGTTAGAGACACGGTCAGGGTTAGGATTGGACCTAGGGTTAGGGTTATGTTGAGGGCTAGGGTTAGAGAGACGGTTCGGGTTAGGATTGGACCTAGAGTTAGGGTTATGTTGAGAGCTAGGGTTAGAGAGACGGTTAGGGTTAGGATTGGACATAGGGTTAGGGTTATGTTGAGGGCTAGGTTTAGAGAGACGTTTAGGGTTAGGATTGGTCCTAGGGTTAGTGTTATGTTGAGGGCAAGGGTTAGAGAGACTGTCAGGGTTAGGATTGGTCCTAGGGTTAGGGTTATGTTGAGGGCTAGGGTTAGAGAGACGGTCAGGGTTAGGATTGGCCCTAGGGTTAGGGTTATGTTGAGGGCTAGGGTTAGAGAGACGGTCAGGGTTAGGATTGGCCCTAGGGTTAGGGTTAGGTTGAGGGCTAGGGTTAGAGAGACGGTTAGGGTGAGGATTGGACCTAGGGTTAGGGTTATGTTGAGGGCTAGCGTTAGGGAGACGGTTAGGGTTAGGATAGGACCTAGGGTTAGGGTTATGTTGAGGGCTAGGGTTAGAGAGACGGTTCGGGTTAGGATCGGACCTAGGGTTAGGGTTATGTTGAGGGCTAGGGTTAGAGAGCCGGTTAGGGTTAGGATTGGACCTAGGGTTAAGGTTAGGTTGAGGGCTAGGGTTAGAGAGACGGTTAGGGTGAGGATTGGACCTAGGGTTAGGCTTATGGTGAGGGCTAGGGTCAGAGAGACGGTTAGGGTTAGGATTGGACCTAGGGTTAGGGTTATTTTGAGGGCTAGGATTAGAGAGACGGTTAGGATTAGGATTGGACCTATGGTTAGGGTTAAGTTGAGGGCTAGGGTTAGAGAGACGGTTAGGGTTAGGATTGGACCTAGGGTGAAGGTTATGTTGAGGGCTAGGTTTAGAGAGACGGTTAGGGCTAGGATTGGACCTAGGGTTAGAGTTAGGTTGATGGCTAGGGTTAGAGAGACGGTTAGGGTTAGGATTGGACCTAGGGTTAGGGTTATGTTGAGGGCTCGGGTAGAGAGACGTTTAGTGTTAGGATTGGACCTAGGGTTACGGTTATGTTGAGGGCTAGGTTTAGAGAGACGTTTAGGGTTAGGATTGGACCTAGGGTTAGGGTTATGTTGAGGGCAAGGGTTAGAGAGACTGTTAGGGTTAGGATTGTACCTAGGGTTAGGGTTATGTTGAGGGCTAGGGTTAGAGAGACGGTTAGGGTTAGGATTGGTCCTAGGGTTAGGGTTATGTTGAGGGCTAGGGTTAGAGATATGGTTAGGATGAGGATTTGACATAGGGTTAGTGTCATGTTGAGGGCTAGGGTTAGAGCGACGGTCAGGGTTAGGATTGGACGTCGTATTAGGTTTAGGTTGAGGCCTAGGGTTATAGAGACGGTTAGTGCTAGGATTGGACCTAGGGTTAGGGTTAGGTTGAGGGCTAAGGTTAGAGAGACTGTTAGGATGAGGATTGGACATAGGGTTAGGGTTATGTTGAGGGCTAGGGTTAGAGCGACGGTTAGGGTTAGGATTGGACGTCGTATTAGGTTTAGGATGAGGGCTAGGGTTAGAGAGACGGTTAGGGTTAGGATTGGACCTAGGGTTAGGGTTAGGTTGAGGGCTAGGGTTAGAGAGACGGTTAGGGTTAGGATTGGACCTAGGGTTAGGGTTATGTTGAGGGCTAGGGTTAGAGAGACGGTCAGGGTTAGGATTGGACCTAGGGTTAGGGTTATGTTGAGGGCTAGGGTTAGAAAGAAGGTCAGGGTTAGGATTGGACCTAGGGTTAGGGTTATGTTGAGGGCTAGGGTTAGAGAGACGGTCAGGGTTAGGATTGGACCTAGGGTTAGGGTTATGTTCCGGGCTAGGGTTAGAGAGACGGTTAGGGTTAGGATTGGACCTAGGGTTAGGGATATGTTGAGGGCTAGGGTTAGCGAAACGGTTAGGGTGAGGATTGGACCTAGGGTTAGGGTTATGTTGAAGGCTAGGGTTAGAGAGACGGTTAGGGTTAGGATTGGACCTAAGGTTAGGTTTATGTTGAGGGCTAGGGTTTAAAGAGACGGTTAGGGTTAGGATTGGACATAGGGTTAGGTTTATGATGAGGGCTAGGTTTAGAGAGACGTTTAGGGTTAGGATTGGACCTAGGGTTAGTGTTATGTTGAGGGCAAGGTTTAGAGAGACTGTCAGGGTTAGGATTGGACCTAGGGTTAGGGTTATGTTGAGGGCTAGGGTTAGAGAGACGGTCAGGGTTAGGATTGGCCCTAGGGTTAGGGTTATGTTGAGGGCTAGGGTTAGAGAGAAGGTCAGGGTTAGGATTGAACCTAGGGTTAGGGTTATGTTGAGGGCTACGTTTAGAGAGACGGTTAGGGTTAGGATTGGACCTAGGGTTAGGGTTATGTTGAGGGCTAGGGTTAGAGAAACGGTTAGGGTTAGGATTGGACCTAGGGTTAGGGTTATGTGGAAGTCTAGGTTTAGAGAGACGGTTAGGGATAGGATTGGACCTAGGGTTAGCGTTAAGTTGAGGGCTAGGGTTAGAGAGACGGTTAGGGTCATGATTGGACCTAGGGATAGGGTTATGTTGAGGGCTAGGTTTGGAGAGACGGTTAGGGTTAGGATTGGACGTAGGGTTAGGGTTATGTGAGGGCTAGGGTTAGAGAGACGGTTAAGGTTAGGATTGGACCTAGGGTTAGGGTTATGTTGAGGGCTAGGGTTAGAGAGACAGTTAAGGTTAGGATTGGACCTAGGGTTAGGGTTATGTTGAGGGCTAAGGTTAGAGAGAAGTTTAGGGTTAGGATTGGACCTAGGGTTAGGGTTATGTTGAGGGCAAGGGTTAGAGAGACTGTCAGGGTTAGGATTGGACCTAGCTTTAGGGTTATGTTGAGGGCTAGGGTTAGAGAGACGGTCAGGGCTAAGATTGGACTAGGGTTAGGGTTATGTTGAGGGCTAGGTTTAGAGAGACGGTTACGGTTTGGTTGGGTCCTAGGGTTAGGGTTATGTTGAGGGCTAGGGTCAGAGACACAGTTAGGGTTAGGATTGGACCTAGGGTGAGGGTTATGTTGAGGGCTAGGTTCAGAGAGACGGTTAGGGTTAGGTTTGGACCTAGGGTTAGGGTTATGTTGAGGGCTCGGGTTAGAGAGACTTTTAGGGTTAGGATTGGACCTAGGGTTTAGGTCATGTTGAGGTCTAGGGTTAGAGAGATAGTTATGGTTAGGATTGGACCTAGGGTTAGGGTTATTTTGAGGGCTAGGTTTAGAGAGATGGTTTGGGTTAGGATTGGACCTAGGGTTAGGGTTATGTTGAGGGTTAGGGTTAGAGAGACGGTTAGGGTTAGGATTGGACATAGGATTAGGGTTATGTTGAGGGCTAGGTTTAGAGAGACGTTTAGGGTTAGGATTGGACCTAGGGTTAGGGTTATGTTGAGGGCAAGGGTTAGAGAGACTGTTAGGGTTAGGATTCGACCTAGGGTTAGGGTTAGGTTGAGGGCTAGGGTTAGAGAGACGGTTAGGGTGAGGATTGGACCTATGGTTAGGGGTATGTTGAGGGCTAGGTTTAGAGAGACGGTTAGGGTTAGGATTGGACCTAGGGATAGGGTTATGTTGAGGGCTAGGGTTAGAGAGACGGTTCGGGTTAGGATTGGACCTAGGGTTAGGGTTATGTTGAGGGCTAGGGTTAGAGAGACGGTTCGGGTTAGGATTGGACCTAGGGTTAGGGTTAGGTTTCGGGCTAGGGTTACAGAGACGGTTAGGGTGAGGATTGGACCTAGGGTTAGGGTTATTTTGAGGGCTAGGATTAGAGAGACGGTTAGGATTAGGATTGGACCTATGGTTAGGGTTATGTTGAGGGCTAGGGTTAGAGAGACGGTTAGGGTCAGGATTGGACCTAGGGATAGGGTTATGTTGAGGGCTAGGGTTGGAGAGACGGTTAGGGTTAGGATTGGACGTAGGGTTAGGGTTATGTGAGGGCTAGGGTTAGAGAGACGGTTAAGGTTAGGATTGGACCTAGGGTTAGGGTTATGTTGAGGGCTAGGGTTAGAGAGAAGTTTAGGGTTAGGATTGGACCTAGGGTTAGGGTTATGTTGAGGGCAAGGGTTAGAGAGACTGTCAGGGTTAGGATTGGACCTAGCTTTAGGGTTATGTTGAGGGCTAGGGTTAGAGAGACGGTCAGGGTTAAGATTGGACCTAGGGTTAGGGTTATGTTGAGAGCTAGGTTTAGAGAGACGGTTACGGTTTGGTTTGGTCCTGGGGTTAGGGTTATGTTGAGGGCTAGGGTCAGAGATACAGTTAGGGTTAGGATTGGACCTAGGGTTAGGGTTATGTTGAGTGCTAGGGTTAGAGAGACGGTTACGGTTAGGTTTGGACCTAGGGTTAGGGTTATGTTGAGAGCTAGGTTTAGAGAGACGGTTACGGTTAGGTTTGGACCTAGGGTTAGGGTTATGTTGAGGGCTCGGGTTAGAGAGACTTTTAGGGTTAGGATTGGACCTAGGGTTTAGGTCATGTTGAGGTCTAGGGTTAGAGAGATAGTTATGGTTAGGATTGGACCTAGGGTTAGGGTTATTTTGAGGGCTAGGGTTAGAGAGACGGTTAGGGTTAGGATTGGACCTAGGGTTAGGGTTAATTTGAGGGTTAGGGTTAGAGAGACGGTTAGGGTTAGGATTGGACATAGGATTAGGGTTATGTTGAGGGCTAGGTTTAGAGAGACGTTTAGGGTTAGGATTGGACCTAGGGTTAGGGTTATGTTGAGGGCAAGGGTTAGAGAGACTGTTAGGGTTAGGATTGGACATAGGATTAGGGTTATGTTGAGGGCTAGGTTTAGAGAGACGTTTAGAGTTAGGATTGGACTTAGGGTTAGGGTTATGTTGAGGGCAAGGGTTAGAGAGACTGTTAGGGTTAGGATTGGACCTAGGGTTAGGGTTAGGTTGAGGGCTAGGGTTAGAGAGACGGTTAGGGTGAGGATTGGACCTATGGTTAGGGTTATGTTGAGGGCTAGGTTTAGAGAGACGGTTAGGGTTAGGATTGGACCTAGGGATAGGGTTATGTTGAGGGCTAGGGTTAGAGAGACAGTTTGGTTTAGGATTGGACCTAGGGTTAGGGTTATGTTGAGGGCTAGGGTTAGAGAGACGGTTCGGGTTAGGATTGGACCTAGGGTTAGGGTTAGGTTTCGGGCTAGGGTTACAGAGACGGTTAGGGTGAGGATTGGACCTAGGGTTAGGGTTATTTTGAGGGCTAGGATTAGAGAGACGGTTAGGATTAGGATTGGACCTATGGTTAGGGTTATGTTGAGGGCTAGGGTTAGAGGGACGGTTAGGGTCAGGATTGGACCTAGGGATAGGGTTATGTTGAGGGCTAGGGTTAGAGAGACGGTTAGGGTTAGGATTGGACATAGGGTTAGGGTTATGTGAGGGCTATGGTTAGAGAGACGGTTAAGGTTAGGATTGGACCTAGGGTTAGGGTTATGTTGAGGGCTAGGGTTAGAGAGAAGTTTAATGTTAGGATTGGACCTAGGGTAAGGGTTATGTTGAGGGCAAGGGTTAGAGAGACTGTCAGGGTTAGGATTGGACCTAGGGTTAGGGTTATGTTGAGGGCTAGGGTTAGAGAGACGGTCAGGGTTAGGATTGGCCCTAGGGTTAGGGTTATGTTGAGGGCTAGGGTTAGAGAGACGGTCAGGGTTAGGATTGGACCTAGGGTTAGGGTTATGTTGAGGGCTAGGTTTAGAGAGACGTTTAGGGTTAGGATTGGACCTAGGGTTAGTGTTATGTTGAGGGCAAGGTTTAGAGAGACTGTCAGGGTTAGGATTGGACCTAGGGTTAGGGTTATGTTGAGGGCTAGGGTTAGAGAGACGGTCAGGGTTAGGATTGGCCCTAGGGTTAGGGTTATGTTGAGGGCTACGTTTAGAGAGACGGTCAGAGTTAGGATTGAACCTAGGGTTAGGAATATGTTGAGGGCTAGGGTTAGAGAAACGGTTAGGGTGAGGATTGGACCTAGGGTTAGGGTTATGTTGAAGGCTAGGGTTAGAGAGACGGTTAGGGTTAGGATTGGACCTAAGGTTAAGGTTATGTTGAGGGCTAGGGTTAGAGAGACGGTTAGGGTTAGGATTGGACATAGGGTTAGGGTTATGTTGAGGGCTAGGTTTACAGAGACGTTTAGGGTTAGGATTGGACCTAGGGTTAGTGTTATGTTGAGGGCAAGGTTTAGAGAGACTGTCAGGGTTAGGATTGGACCTAGGGTTAGGGTTATGTTGAGGGCTAGGGTCAGAGACACAGTTAGGGTTAGGATTGGACCTAGGGTTAGGGTTATGTTGAGGGCTAGGGTTAGAGAGACGGTTAGGGTTAAGTTTGGACCTAGGGTTAGGGTTATGTTCCGGGCTAGGGTTAGAGAGACGGTTAGGGTAAGGATTGGACCTAGGGTTAGGGATATGTTGAGGGCTAGGGTTAGAGAAACGGTTAGGGTGAGGATTGGACCTAGGGTTAGGGTTATGTTGAAGGCTAGGGTTAGAGAGACGGTTAGGGTTAGGATTGGACCTAAGTTTAGGGTTATGTTGAGGGCTAGGGTTAGAGAGACGGTTAGGGTTAGGATTGGACATAGGGTTAGGGTTATGTTGAGGGCTAAGTTTAGAGAGACGTTTAGGGTTAGGATTGGACCTAGGGTTAGTGTTATGTTGAGGGCAAGGTTTAGAGAGACTGTCAGGGTTAGGATTGGACCTAGGGTTAGGGTTATGTTGAGGGCTAGGGTTAGAGAGACGGTCAGGGTTAGGATTGGCCCTAGGGTTAGGGTTATGTTGAGGGCTACGTTTAGAGAGACGGTCAGAGTTAGGATTGAACCTAGGGTTAGGGATATGTTGAGGGCTAGGGTTAGAGAAACGGTTAGGGTGAGGATTGGACCTAGGGTTAGGGTTATGTTGAAGGCTAGGGTTAGAGAGACGGTTAGGGTTAGGATTGGACCTAAGGTTAAGGTTATGTTGAGGGCTAGGGTTAGAGAGACGGTTAGGGTTAGGATTGGACATAGGGTTAGGGTTATGTTGAGGGCTAGGTTTACAGAGACGTTTAGGGTTAGGATTGGACCTAGGGTTAGTGTTATGTTGAGGGCAAGGTTTAGAGAGACTGTCAGGGTTAGGATTGGACCTAGGGTTAGGGTTATGTTGAGGGCTAGGGTCAGAGACACAGTTAGGGTTAGGATTGGACCTAGGGTTAGGGTTATGTTGAGGGCTAGGGTTAGAGAGACGGTTAGGGTTAAGTTTGGACCTAGGGTTAGGGTTATGTTCCGGGCTAGGGTTAGAGAGACGGTTAGGGTAAGGATTGGACCTAGGGTTAGGGATATGTTGAGGGCTAGGGTTAGAGAAACGGTTAGGGTGAGGATTGGACCTAGGGTTAGGGTTATGTTGAAGGCTAGGGTTAGAGAGACGGTTAGGGTTAGGATTGGACCTAAGTTTAGGGTTATGTTGAGGGCTAGGGTTAGAGAGACGGTTAGGGTTAGGATTGGACATAGGGTTAGGGTTATGTTGAGGGCTAAGTTTAGAGAGACGTTTAGGGTTAGGATTGGACCTAGGGTTAGTGTTATGTTGAGGGCAAGGTTTAGAGAGACTGTCAGGGTTAGGATTGGACCTAGGGTTAGGGTTATGTTGAGGGCTAGGGTTAGAGAGACGGTCAGGGTTAGGATTGGCCCTAGGATTAGGGTTATGTTGAGGGCTAGGTTTAGAGAGACGGTCAGGGTTAGGATTGAACCTAGGGTTAGGGTTATGTTGAGGGCTACGTTTAGAGAGACGGTTAGGGTAAGGATTGAACCTAGGGTTAGGGGTATGTTGAGGGCTAGGGTTAGATAAACGGTTAGGGTTAGAATTGGACCTAGGGTTAGGGTTATGTGGAAGTCTAGGTTTAGAGAGACGGTTAGGGATAGGATTGGACCTAGGGTTAGCGTTAAGTTGAGGGCTAGGGTTAGAGAGACGGTTAGGGTCAGGATTGGACCTAGGGATAGGGTTATGTTGAGGGCTAGGGTTGGAGAGACGGTTAGGGTTAGGATTGGACGTAGGGTTAGGGTTATGTGAGGGCTAGGGTTAGAGAGACGGTTAAGGTTAGGATTGGACCTAGGGTTAGGGTTATGTTGAGGGCTAGGGTTAGAGAGACGGTCAGGGTTAGGATTGGCCCTAGGGTTAGGGTTATGTTGAGGGCTAGGGTTAGAGAGACGGTCAGGGTTAGGATTGAACCTAGAGTTAGGGATATGTTGAGGGCTAGGGTTAGAGAAACGGTTAGGGTGAGGATTGGACCTAGGGTTAGGGTTATGTTGAAGGCTAGGGTTAGAGAGACGGTTAGGGTTAGGATTGGACCTAAGGTTAGGGTTATGTTGAGGGCTAGGGTTAGAGAGACGGTTAGGGTTAGGATTGGACATAGGGTTAGGGTTATGTTGAGGGCTAGGGTTAGAGAGACGGTTAGGGTTAGGATTGGACATAGGGTTAGGGTTATGTTGAGGGCTAGGTTTACAGAGACGTTTAGGGTTAGGATTGGACCTAGGGTTAGTGTTATGTTGAGGGCAAGGTTTAGAGAGACTGTCAGGGTTAGGATTGGACCTATTGTTAGGGTTATGTTGAGGGCTAGGGTCAGAGACACAGTTAGGGTTAGGATTGGACCTAGGGTTAGGGTTATGTTGAGGGCTAGGGTTAGAGAGACGGTTAGGGTTAAGTTTGGACCTAGGGTTAGGGTTATGTTCCGGGCTAGGGTTAGAGAGACATTTAGGGTTAGGATTGGACCTAGGGTTAGGGATATGTTGACGGCTAGGGTTAGAGAAACGGTTAGGGTTAGGATTGGACCTAGGGTTAGGGTTATGTTGAAGGCTAGGGTTAGAGAGACGGTTAGGGTTAGGATTGGACCTAAGTTTAGGGTTATGTTGAGGGCTAGGGTTAGAGAGACGGTTATGGTTAGGATTGGACATAGGGTTAGGGTTATGTTGAGGGCTAGGTTTAGAGAGACGTTTAGGGTTAGGATTGGACCTAGGGTTAGTGTTATGTTGAGGGCAAGGTTTAGAGAGACTGTCAGGGTTAGGATTGGACCTAGGGTTAGGGTTATGTTGAGGGCTAGGGTTAGAGAGACTGTCAGGGTTAGGATTGGCCCTAGGATTAGGGTTATGTTGAGGGCTAGTGTTAGAGAGACGGTCAGGGTTAGGATTGAACCTAGGGTTAGGGTTATGTTGAGGGCTACGTTTAGAGAGACGGTTAGGGTAAGGATTGGACCTAGGGTTAGGGTTATGTTGAGGGCTAGGGTTAGATAAACGGTTAGGGTTAAGATTGGACCTAGGGTTAGGGTTATGTGGAAGTCTAGGTTTAGAGAGACGGTTAGGGATAGGATTGGACCTAGGGTTAGCGTTAAGTTGAGGGCTAGGGTTAGAGAGACGGTTAGGGTCAGGATTGGACCTAGGGATAGGGTTATGTTGAGGGCTAGGGTTGGAGAGACGGTTAGGGTTAGGATTGGACGTAGGGTTAGGGTTATGTGAGGGCTAGGGTTAGAGAGACGGTTAAGGTTAGGATTGGACCTAGGGTTAGGGTTATGTTGAGGGCTAGGGTTAGAGAGACGGTTAAGGTTAGGATTGGACCTAGGGTTAGGGTTATGTTGAGGGCTAGGGTTAGAGAGAAGTTTAGGGTTAGGATTGGAACTAGGGTTAGGGTTATGTTGAGGGCAAGGGTTAGAGAGACTGTCAGGGTTAGGATTGGACCTAGCTTTAGGGTTATGTTGAGGGCTAGGGTTAGAGAGACGGTCAGGGTTAAGATTGGACCTAGGGTTAGGGTTATGTTGAGGGCTAGGTTTAGAGAGACGGTTACGGTTTGGTTTGGTCCTAGGGTTAGGGTTATGTTGAGGGCTAGGGTCAGAGACACAGTTAGGGTTAGGATTGGACCTAGGGTTAGGGTTATGTTGAGGGCTAGGTTTAGAGAGACGGTTAGGGTTAGGTTTGGACCTAGGGTTAGGGTTATGTTGAGGGCTCGGGTTAGAGAGACTTTTAGGGTTAGGATTGGACCTAGGGTTTAGGTTATGTTGAGGTCTAGGGTTAGAGAGATAGTTATGGTTAGGATTGGACCTAGGGTTAGGGTTATTTTGAGGGCTAGGGTTAGAGAGACGGTTAGGGTTAGGATTGGACCTAGGGTTAGGGTTATGTTGAGGGTTAGGGTTAGAGAGACGGTTAGGGTGGATTGCACATAGGATTAGGGTTATGTTGAGGGCTAGGTTTAGAGAGACGTTTAGGGGTAGGATTGGACCTAGGGTTAGTGTTTTGTTGAGGGCAAGGGTTAGAGAGACTGTTAGGGTTAGGATTGGACCTAGGGTTAGGGTTAGGTTGAGGGCTAGGTTTAGAGAGACGGTTAGGGTTAGGATTGGACCTAGGGATAGGGTTATGTTGAGGGCTAGGGTTAGAAAGACGGTTCGGGTTAGGATTGGACCTAGGGTTAGGGTTATGTTGAGGGCTAGGGTTAGAGAGACGGTTCGGGTTAGGATTGGACCTAGGGTTAGGGTTAGGTTTCGGGCTAGGGATACAGAGTCGGTTAGGGTGAGGATTGGACCTATGGTTAGGGTTATTTTGAGGGCTAGGATTAGAGAGACGGTTAGGATTAGGATTGGACCTATGGTTAGGGTTATGTTGAGGGCTAGGGTTAGAGGGACGGTTAGGGTCAGGATTGGACCTAGGGATAGGGTTATGTTGAGGGCTAGGGTTAGAGAGACGGTTAGGGTCAGGATTGGACCTAGGGATAGGGTTATGTTGAGGGCTAGGGTTGGAGAGACGGTTAGGGTTAGGATTGGACGTAGGGTTAGGGTTATGTGAGGGCTAGGGTTAGAGAGACGGTTAAGGTTAGGATTGGACCTAGGGTTAGGGTTATGTTGAGGGCTAGGGTCAGAGACACAGTTAGGGTTAGGATTGGACCTAGGGTTAGGGTTATGTTGAGGGCTAGGTTTAGAGAGACGGTTAGGGTTAGGTTTGGACCTAGGGTTAGGGTTATGTTGAGGGCTCGGGTTAGAGAGAATTTTAGGGTTAGGATTGGACCTAGGGTTTAGGTCATGTTGAGGTCTAGGGTTAGAGAGATAGATATGGTTAGGATTGGACCTAGGGTTAGGGTTATTTTGAGGGCTAGGGTTAGAGAGACGGTTAGGGTTAGGATTGGACCTAGGGTTAGGGTTATGTTGAGGGTTAGGGTTAGAGAGACGGTTAGGGTTAGGATTGGACATAGGATTAGGGTTATGTTGAGGGCTAGGTTTAGAGAGACGTTTAGGGTTAGGATTGGACCTAGGGTTAGGGTTATGTTGAGGGCAAGGGTTAGAGAGACGTTTAGGGTTAGGATTGGACCTAGGGTTAGGGTTATGTTGAGGGCAAGGGTTAGAGAGACTGTTAGGGTTAGGATTGGACCTAGGGTTAGGGTTATGTTGAGGGCTAGGATTAGAGAGACGGTTCCGGTTAGGATTGGACCTAGGGTTAGGGTTAGGTTTCGGGCTAGGGTTACAGAGACGGTTAGGGTGAGGATTGGACCTAGGGTTAGGGTTATTTTGAGGGCTAGGATTAGAGAGACGGTTAGGGTTAGGATTGGACCTATGGTTAGGGTTATGTTGAGGGCTAGGGTTAGAGGGACGGTTAGGGTCAGGATTGGACCTAGGGATAGGGTTATGTTGAGGGCTAGGGTTAGAGAGACGGTTAGGGTTAGGATTGGACATAGGGTTAGGGTTATATGAGGGCTAGGGTTAGAGAGACGGTTAAGGTTAGGATTGGACCTAGGGTTAGGGTTATGTTGAGGGCTAGGGTTAGAGAAACGGTTAGGGTTAGGATTGGACCTAGGGTTAGGGTTATGTGGAAGTCTAGGTTTAGAGAGACGGTTAGGGATAGGATTGGACCTAGGGTTAGCGTTAAGTTGAGGGCTAGGGTTAGAGAGACGGTTAGGGTCAGGATTGGACCTAGGGATAGGGTTATGTTGAGGGCTAGGGTTGGAGAGACGGTTAGGGTTAGGATTGGACGTAGGGTTAGGGTTATGTGAGGGCTAGGGTTAGAGAGACGGTTAAGGTTAGGATTGGACCTAGGGTTAGGGTTATGTTGAGGGCTAGGGTTAGAGAGACGGTTAAGGTTAGGATTGGACCTAGGGTTAGGGTTATGTTGAGGGCAAGGGTTAGAGAGACTGTCAGGGTTAGGATTGGACCTAGCTTTAGGGTTATGTTGAGGGCTAGGGTTAGAGAGACGGTCAGGGATAAGATTGGACCTAGGGTTAGGGTTATGTTGAGGGCTAGGTTTAGAGAGACGGTTACGGTTTGGTTTGGTCCTAGGGTTAGGGTTATGTTGAGGGCTAGGGTCAGAGACACAGTTAGGGTTAGGATTGGACCTAGGGTTAGGGTTATGTTGAGGGCTAGGTTTAGAGAGACGGTTAGGGTTAGGTTTGGACCTAGGGTTAGGGTTATGTTGAGGGCTCGGGTTAGAGAGACTTTTAGGGTTAGGATTGTACCTAGGGTTAGGGTTATGTTGAGGGCTAGGATTAGAGAGACGGTTCGGGTTTGGATTGGACCTAGGGTTAGGGTTAGGTTTCGGGCTAGGGTTACAGAGACGGTTAGGGTGAGGATTGGAACTAGGGTTAGGGTTATTTTGAGGGCTAGGATTAGAGAGACGGTTAGGATTAGGATTGGACCTATGGTTAGGGTTATGTTGAGGGCTAGGGTTAGAGGGACGGTTAGGGTCAGGATTGGACCTAGGGATAGGGTTATGTTGAGGGCTAGGGTTAGAGAGACGGTTACGGTTAGGATTGGACATAGGGTTAGGGTTATGTGAGGGCTAGGGTTAGAGAGACGGTTAAGGTTAGGATTGGACCTAGGGTTAGGGTTATGTTGAGGGCTAGGGTTAGAGAAATGGTTAGGGTTAGGATTGGACCTAGGGTTAGGGTTATGTGGAAGTCTAGGTTTAGAGAGACGGTTAGGGATATGATTGGACCTAGGGTTAGCGTTAAGTTGAGGGCTAGGGTTAGAGAGACGGTTAGGGTCAGGATTGGACCTAGGGATAGGGTTATGTTGAGGGCTAGGGTTGGAGAGACGGTTAGGGTTAGGATTGGACGTAGGGTTAGGGTTATGTGAGGGCTAGGGTTAGAGAGACGGTTAAGGTTAGGATTGACCTAGGGTTAGGGTTATGTTGAGGGCTAGTGTTAGAGAGACGGTTAAGGTTAGGATTGGACCTAGGGTTAGGGTTATGTTGAGGGCTAGGGTTAGAGAGAAGTTTAGGGTTAGGATTGGACCTAGGGTTAGGGTTATGTTGAGGGCAAGGGTTAGAGAGACTGTCAGGGTTAGGATTGGACCTAGCTTTAGGGTTATGTTGAGGGCTAGGGTTAGAGAGACGGTCAGGGTTAAGATTGGACCTAGGGTTAGGGTTATGTTGAGGGCTAGGTTTAGAGAGACGGTTACGGTTTGGTTTGGTCCTAGGGTTAGGGTTATGTTGAGGGCTAGGGTCAGAGACACAGTTAGGGTTAGGATTGGACCTAGGGTTAGGGTTATGTTGAGGGCTAGGTTTAGAGAGACGGTTAGGGTTAGGTTTGGCCCTAGGGTTAGGGTTATGTTGAGGGCTCGGGTTAGAGAGACTTTTAGGGTTAGGATTGGACCTAGGGTTTAGGTCATGTTGAGGTCTAGGGTTAGAGAGATAGTTATGGTTAGGATTGGACCTAGGGTTAGGGTTATTTTGAGGGCTAGGGTTAGAGAGACGGTTAGGGTTAGGGTTAGGATTGGACCTAGGATTAGGGTTATGTTGAGGGTTAGGGTTAGAGAGACGGTTAGGGTTAGGATTGCACATAGGATTAGGGTTATGTTGTGGGCTAGGTTTAGAGAGACGTTTAGGGTTAGGATTGGACCTAGGGTTAGGGTTATGTTGAGGGCAAGGGTTAGAGAGACTGTTAGGGTTAGGATTGGACCTAGGGTTAGGGTTAGGTTGAGGGCTAGGGTTAGGGAGACGGTTAGGGTGAGGATTGGACCTATGGTTAGGGTTATGTTGAGAGCTAGGTTTAGAGAGACGGTTAGGGTTAGGATTGAACCTAGGGATAGGGTTATGTTGAGGGCTAGGGTTAGAGAGACGGTTCCGGTTAGGATTGGACCTAGGGTTAGGGTTATGTTGAGGGCTAGGGTTAGAGAGACGGTTCGGGTTAGGATTGGACCTAGGGTTAGGGTTAGGTTTCGGGCTAGGGATACAGAGACGGTTAGGGTGAGGATTGGACCTATGGTTAGGGTTATTTTGAGGGCTAGGATTAGAGAGACGGTTAGGATTAGGATTGGACCTATGGTTAGGGTTATGTTGAGGGCTAGGGTTAGAGGGACGGTTAGGGTCAGGATTGGACCTAGCGATAGGGTTATGTTGAGGGCTAGGGTTGGAGAGACGGTTAGGGTTAGGATTGGACGTAGGGTTAGGGTTATGTGAGGGCTAGGGTTAGAGAGACGGTTAAGGTTAGGATTGGACCTAGGGTTAGGGTTATGTTGAGGGCTAGGGTTAGAGAGACGGTTAAGGTTAGGATTGGACCTAGGGTTAGGGTTATGTTGAGGGCTAGGGTTAGAGAGAAGTTTAGGGTTAGGATTGGACCTAGGGTTAGGGTTATGTTGAGGGCTAGGTTTAGAGAGACGGTTACGGTTTGGTTTGGTCCTAGGGTTAGGGTTATGTTGAGGGCTAGGGTCAGAGACACAGTTAGGGTTAGGATTGGACCTAGGGTTAGGGTTATGTTGAGGGCTAGGTTTAGAGAGACGGTTAGGGTTAGGTTTGGACCTAGGGTTAGGGTTATGTTGAGGGCTCGGGTTAGAGAGAATTTTAGGGTTAGGATTGGACCTAGGGTTTAGGTCATGTTGAGGTCTAGGGTTAGAGAGATAGTTATGGTTAGGATTGGACCTAGGGTTAGGGTTATTTTGAGGGCTAGGGTTAGAGAGACGGTTAGGGTTAGGTTTGGACCTAGGGTTAGGGTTATGTTGAGGGCTCGGGTTAGAGAGACTTGTAGGGTTAGGATTGGACCTAGGGTTAGGGTTATGTTGAGGGCTAGGTTTAGAGAGACGGTTACGGTTTGGTTTGGTCCTAGGGTTAGGGTTATGTTGAGGGCTAGGGTCAGAGACACAGTTAGGGTTAGGATTGGACCTAGGGTTAGGGTTATGTTGAGGGCTAGGTTTAGAGAGACGGTTACGGTTTGGTTTGGTCCTAGGGTTAGGGTTATGTTGAGGGCTAGGGTCAGAGACACAGTTAGGGTTAGGATTGGACCTAGGGTTAGGGTTATGTTGAGGGTTAGGGTTAGACAGACGGTTAGGGTTAGGATTGCACATAGGATTAGGGTTATGTTGAGGGCTAGGTTTAGAGAGACGTTTAGGGTTAGGATTGGACCTAGGGTTAGGGATATGTTGAGGGAAAGGGTTAGAGAGACTGTTAGGGTTAGGATTGGACCTAGGGTTAGGGTTAGGTTGAGGGCTAGGGTTAGGGAGACGGTTAGGGTGAGGATTGGACCTATGGTTAGGGTTATGTTGAGAGCTAGGTTTAGAGAGACGGTTAGGGTTAGGATTGAACCTAGGGATAGGGTTATGTTGAGGGCTAGGGTTAGAGAGACGGTTCCGGTTAGGATTGGACATAGGGTTAGGGTTATGTTGAGGGCTAGGGTTAGAGAGACGGTTCGGGTTAGGATTGGACCTAGGGTTAGGGTTAGGTTTCGGGCTAGGGATACAGAGACGGTTAGGGTGAGGATTGGACCTATGGTTAGGGTTATTTTGAGGGCTAGGATTAGAGAGACGGTTAGGATTAGGATTGGACCTATGGTTAGGGTTATGTTGAGGGCTAGGGTTAGAGGGACGGTTAGGGTCAGGATTGGACCTAGGGATAGGGTTATGTTGAGGGCTAGGGTAAGAGAGACGGTTAGGGTCAGGATTGGACCTAGGGATAGGGTTATGTTGAGGGCTAGGGTTGGAGAGACGGTTAGGGTTAAGATTGGACGTAGGGTTAGGGTTATGTGAGGGCTAGGGTTAGAGAGACGGTTAAGGTTAGGATTGGACCTAGGGTTAGGGTTATGTTGAGGGCTAGGGTTAGAGAGACGGATAAGGTTAGGATTGGACCTAGGGTTAGGGTTATGTTGAGGGCTAGGGTTAGAGAGAAGTTTAGGGTTAGGATTGGACCTAGGGTTAGGGTTATGTTGAGGGCTAGGTTTAGAGAGACGGTTACGGTTTGGTTTGGTCCTAGGGTTAGGGTTATGTTGAGGGCTAGGGTCAGAGACACAGTTAGGGTTAGGATTGGACCTAGGGTTAGGGTTATGTTGAGGGCTAGGTTTAGAGAGACGGTTAGGGTTAGGTTTGGACCTAGGGTTAGGGTTATGTTGAGGGCTCGGGTTAGAGAGAATTTTAGGGTTAGGATTGGACCTAGGGTTTAGGTCATGTTGAGGTCTAGGGTTAGAGAGATAGTTATGGTTAGGATTGGACCTAGGGTTAGGGTTATTTTGAGGGCTAGGGTTAGAGAGACGGTTAGGGTTAGGTTTGGACCTAGGGTTAGGGTTATGTTGAGGGCTCGGGTTAGAGAGACTTTTAGGGTTAGGATTGGACCTAGGGTTAGGGTTATGTTGAGGGCTAGGTTTAGAGAGACGGTTACGGTTTGGTTTGGTCCTAGGGTTAGGGTTATGTTGAGGGCTAGGGTCAAAGACACAGTTAGGGTTAGGATTGGACCTAGGGTTAGGGTTATGTTGAGGGCTAGGTTTAGAGAGACGGTTAGGGTTAGGTTTGGACCTAGGGTTAGGGTTATGTTGAGGGCTCGGGTTAGAGAGACTTTTAGGGTTAGGATTGGACCTAGGGTTTAGGTCATGTTGAGGTCTAGGGTTAGAGAGATAGTTATGGTTAGGATTGGACCTAGGGTTAGGGTTATTTTGAGGGCTAGGGTTAGAGAGACGGTTAGGGTTAGGATTGGACCTAGGGTTAGGGTTATGTTGAGGGTTAGGGTTAGAGAGACGGTTAGGGTTAGGATTGCACATAGGATTAGGGTTATGTTGAGGGCTAGGTTTAGAGAGACGTTTAGGGTTAGGATTGGACCTAGGGTTAGGGCTATGTTGAGGGCAAGGGTTAGAGAGACTGTTAGGGTTAGGATTGGACCTAGGGTTAGGGTTAGGTTGAGGGCTAGGGTTAGGGAGACGGTTAGGGTGAGGATTGGACCTATGGTTAGGGTTATGTTGAGAGCTAGGTTTAGAGAGACGGTTAGGGTTAGGATTGAACCTAGGGATAGGGTTATGTTGAGGGCTAGGGTTAGAGAGACGGTTCCGGTTAGGATTGGACATAGGGTTAGGGTTATGTTGAGGGCTAGGGTTAGAGAGACGGTTCGGGTTAGGATTGGACCTAGGGTTAGGGTTAGGTTTCGGGCTAGGGATACAGAGACGGTTAGGGTGAGGATTGGACCTATGGTTAGGGTTATTTTGAGGGCTAGGATTAGAGAGACGGTTAGGATTAGGATTGGACCTATGGTTAGGGTTATGTTGAGGGCTAGGGTTAGAGGGACGGTTAGGGTCAGGATTGGACCTAGGGATAGGGTTATGTTGAGGGCTAGGGTAAGAGAGACGGTTAGGGTCAGGATTGGACCTAGGGATAGGGTTATGTTGAGGGCTAGGGTTGGAGAGACGGTTAGGGTTAAGATTGGACGTAGGGTTAGGGTTATGTGAGGGCTAGGGTTAGAGAGACGGTTAAGGTTAGGATTGGACCTAGGGTTAGGGTTATGTTGAGGGCTAGGGTTAGAGAGACGGTTAAGGTTAGGATTGGACCTAGGGTTAGGGTTATGTTGAGGGCTAGGGTTAGAGAGAAGTTTAGGGTTAGGATTGGACCTAGGGTTAGGGTTATGTTGAGGGCTAGGTTTAGAGAGACGGTTACGGTTTGGTTTGGTCCTAGGGTTAGGGTTATGTTGAGGGCTAGGGTCAGAGACACAGTTAGGGTTAGGATTGGACCTAGGGTTAGGGTTATGTTGAGGGCTAGGTTTAGAGAGACGGTTAGGGTTAGGTTTGGACCTAGGGTTAGGGTTATGTTGAGGGCTCGGGTTAGAGAGAATTTTAGGGTTAGGATTGGACCTAGGGTTTAGGTCATGTTGAGGTCTAGGGTTAGAGAGATAGATATGGTTAGGATTGGACCTAGGGTTAGGGTTATTTTGAGGGCTAGGGTTAGAGAGACGGTTAGGGTTAGGATTGGACCTAGGGTTAGGGTTATGTTGAGGGTTAGGGTTAGAGAGACGGTTAGGGTTAGGATTGGACATAGGATTAGGGTTATGTTGAGGGCTAGGTTTAGAGAGACGTTTAGGGTTAGGATTGGACCTAGGGTTAGGGTTATGTTGAGGGCAAGGGTTAGAGAGACTGTTAGGGTTAGGATTGGACCTAGGGTTAGGGTTATGTTGAGGGCTAGGGTTAGAGAGACGGTTCGGGTTAGGATTGGACCTAGGGTTAGGGTTAGGTTTCGGGCTAGGGTTACAGAGACGGTTAGGGTGAGGATTGGACCTAGGGTTAGGGTTATTTTGAGGGCTAGGATTAGAGAGACGGTTAGGATTAGGATTGGACCTATGGTTAGGGTTATGTTGAGGGCTAGGGTTAGAGGGACGGTTAGGGTCAGAATTGGACCTAGGGATAGGGTTATGTTGAGGGCTAGGGTTAGAGAGACGGTCAGGGTTAGGATTGGCCCTAGGCTTAGGGTTATGTTGAAGGGTAGGGTTAGAGAGACGGCCAGGGTTAGGATTGAACCTAGGGTTAGGGTTATGTTGAGGGCTACGTTTAGAGAGACGGTTAGGGTTAGGATTGGACCTAGGCTTAGGGTTATGTTGAGGGCTAGGGTTAGAGAAACGGTTAGGGTTAGAATTGGACCTAGGGTTAGGGTTATGTGGAAGTCTAGGTTTAGAGAGACGGTTAGGGATAGGATTGGACCTAGGGTTAGCGTTAAGTTGAGGGCTAGGGTTAGAGAGACGGTTAGGGTCAGGATTGGACCTAGGGATAGGGTTATGTTGAGGGCTAGGGTTGGAGACACGGTTAGGGTTAGGATTGGACGTAGGGTTAGGGTTATGTGAGGGCTAGGGTTAGAGAGACGGTTAAGGTTAGGATTGGACCTAGGGTTAGGGTTATGTTGAGGGCTAGGGTTAGAGAGACGGTTAAGGTTAGGATTGGACCTAGGGTTAGGGTTATGTTGAGGGCTAGGGTTAGAGAGAAGTTTAGGGTTAGGATTGGACCTAGGGTTAGGGTTATGTTGAGGGCAAGGGTTAGAGAGACTGTCAGGGTTAGGATTGGACCTAGCTTTAGGGTTATGTTGAGGGCTAGGGTTAGAGAGACGGTCAGGGTTAAGATTGGACCTAGGGTTAGGTCTATGTTGAGGGCTAGGTTTAGAGAGACGGTTACGGTTTGGTTTGGTCCTAGGGTTAGGGTTATGTTGAGGGCTAGGGTCAGAGACACAGTTAGGGTTAGGATTGGACCTAGGGTTAGGGTTATGTTGAGGGTTAGGGTTAGAGAGACGGTTAGGGTTAGGATTGGACATAGGATTAGGGTTATGTTGAGGGCTAGGTTTAGAGAGACGTTTAGGGTCAGGATTGGACCTAGGGTTAGGGTTATGTTGAGGGCAAGGGTTAGAGAGACTGTTAGGGTTAGGATTGGACCTACGGTTAGGGTTAGGTTGAGGGCTAGGGTTAGAGAGACGGTTAGGGTTAGGATTGGACCTAAGGTTAGGGTTATGTTGAGGGCTAGGGTTAGAGAGACGGTTAAGGTTAGGATTGGACCTAAGGTTAGGGTTATGTTGAGGGCTAGGGTTAGAGAGACGGTTAGGGTTAGGATTGGACCTAGGGTTAGGGTTATGTTGAGGGCTAGGGTTAGAGAGAAGTTTAGGGTTAGGATTGGACCTAGGGTTAGGGTTATGTTGAGGGCTAGGTTTAGAGAGACGGTTACGGTTTGGTTTGGTCCTAGGGTTAGGGTTATGTTGAGGGCTAGGGTCAGAGACACAGTTAGGGTTAGGATTGGACCTAGGGTTAGGGTTATGTTGAGGGCTACGTTTAGAGAGACGGTTAGGGTTAGGTTTGGACCTAGGGTTAGGGTTATGTTGAGGGCTCGGGTTAGAGAGAATTTTAGGGTTAGGATTGGACCTAGGGTTTAGGTCATGTTGAGGTCTAGGGTTAGAGAGATAGTTATGGTTAGGATTGGACCTAGGGTCAGGGTTATTTTGAGGGCTAGGGTTAGAGAGACGGTTAGGGTTAGGTTTGGACCTAGGGTTAGGGTTATGTTGAGGGCTCGGGTTAGAGAGACTTTTAGGGTTAGGATTGGACCTAGGGTTAGGGTTATGTTGAGGGCTAGGTTTAGAGAGACGGTTACGGTTTGGTTTGGTCCTAGGGTTAGGGTTATGTTGAGGGCTAGGGTCAGAGACACAGTTAGGGTTAGGATTGGACCTAGGGTTAGGGTTATGTTGAGGGCTAGGTTTAGAGAGACGGTTAGGGTTAGGTTTGGACCTAGGGTTAGGGTTATGTTGAGGGCTCGGGTTAGAGAGACTTTTAGGGTTAGGATTGGACCTAGGGTTTAGGTCATGTTGAGGTCTAGGGTTAGAGAGATAGTTATGGTTAGGATTGGACCTAGGGTTAGGGTTATTTTGAGGACTAGGGTTAGAGAGACGGTTAGGGTTAGGATTGGACCTAGGGTTAGGGTTATGTTGAGGGTTAGGGTTAGAGAGACGGTTAGGGTTAGGATTGCACATAGGATTAGGGTTATGTTGAGGGCTAGGTTTAGAGAGACGTTTAGGGTTAGGATTGGACCTAGGGTTAGGGTTATGTTGAGGGCAAGGGTTAGAGAGACTGTTAGGGTTAGGATTGGACCTAGGGTTAGGGTTAGGTTGAGGGCTAGGGTTAGGGAGACGGTTAGGGTGAGGATTGGACCTATGGTTAGGGTTATGTTGAGAGCTAGGTTTAGAGAGACGGTTATGGTTAGGATTGAACCTAGGGATAGGGTTATGTTGAGGGCTAGGGTTAGAGAGACGGTTCCGGTTAGGATTAGACATAGGGTTAGGGTTATGTTGAGGGCTAGGGTTAGAGAGACGGTTCGGGTTAGGATTGGACCTAGGGTTAGGGTTAGGTTTCGGGCTAGGGATACAGAGACGGTTAGGGTGAGGATTGGACCTATGGTTAGGGTTATTTTGAGGGCTAGGATTAGAGAGACGGTTAGGATTAGGATTGGACCTATGGTTAGGGTTATGTTGAGGGCTAGGGTTAGAGGGACGGTTAGGGTCAGGATTGGACCTAGGGATAGGGTTATGTTGAGGGCTAGGGTAAGAGAGACGGTTAGGGTCAGGATTGGACCTAGGGATAGGGTTATGTTGAGGGCTAGGGTTGGAGAGACGGTTAGGGTTAAGATTGGACGTAGGGTTAGGGTTATGTGAGGGCTAGGGTTAGAGAGACGGTTAAGGTTAGGATTGGACCTAGGGTTAGGGTTATGTTGAGGGCTAGGGTTAGAGAGACGGTTAAGGTTAGGATTGGACCTAGGGTTAGGGTTATGTTGAGGGCTAGGGTTAGAGAGAAGTTTAGGGTTAGGATTGGACCTCGGGTTAGGGTTATGTTGAGGGCTAGGTTTAGAGAGACGGTTACGGTTTGGTTTGGTCCTAGGGTTAGGGTTATGTTGAGGGCTAGGGTCAGAGACACAGTTAGGGTTAGGATTGGACCTAGGGTTAGGGTTATGTTGAGGGCTAGGTTTAGAGAGACGGTTAGGGTTAGGTTTGGACCTAGGGTTAGGGTTATGTTGAGGGCTCGGGTTAGAGAGAATTTTAGGGTTAGGATTGGACCTAGGGTTTAGGTCATGTTGAGGTCTAGGGTTAGAGAGATAGATATGGTTAGGATTGGACCTAGGGTTAGGGTTATTTTGAGGGCTAGGGTTAGAGAGACGGTTAGGGTTAGGATTGGACCTAGGGTTAGGGTTATGTTGAGGGTTAGGGTTAGAGAGACGGTTAGGGTTAGGATTGGACATAGGATTAGGGTTATGTTGAGGGCTAGGTTTAGAGAGACGTTTAGGGTTAGGATTGGACCTAGGGTTAGGGTTATGTTGAGGGCAAGGGTTAGAGAGACTGTTAGGGTTAGGATTGGACCTAGGGTTAGGGTTATGTTGAGGGCTAGGGTTAGAGAGACGGTTCGGGTTAGGATTGGACCTAGGGTTAGGGTTAGGTTTCGGGCTAGGGTTACAGAGATGGTTAGGGTGAGGATTGGACCTAGGGTTAGGGTTATTTTGAGGGCTAGGATTAGAGAGACGGTTAGGATTAGGATTGGACCTATGGTTAGGGTTATGTTGAGGGCTAGGGTTAGAGGGACGGTTAGGGTCAGGATTGGACCTAGGGATAGGGTTATGTTGAGGGCTAGGGTTAGAGAGACGGTCAGGGTTAGGATTGGCCCTAGGCTTAGGGTTATGTTGAAGGGTAGGGTTAGAGAGACGGCCAGGGTTAGGATTGAACCTAGGGTTAGGGTTATGTTGAGGGCTACGTTTAGAGAGACGGTTAGGGTTAGGATTGGACCTAGGCTTAGGGTTATGTTGAGGGCTAGGGTTAGAGAAACGGTTAGGGTTAGGATTGGACCTAGGGTTAGGGTTATGTGGAAGTCTAGGTTTAGAGAGACGGTTAGGGATAGGATTGGACCTAGGGTTAGCGTTAAGTTGAGGGCTAGGGTTAGAGAGACGGTTAGGGTCAGGATTGGACCTAGGGATAGGGTTATGTTGAGGGCTAGGGTTGGAGAGACGGTTAGGGTTAGGATTGGACGTAGGGTTAGGGTTATGTGAGGGCTAGGGTTAGAGAGACGGTTAAGGTTAGGATTGGACCTAGGGTTAGGGTTATGTTGAGGGCTCGGGTTAGAGAGACGGTTAAGGTTAGGATTGGACCTAGGGTTAGGGTTATGTTGAGGGCTAGGGTTAGAGAGAAGTTTAGGGTTAGGATTGGACCTAGGGTTAGGGTTATGTTGAGGGCAAGGGTTAGAGAGACTGTCAGGGTTAGGATTGGACCTAGCTTTAGGGTTATGTTGAGGGCTAGGGTTAGAGAGACGGTCAGGGTTAAGATTGGACCTAGGGTTAGGTCTATGTTGAGGGCTAGGTTTAGAGAGACGGTTACGGTTTGGTTTGGTCCTAGGGTTAGGGTTATGTTGAGGGCTAGGGTCAGAGACACAGTTAGGGTTAGGATTGGACCTAGGGTTAGGGTTATGTTGAGGGTTAGGGTTAGAGAGACGGTTAGGGTTAGGATTGGACATAGGATTAGGGTTATGTTGAGGGCTAGGTTTAGAGAGACGTTTAGGGTCAGGATTGGACCTAGGGTTAGGGTTATGTTGAGGGCAAGGGTTAGAGAGACTGTTAGGGTTAGGATTGGACCTACGGTTAGGGTTAGGTTGAGGGCTAGGGTTAGAGAGACGGTTAGGGTTAGGATTGGACCTAAGGTTAGGGTTATGTTGAGGGCTAGGGTTAGAGAGACGGTTAGGGTTAGGATTGGACCTAAGGTTAGGGTTATGTTGAGGGCTAGGGTTAGAGAGACGGTTAGGGTTAGGATTGGACCTAGGGTTAGGGTTATGTTGAGGGCTAGGGTTAGAGAGAAGTTTAGGGTTAGGATTGGACCTAGGGTTAGGGTTATGTTGAGGGCTAGGTTTAGAGAGACGGTTACGGTTTGGTTTGGTCCTAGGGTTAGGGTTATGTTGAGGGCTAGGGTCAGAGACACAGTTAGGGTTAGGATTGGACCTAGGGTTAGGGTTATGTTGAGGGCTACGTTTAGAGAGACGGTTAGGGTTAGGTTTGGACCTAGGGTTAGGGTTATGTTGAGGGCTCGGGTTAGAGAGAATTTTAGGGTTAGGATTGGACCTAGGGTTTAGGTCATGTTGAGGTCTAGGGTTAGAGAGATAGTTATGGTTAGGATTGGACCTAGGGTCAGGGTTATTTTGAGGGCTAGGGTTAGAGAGACGGTTAGGGTTAGGTTTGGACCTAGGGTTAGGGTTATGTTGAGGGCTCGGGTTAGAGAGACTTTTAGGGTTAGGATTGGACCTAGGGTTAGGGTTATGTTGAGGGCTAGGTTTAGAGAGACGGTTACGGTTTGGTTTGGTCCTAGGGTTAGGGTTATGTTGAGGGCTAGGGTCAGAGACACAGTTAGGGTTAGGATTGGACCTAGGGTTAGGGTTATGTTGAGGGCTAGGTTTAGAGAGACGGTTAGGGTTAGGTTTGGACCTAGGGTTAGGGTTATGTTGAGGGCTCGGGTTAGAGAGACTTTTAGGGTTAGGATTGGACCTAGGGTTTAGGTCATGTTGAGGTCTAGGGTTAGAGAGATAGTTATGGTTAGGATTGGACCTAGGGTTAGGGTTATTTTGAGGGCTAGGGTTAGAGAGACGGTTAGGGTTAGGATTGGACCTAGGGTTAGGGTTATGTTGAGGGTTAGGGTTAGAGAGACGGTTAGGGTTAGGATTGCACATAGGATTAGGGTTATGTTGAGGGCTAGGTTTAGAGAGACGTTTAGGGTTAGGATTGGACCTAGGGTTAGGGTTATGTTGAGGGCAAGGGTTAGAGAGACTGTTAGGGTTAGGATTGGACCTAGGGTTAGGGTTAGGTTGAGGGCTAGGGTTAGGGAGACGGTTAGGGTGAGGATTGGACCTATGGTTAGGGTTATGTTGAGAGCTAGGTTTAGAGAGACGGTTATGGTTAGGATTGAACCTAGGGATAGGGTTATGTTGAGGGCTAGGGTTAGAGAGACGGTTCCGGTTAGGATTAGACATAGGGTTAGGGTTATGTTGAGGGCTAGGGTTAGAGAGACGGTTCGGGTTAGGATTGGACCTAGGGTTAGGGTTAGGTTTCGGGCTAGGGATACAGAGACGGTTAGGGTGAGGATTGGACCTATGGTTAGGGTTATTTTGAGGGCTAGGATTAGAGAGACGGTTAGGATTAGGATTGGACCTATGGTTAGGGTTATGTTGAGGGCTAGGGTTAGAGGGACGGTTAGGGTCAGGATTGGACCTAGGGATAGGGTTATGTTGAGGGCTAGGGTAAGAGAGACGGTTAGGGTCAGGATTGGACCTAGGGATAGGGTTATGTTGAGGGCTAGGGTTGGAGAGACGGTTAGGGTTAAGATTGGACGTAGGGTTAGGGTTATGTGAGGGCTAGGGTTAGAGAGACGGTTAAGGTTAGGATTGGACCTAGGGTTAGGGTTATGTTGAGGGCTAGGGTTAGAGAGACGGTTAAGGTTAGGATTGGACCTAGGGTTAGGGTTATGTTGAGGGCTAGGGTTAGAGAGAAGTTTAGGGTTAGGATTGGACCTCGGGTTAGGGTTATGTTGAGGGCTAGGTTTAGAGAGACGGTTACGGTTTGGTTTGGTCCTAGGGTTAGGGTTATGTTGAGGGATAGGGTCAGAGACACAGTTAGGGTTAGGATTGGACCTAGGGTTAGGGTTATGTTGAGGGCTAGGTTTAGAGAGACGGTTAGGGTTAGGTTTGGACCTAGGGTTAGGGTTATGTTGAGGGCTCGGGTTAGAGAGAATTTTAGGGTTAGGATTGGACCTAGGGTTTAGGTCATGTTGAGGTCTAGGGTTAGAGAGATAGATATGGTTAGGATTGGACCTAGGGTTAGGGTTATTTTGAGGGCTAGGGTTAGAGAGACGGTTAGGGTTAGGATTGGACCTAGGGTTAGGGTTATGTTGAGGGTTAGGGTTAGAGAGACGGTTAGGGTTAGGATTGGACATAGGATTAGGGTTATGTTGAGGGCTAGGTTTAGAGAGACGTTTAGGGTTAGGATTGGACCTAGGGTTAGGGTTATGTTGAGGGCAAGGGTTAGAGAGACTGTTAGGGTTAGGATTGGACCTAGGGTTAGGGTTATGTTGAGGGCTAGGGTTAGAGAGACGGTTCGGGTTAGGATTGGACCTAGGGTTAGGGTTAGGTTTCGGGCTAGGGTTACAGAGACGGTTAGGGTGAGGATTGGACCTAGGGTTAGGGTTATTTTGAGGGCTAGGATTAGAGAGACGGTTAGGATTAGGATTGGACCTATGGTTAGGGTTATGTTGAGGGCTAGGGTTAGAGGGACGGTTAGGGTCAGGATTGGACCTAGGGATAGGGTTATGTTGAGGGCTAGGGTTAGAGAGACGGTCAGGGTTAGGATTGGCCCTAGGGTTAGGGTTATGTTGAGGGGTAGGGTTAGAGAGACGGTCAGGGTTAGGATTGAACCTAGGGTTAGGGTTATGTTGAGGGCTACGTTTAGAGAGACGGTTAGGGTTAGGATTGGACCTAGGGTTAGGGTTATGTTGAGGGCTAGGGTTAGAGAAACGGTTAGGGTTAGAATTGGACCTAGGGTTAGGGTTATGTGGAAGTCTAGGTTTAGAGAGACGGTTAGGGATAGGATTGGACCTAGGGTTAGCGTTAAGTTGAGGGCTAGGGTTAGAGAGACGGTTAGGGTCAGGATTGGACCTAGGGATAGGGTTATGTTGAGGGCTAGGGTTGGAGAGACGGTTAGGGTTAGGATTGGACGTAGGGTTAGGGTTATGTGAGGGCTAGGGTTAGAGAGACGGTTAAGGTTAGGATTGGACCTAGGGTTAGGGTTATGTTGAGGGCTAGGTTTAGAGAGACGGTTAAGGTTAGGATTGGACCTAGGGTTAGGGTTATGTTGAGGGCTAGGGTTAGAGAGAAGTTTAGGGTTAGGATTGGACCTAGGGTTAGGGTTATGTTGAGGGCAAGGGTTAGAGAGACTGTCAGGGTTAGGATTGGACCTAGCTTTAGGGTTATGTTGAGGGCTAGGGTTAGAGAGACGGTCAGGGTTAAGATTGGACCTAGGGTTAGGTCTATGTTGAGGGCTAGGTTTAGAGAGACGGTTACGGTTTGGTTTGGTCCTAGGGTTAGGGTTATGTTGAGGGCTAGGGTCAGAGACACAGTTAGGGTTAGGATTGGACCTAGGGTTAGGGTTATGTTGAGGGTTAGGGTTAGAGAGACGGTTAGGGTTAGGATTGGACATAGGATTAGGGTTATGTTGAGGGCTAGGTTTAGAGAGACGTTTAGGGTCAGGATTGGACCTAAGGTTAGGGTTATGTTGAGGGCAAGGGTTAGAGAGACTGTTAGGGTTAGGATTGGACCTACGGTTAGGGTTAGGTTGAGGGCTAGGGTTAGAGAGACGGTTAGGGTTAGGATTGGACCTAAGGTTAGGGTTATGTTGAGGGCTAGGGTTAGAGAGACGGTTAGGGTTAGGATTGGACATAGGGTTAGGGTTATGTTGAGGGCTAGGTTTAGAGAGACGTTTAGGGTTAGGATTGAACCTAGGGATAGTGTTATGTTGAGGGCAAGGGTTAGAGAGACTGTTAGGGTTAGGATTGGACCTAGGGTTAGGGTTATGTTGAAGGCTAGGGTTAGAGAGACGGTTAGGATTAGGATTGGACCTATGGTTAGGGTTAAGTTGAGGGCTAGGGTTAGAGAGACGGTTAGGGTTAGGATTGGACCTAGGGTGAAGGTTATCTTGAGGGCTAGGGTTAGAGAGACGGTTAGGGCTAGGATTGGACCTAGGGTTAGAGTTAGGTTGATGGCTAGGGTTAGAGAGACGGTTAGGGTTAGGATTGGACCTAGGGTTAGGGTTATGTTGAGGGCTCGGGTAGAGAGACGTTTAGGGTTAGGATTGGACCTAGGGTTACGGTTATGTTGAGGGCTAGGTTTAGAGAGACGGTTACGGTTAGGATTGGACCTAGGGTTAGGGTTATGTTGAGGGCTAGGGTTAGAAGGACGGTTAGGGTTAGGATTGGACCTAGGGTTAGCGTTATGTTGAGGGCTTGGGTAAGAGAGACGGTTAGGGTTAGGATTGGACCTAGTTTTAGGGTTTTGTGCAAGGCTAGGTTTAGAGAGACGGTTAGGGTTAGGATTGGACCTAGAGTTAGTGTTATGTTGAGGGCAAGGGTTAGAGAGACTGTTAGGGTTAGGATTGGACCTAGGGTTAGGGTTATTTTGAGGGCTAGGGTTAGAGAGACGGTCAGGGTTAGGATTGGCCCTAGGGTTAGAGTTATGTTGAGGGCTAGGGTTAGAGAGACGGTTAGTGTTAGGATTGGCCCTAGGGTTAGTGTTATGTTGAGGGCTAGGTTTAGAGAGACGGTTAGGGTTAGGATTGGACCTAGGGTTAGGGTTATGTTGAGGGCTAGGGTTAGAGAGACGGTTAGGGTTAGGATTGGACCTAGGGTTAGGGTTATGTGGAAGGCTAGGTTTAGAAAGACGGTTAGGGTTAGGATTGGACCTAGGGTTAGGGTTATGTTGAGGGCTAGGGTTAGAGAGTCGGTTAGGGTTCGGATTGGAGCTAAGGTTAGGGTTATGTTGAGAGCTAGGGTTAGAGACACGGTTAGGGTTAGGATTGGACCTAGGGTTAGTGTTATGTTGAGGGCAAGGGTTAGAGAGACTGTTAGGGTTAGGATTGGACCTAGGGTTAGGGTTATGTTGAGGGCTAGAGTTAGAGAGACGGTCAGGGTTAGGATTGGCCCTAGGGTTAGGGTTATGTTGAGGGCTAGGGTTAGAGAGACGGTTAGGGTTAGGATTGGCCCTAGGGTTAGGGTTATGTTGAGGGCTAGGTTTAGAGAGACGGTTAGGGTTAGGATTGGACCTAGGGTTAGGGTTATGTTGAGGGCTACGGTTAGAGATACGGTTAGGGTTAGGATTGGACCTAGGGTTAGGGTTATGTGGAAGGCTAGTTTTAGAGAGACGGTTAGGGTTAGGATTGGACCTAGGGTTAGGGTTATGTTGAGGGCTAGGGCTAGAGAGTCGGTTAGGGTTCGGATTGGAGCTAAGGTTAGGGTTATGTTGAGGGCTAGAGCTAGAGAGACTGTCAGGGTTAGGATTGGACGTCGTATTAGGTTTAGGTTGAGGGCTAGGGTTAGAGAGACGGTTAGGGTTAGGATTGGACCTAGGGTTAGGGTTAGGTTGAGGGCTAGGCTTAGAGAGACGGTTAGGGTTAAGATTGGACATAGGGTTAGGGTCAGGTTGAGGGCTAGGGTTAGAGAGACGGTTAGGTTTAGGATTGGACCTAGGGTTAGGGTTATGTTTAGGGTTAGGGTTAGAGAGACGGTTAGGGTTAGGATTGGACATAGGGTTAGGGTTATGTTGAGGGCTAGGTTTAGAGAGACGTTTAGGGTTAGGATTGGACCTAGGGTTAAGGTTATGTTGAGGGCAAGGGTTAGAGAGACTCTTAGGGTTAGGATTGGACCTAGGGTTAAGGTTAGGATGAGGGCTAGGGTTAGAGAGACGGTTAGGGTGAGGATTGGACCTAGGGTTAGGGTTATGTTGAGGGCTAGGGTTAGAGAGACGGTTAGGGTTAGGATTGGACCTAGGGTTAGGGTTAGTTAAGGGCTATGGTTAGAGAGACGGTTAGGGTGAGGATTGGACCTAGGGTTAGGCTTATGGTGAGGGCTAGGGTCAGAGAGACGGTTAGGGTGAAGATTGGACCTAGGGTTAGGGTTATTTTGAGGGCTAGGATTAGAGAGACGTTTAGGATTAGGATTGGACCTATGGTTAGGGTTATGTTGAGGGCTAGGGTTAGAGAGACGGTTAGGGTTAGGATTAGACCTAGGGTGAAGGTTATGTTGAGGGCTAGGGTTAGAGAGACGGTTACGGCTAGGATTGCACCTAGGGTTAGAGTTAGGTTGATGGCTAGGGTTAGAGAGACGGTTAGGGTCAGGATTGGACCGAGGGTTAGGCTTATGTTGAGGGCTCGGGTAGAGAGACGTTTAGGGTTAGGATTGGACCTAGGGTTACGGTTATGTTGAGGGCTAGGTTTAGAGTGACGGTTACGGTTAGGATTGGACCTAGGGTTAGGGTTATGTTGAGGGATAGGGTTAGAGAGACGGTCAGGGTTAGGATTGGCCCTAGGGTTAGAGTTATGTTGAGGGCTAGGGTTAGAGAGACGGTTAGGGTTAGGATTGGACCTAGGGTTAGGGTTATGTTGAGGGCTAGGGTTAGAGAGACGGGTAGGGTTAGGATTGGACCTAGGGTTAGGGTTATGTGAGGGCTAGGGTTAGAGAGACGGTTAAGGTTAGGATTGGACCTAGGGTAAGGGTTATGTTGAGGTCAAGGGTTAGAGAGACTGTCAGGGTTAGGATTGGACCTAGGGTTAGGGTTATGTTGAGGGCTAGGGTTAGAGAGACGGTCAGGGTTAGGATTGGCCCTAGGGTTAGGGTTATGTTGAGGGCTAGGGTTAGAGAGACGGTTAGGGTTAGGATTGGACATAGGGTTAGGGTTATGTGAGGGCTAGGGTTAGAGAGACGGTTAAGGTTAGGATTGGACCTAGGGTAAGGGTTATGTTGAGGTCAAGGGTTAGAGAGACTGTCAGGGTTAGGATTGGACCTAGGGTTAGGGTTATGTTGAGGGCTAGGGTTAGAGAGACGGTCAGGGTTAGGATTGGCCCTAGGGTTAGGGTTATGTTGAGGGCTAGGGTTAGAGAGACGGTCAGGGTTAGGATTGGACCTAGGGTTAGGGTTATGCTGAGGGCTTGGTTTAGAGAGACGGTTACGGTTTGATTTGGACCTAGGGTTAGGGTTATGTTGAGGGCTAGGGTCAGAGACACAGTTAGGGTTAGTATTAGACCTAGGGTTAGGGTTATGTTGAGGGCTAGGGTTAGAGAGACGGTTAGGGTTAAGTTTGGACCTAGGGTTAGGGTTATGTTTAGGGCTCGGGTTAGAGAGCCTTTTAGGGTTAGGATTGGACCTAGGGTTACGGTTATGTTGAGGGCTAGGGTTAGAGAGATGGTTATGGTTAGGATTAGACCTAGGGTTAGGGTTATGTTGAGGGCTAGGGTTAGAGAGACGGTTAGGGTTAGGATTGGACCTAGGGTTAGGGTTATGTTGAGGGTTAGGGTTAGAGAGTCGGTTAGGGTTAGGATTGGACCTAGGGTTAGGGTTATGTTCAGGGCAAGGGTTAGAGAGACTCTTAGGGTTAGGATTGGACCTAGGGTTAAGGTTAGGATGAGGGCTAGGGTTAGAGAGACGGTTAGGTTGAGGATTGGACCTAGGGTTAGGGTTATGTTGAGGGATAGCGTTAGGGAGACGGTTAGGGTTAGGATAGGACCTAGGGTTAGGGTTATGTTGAGGGCTAGGGTTAGAGAGACGGTTCGGGTTAGGATCGGACCTAGGGTTAGGGTTATGTTGAGGGCTAGGGTTAGAGAGATGGTTAGGGTTAGGATTGGACCTAGGGTTAGGGTTAGGTTGAGGGCTAGGGTTAGAGAGACGGTTAGGGTGAGGATTGGACCTAGGGTTAGGCTTATGGTGAGGGCTAGGGTCAGAGAGACGGTTAGGGTTAGGATTGGACCTAGGGTTAGGGTTATTTTGAGGGCTAGGATTAGAGAGACGGTTAGGATTAGGATTGGACCTAGGGTGAAGGTTATGTTGAGGGCTAGGGTTAGAGAGACGGTTAGGGCTAGGATTGGACCTAGGGTTAGTGTTAGGTTGATGGCTAGGGTTAGAGAGACGGTTAGGGTTAGGATTGGACCTAGGGTTAGGGTTATGTTGAGGGCTCGGGTAGAGAGACGTTTAGGGTTAGGA
The DNA here is from genome assembly GCF_964146895.1 of Miniopterus schreibersii. NCBI lineage: Eukaryota > Metazoa > Chordata > Mammalia > Chiroptera > Miniopteridae > Miniopterus > Miniopterus schreibersii. Next base: position 179,513 of record NW_027669813.1, on the reverse strand, counting down.
TTGGACCTAGGGTTACGGTTATTTTGGGGGCTAGGTTTAGAGAGACGGTTACGGTTAGGATTGGACCTAGGGTTAGGGTTATGCTGAGGGCTAGGGTTAGAGACACGGTTAGGGTTAGGATTGGACCTAGGGTTAGGGTTATGTTGAGGGCTAGGGCTAGAGAGACGGTTAGGGTTAGGATTGGACATAGTGTTGGGTTATGTTGAGGGCTAGGTTTAGAGAGACGTTTAGGGTTAGGATTGGACCTAGGGTTAGTGTTATGTTGAGGGCAAGGGTTAGAGAGACTGTTAGGGTTAGGATTGGACCTAGGGTTAGGGTTATGTTGAGGGCTAGGGTTAGAGAGACGGTCAGGTTTAGGATTGGCCCTACGGTTAGGGTTATGTTGAGGGCTAGGGTTAGAGAGACGGTTAGGGTTAGGATTGGACCTAGGGTTAGGGTTATGTTGAGGGCTAGGTTTAGAGAGACGGTCAGGGTTAGGATTGGCCCTAGGGTTAGGGTTATGTTGAGGGCTAGAGCTAGAGAGACTGTCAGGGTTAGGATTGGACGTCGTATTAGGTTTAGGTTGAGGGCTAGCGTTAGAGAGACGGTTAGCGTTAGGATTGGACCTAGGGTTAGGGTTATGTTGAGGGCTAGGGTTAGAGAGACGGTTAGGGTTAGGATCGGAGCTAGGGTTAGGGTTATGTGGAAGGCTAGGTTTAGAGAGACGGTTAGGGTTAGGATTGGACCTAGGGTTAGGGTTATGTTGAGGGCTAGGGTTAGAGAGTCGGTTAGGGTTCGGATTGGAGCTAAGGTTAGGGTTATGTTGAGAGCTAGGGTTAGAGACACGGTTAGGGTTAGGATTGGACCTAGGGTTAGGGTTATGTTGAGGGCTAGGGTTAGAGAGACGGTTAGGGTTAGGATTGGACCTAGGGTTAGGGTTATGTTGAGGGCTAGGGTTAGAGAGACGGTTAGGGTTAGGATTGGACATAGGGTTAGGGTTATGTTGAGGGCTAGGTTTAGAGAGACGTTTAGGGTTAGGATTGGACCTAGGGTTAGTGTTATGTTGAGGGCAAGGGTTAGAGAGACTGTTAGGGTTAGGATAGGACCTAGGGTTAGGGTTATGTTGAGGGCTAGGGTTAGAGAGACGGTCAGTGTTAGGATTGGCCCTAGGGTTAGGGTTATGTTGAGGGCTAGGGTTAGAGAGACGTTTAGGGTTAGGATTGGACCTAGGGTTAGGGTTATGTTGAGGGCTAGGGTTAGAGAGACGGTTAGGGTTAGGATTGGACCTAGGGTTAGGGTTATGTTGAGGGCTAGGGTTAGAGAGACGGTTAGGGTTAGGATCGGAGCTAGGGTTAGGGTTATGTGGAAGGCTAGGTTTAGAGAGACGGTTAGGGTTAGGATTGGACCTAGGGTTAGTGTTATGTTGAGGGCAAGGGTTAGAGAGACTGTTAGGGTTAGGATTGGACCTAGGGTTAGGGTTATGTTGAGGGCTAGAGTTAGAGAGACGGTCAGGGTTAGGATTGGCCCTAGGGTTAGGGTTATGTTGAGGGCTAGGGTTAGAGAGACGGTTAGGGTTAGGATTGGCCCTAGGGTTAGGGTTATGTTGAGGGCTAGGTTTAGAGAGACGGTTAGGGTTAGGATTGGACCTAGGGTTAGGGTTATGTTGAGGGCTAGGGTTAGAGATACGGTGAGGGTTAGGATTGGACCTAGGGTTAGGGTTATGTGGAAGGCTAGTTTTAGAGAGACGGTTAGGGTTAGGATTGGACCTAGGGTTAGGGTTATGTTGAGGGCTAGGGCTAGAGAGTCGGTTAGGGTTCGGATTGGAGCTAAGGTTAGGGTTATGTTGATGGCTAGGGTTAGAGACACGGTCAGGGTTAGGATTGGACGTAGGGTTAGTGTTATGTTGAGGGCTAGGGTTAGAGAGAAGGTCAGGGTTAGGATTGGACCTAGGGTTAGGGTTATGTTGAGGGCTAGAGCTAGAGAGACTGTCAGGGTTAGGATTGGACGTCGTATTAGGTTTAGGTTGAGGGCTAGGGTTAGAGAGACGGTTAGGGTTAGGATTGGACCTTGGGTTAGGGTTAGGTTGAGGGCTAGGCTTAGAGAGACGGTTAGGGTTAAGATTGGACATAGGGTTAGGGTTAGGTTGAGGGCTAGGGTTAGAGAGACGGTTAGGTTTAGGATTGGACCTAGGGTTAGGGTTATGTTGAGGGTTAGGGTTAGAGAGACGGTTAGGGTTAGGATTGGACATAGGGTTAGGGTTATGTTGAGGGCTAGGTTTAGAGAGACCTTTAGGGTTAGGATTGGACCTAGGGTTAAGGTTATGTTGAGGGCAAGGGTTAGAGAGACTCTTAAGGTTAGGATTGGACCTAGGGTTAAGGTTAGGATGAGGGCTAGGGTTAGAGAGACGGTTAGGGTGAGGATTGGACCTAGGGTTAGGGTTATGTTGAGGGCTAGGGTTAGAGAGACGGTTAGGGTTAGGATTGGACCTAGGGTTAGTTTTAGTTAAGGGCTAGGGTTAGAGAGACGGTTAGGGTGAGGATTGGACCTAGGGTTAGGCTTATGGTGAGGGCTAGGGTCAGAGAGACGGTTAGGGTTAGGATTGGACCTAGGGTTAGGGTTATTTTGAGGGCTAGGATTAGAGAGACGGTTAGGATTAGGATTGGACCTATGGTTAGGGTTATGTTGAGGGCTAGGGTTAGAGAGAAGGTTAGGGTTAGGATTAGACCTAGGGTGAAGGTTATGTTGAGGGCTAGGGTTAGAGAGACGGTTACGGCTAGGATTGCACCTAGGGTTAGAGTTAGGTTGATGGCTAGGGTTAGAGAGACGGTTAGGGTCAGGATTGGACCTAGGGTTAGGCTTATGTTGAGGGCTCGGGTAGAGAGACGTTTAGGGTTAGGATTGGACCTAGGGTTACGGTTATGTTGAGGGCTAGGTTTAGAGTGACGGTTACGGTTAGGATTGGACCTAGGGTTAGGGTTATGTTGAGGGATAGGGTTAGAGAGACGGTCAGGGTTAGGATTGGCCCTAGGGTTAGAGTTATGTTGAGGGCTAGGGTTAGAGAGACGGTTAGGGTTAGGATTGGACCTAGGGTTAGGGTTATGTTGAGGGCTAGGGTTAGAGAGACGGTTAGGGTTAGGATCGGACCTAGGGTTAGCGTTATGTGGAAGGCTAGGTTTAGAGAGACGGTTAGGGTTAGGATTGGACCTAGGGTTAGTGTTATGTTGAGGGCAAGGGTTAGAGAGACTGTTAGGGTTAGGATTGGACCTAGGGTTAGTGTTATTTTGAGGGCTAGGGTTAGATAGACGGTTACGGTTAGGATTGGGTTATGTTGAGGGCTAGGGTTAGAGAGAGGGTTAGGGTTAGTATTGGACATAGGGTTAGTGTTATGTTGAGGGCAAGGGTTAGAGAGACTGTTAGGGTTAGGATTGGACCTAGGGTTAGGGTTATGTTGAGGGCTAGGTTTAGAGAGACGGTCAGGGTTAGGATTGGCCCTAGGGTTAGGGTTATGTTGAGGGCTAGGGTTAGAGAGACGTTTAGGGTTAGGATTGGACCTAGGGTTACGGTTATGTTGGGAGCTAGGGTTAGAGAGACGGTTAGGGTTAGGATTGGACCTAGGGTTAGGGTTATGTTGAGGGCTAGGGTTAGAGAGACGGTTAGGGTTAGGATCGGACCTAGGGTTAGTGTTATGTTGAGGGCAAGGTTTAGAGAGACTGTTAGGGTTAGGATTGGACCTAGGGTTAGGGTTATGTTGAGGGCTAGGGTTAGAGAGACGGTCAGGGTTTGGATTGGACCTAGGGTTAGGGTTATGTTGAGGGCTAGGTTTAGAGAGACGGTCAGGGTTAGGATTGGCCCTAGGGTTAGGGTTATGTTGAGGGCTAGAGCTAGAGAGACTGTCAGGGTTAGGATTGGACGTCGTATTAGGTTTAGGTTGAGGGCTAGGGTTAGAGAGACGGTTAGCGTTAGGATTGGACCTAGGGTTAGGGTTAGGTTGAGGGCTAGGCTTAGAGAGACGGTTAGGGTTAGGATTGGACATAGGGTTAGGGTTAGGTTGAGGGCTAGGGTCAGAGAGACGGTTAGGGTTAGGTTTGGACCTAGGGTTAGGGTTTTGTTGAGGGCTAGGGTTAGAGAGACGGTTAGGGTTAGGATTGGTCCTAGGGTTAGGGTTATGTTGAGGGCTAGGTTTAGAAAGACGGTTCGGGTTAGGATCGGACCTAGGGTTAGGGTTATGTTGAGGGCTAGGGTTAGAGAGACGGTTAGGATTAGGATTGGACCTATGGTTAGGGTTAAGTTGAGGGCTAGGGTTAGAGAGACGGTTAGGGTTAGGATTGGACCTAGGGTGAAGGTTATGTTGAGGGCTAGGGTTAGAGAGACGGTTAGGGCTAGGATTGGACCTAGGGTTAGAGTTAGGTTGATGACTAGGGTTAGAGAGACGGTTAGGGTTAGGATTGGACCTAGGGTTAGGGTTATGTTGAGGGCTCGGGTAGAGAGACGTTTAGGGTTAGGATTGGACCTAGGGTTACGGTTATGTTGAGGGCTAGGTTTAGAGAGACGGTTACGGTTAGGATTGGACCTAGGGTTAGGGTTATGCTGAGGGCTAGGGTTAGAGAGACGGTTAGGGTTAGGATTGGACATAGGGTTAGGGTTATGTTGAGGGCTAGGTTTAGAGAGACGTTTAGGGTTAGGATTGGACCTAGGGTTAGTGTTATGTTGAGGGCAAGGGTTAGAGAGACGGTTAGGGTTAGGATTGGACCTAGGGTTAGGGTTATGTTGAGGGCTAGGGTAAGAGAGACGGTTAGGGTTAGGATTGGAACTAGGGTTAGGGTTAGGTTGAGGGCTAGGCTTAGAGAGACGGTTAGGGTTAAGATTGGACATAGGGTTAGGGTTAGGTTGAGGGCTAGGGTTAGAGAGACGGCTAGGTTTAGGATTGGACCTAGGGTTAGGGTTATGATGAGGGTTAGGGTTAGAGAGACGGTTAGGGTTAGGATTGGACATAGGGTTAGGGTTATGTTGAGGGCTAGGTTTAGAGAGACGTTTAGGGTTAGGATTGGACCTAGGGTTAAGGTTATGTTGAGGGCAAGGGTTAGAGAGACTCTTAGGGTTAGGATTGGACCTAGGGTTAAGGTTAGGATGAGGGCTAGGGTTAGAGAGACGGTTAGGGTGAGGATTGGACCTAGGGTTAGGGTTATGTTGAGGGCTAGGGTTAGAGAGACGGTTAGGGTTAGGATTGGACCTAGGGTTAGTTTTAGTTAAGGGCTAGGGTTAGAGAGACGGTTAGGGTGAGGATTGGACCTAGGGTTAGGCTTATGGTGAGGGCTAGGGTCAGAGAGACGGTTAGGGTTAGGATTGGACCTAGGGTTAGGGTTATTTTGAGGGCTAGGATTAGAGAGACGGTTAGGATTAGGATTGGACCTATGGTTAGGGTTATGTTGAGGGCTAGGGTTAGAGAGACGGTTAGGGTTAGGATTAGACCTAGGGTGAAGGTTATGTTGAGGGCTAGGGTTAGAGAGACGGTTACGGCTAGGATTGCACCTAGGGTTAGAGTTAGGTTGATGGCTAGGGTTAGAGAGACGGTTAGGGTCAGGATTGGACCTAGGGTTAGGCTTATGTTGAGGGCTCGGGTAGAGAGACGTTTAGGGTTAGGATTGGACCTAGGGTTACGGTTATGTTGAGGCCTAGGTTTAGAGTGACGGTTACGGTTAGGATTGGACCTAGGGTTAGGGTTATGTTGAGGGATAGGGTTAGAGAGACGGTCAGGGTTAGGATTGGCCCTAGGGTTAGAGTTATGTTGAGGGCTAGGGTTAGAGAGACGGTTAGGGTTAGGATTGGCCCTAGGGTTAGGGTTATGTTGAGGGCTAGGGTTAAAGAGACGGTTAGGGTTAGGATTGGGCCTAGGGTTAGGGTTATGTTGAGGGCTAGGTTTAGAGAGACGGTTAGGGTTAGGATCGGACCTAGGGTTAGGGTTATGTTGAGGGCTAGGGTTAGAGAGACGGTTGTGGTTAGGATTGGACCTAGGGTTAGGGTTATGTGGAAGGCTAGGTTTAGAGAGACGGTTAGGGTTAGGATCGGACCTAGGGTTAGCGTTATGTGGAAGGCTAGGTTTAGAGAGACGGTTAGGGTTAGGATTGGACCTAGGGTTAGTGTTATGTTGAGGGCAAGGGTTAGAGAGACTGTTAGGGTTAGGATTGGACCTAGGGTTAGGGTTATGTTGAGGGCTAGGGTTAGAGAGACGGTCAGGGTTAGGATTGGCCCTAGGGTTAGGGTTATGTTGAGGGCTAGGGTTAAAGAGACGGTTAGGGTTAGGATTGGGCCTAGGGTTAGGGTTATGTTGAGGGCTAGGTTTAGAGAGACGGTTAGGGTTAGGATTGGACCTAGGGTTAGGGTTATGTTGAGGGCTAGGGTTAGAGAGACAGTTATGGTTAGGATTGGACCTAGGGTTAGGGTTATGTGGAAGGCTAGGTTTAGAGAGACGGTTAGGGTTAGGATTGGACCTAGGGTTAGCGTTATGTTGAGGGCTAGGGTTAGAGAGTCGATTAGGGTTCGGATTGGAGCTAAGGTTAGGGTTATGTTGAGGGCTAGGGTTAGAAACACGGTCAGGGTTAGGATTGGACCTACGGTTAGTGTTATGTTGAGGGCTAGGGTTAGAGAGAAGGTCAGGGTTAGGATTGGACCTAGGGTTAGTGTTATTTTGAGGGCTAGGGTTAGATAGACGGTTACGGTTAGGATTGGGTTATGTTGAGGGCTAGGGTTAGAGAGACGGTTAGGGTTAGTATTGGACATAGGGTTAGTGTTATGTTGAGGGCAAGGGTTAGAGAGACTGTTAGGGTTAGGATTGGACCTAGGGTTAGGGTTATGTTGAGGGCTAGGGTTAGAGAGACGGTCAGGGTTAGGATTGGCCCTAGGGTTAGGGTTATGTTGAGGGCTAGGGTTAGAGAGACGTTTAGGGTTAGGATTGGACCTAGGGTTACGGTTATGTTGGGAGCTAGGGTTAGAGAGACGGTTAGGGTTAGGATTGGACCTAGGGTTAGGGTTATGTTGAGGGCTAGGGTTAGAGAGACGGTTAGGGTTAGGATCGGACCTAGGGTTAGTGTTATGTTGAGGGCAAGGGTTAGAGAGACTGTTAGGGTTAGGATTGGACCTAGGGTTAGGGTTATGTTGAGGGCTAGGGTTAGAGAGACGGTCAGGGTTTGGATTGGACCTAGGGTTAGGGTTATGTTGAGGGCTAGGTTTAGAGAGACGGTCAGGGTTAGGATTGGCCCTAGGGTTAGGGTTATGTTGAGGGCTAGAGCTAGAGAGACTGTCAGGGTTAGGATTGGACGTCGTATTAGGTTTAGGTTGAGGGCTAGGGTTAGAGAGACGGTTAGCGTTAGGATTGGACCTAGGGTTAGGGTTAGGTTGAGGGCTAGGCTTAGAGAGACGGTTAGGGTTAGGATTGGACATAGGGTTAGGGTTAGGTTGAGGGCTAGGGTTAGAGAGACGGTTAGGGTTAGGTTTGGACCTAGGGTTAGGGTTTTGTTGAGGGCTAGGGTTAGAGAGACGGTTAGGGTTAGGATTGGTCCTAGGGTTAGGGTTATGTTGAGGGCTAGGTTTAGAAAGACGGTTCGGGTTAGGATCGGACCTAGGGTTAGGGTTATGTTGAGGGCTAGGGTTAGAGAGACGGTTAGGATTAGGATTGGACCTATGGTTAGGGTTAAGTTGAGGGCTAGGGTTAGAGAGACGGTTAGGGTTAGGATTGGACCTAGGGTGAAGGTTATGTTGAGGGCTAGGGTTAGAGAGACGGTTAGGGCTAGGATTGGACCTAGGGTTAGAGTTAGGTTGATGACTAGGGTTAGAGAGACGGTTAGGGTCAGGATTGGACCTAGGGTTAGGGTTATGTTGAGGGCTCGGGTAGAGAGACGTTTAGGGTTAGGATTGGACCTAGGGTTACGGTTATGTTGAGGGCTAGGTTTAGAGAGACGGTTAGGGTTAGGATTGGCCCTAGGGTTAGGGTTATGTTGAGGGCTAGGGTTAGAGAGACGTTTAGGGTTAGGATTGGACCTAGGGTTACGGTTATGTTGGGAGCTAGGGTTAGAGAGACGGTTAGGGTTAGGATTGGACCTAGGGTTAGGGTTATGTTGAGGGCAAGGTTAGAGAGACGGTTAGGGTTAGGATCGGACCTAGGGTTAGTGTTATGTTGAGGGCAAGGGTTAGAGAGACTGTTAGGGTTAGGATTGGACCTAGGGTTAGGGTTATGTTGAGGGCTAGGGTTAGAGAGACGGTCAGGGTTAGGATTGGCCCTAGGGTTAGGGTTATGTTGAGGGCTAGGGTTAGAGAGACGTTTAGGGTTAGGATTGGACCTAGGGTTACGGTTATGTTGGGAGCTAGGGTTAGAGAGACGGTTAGGGTTAGGATTGGACCTAGGGTTAGGGTTATGTTGAGGGCAAGGTTAGAGACACGGTCAGGGTTAGGATTGGACCTACGGTTAGTGTTTTGTTGAGGGCTAGGGTTAGAGAGAAGGTCAGGGTTAGGATTGGACCTAGGGTTAGTGTTATTTTGAGGGCTAGGGTTAGATAGACGGTTACGGTTAGGATTGGGTTATGTTGAGGGCTAGGGTTAGAGAGACGGTTAGGGTTAGTATTGGACATAGGGTTAGTGTTATGTTGAGGGCAAGGGTTAGAGAGACTGTTAGGGTTAGGACTGGACCTAGGGTTAGGGTTATGTTGAGGGCTAGGGTTAGAGAGACGGTCAGGGTTAGGATTGGCCCTAGGGTTAGGGTTATGTTGAGGGCTAGGGTTAGAGAGACGTTTAGGGTTAGGATTGGACCTAGGGTTACGGTTATGTTGGGAGCTAGGGTTAGAGAGACGGTTAGGGTTAGGATTGGACCTAGGGTTAGGGTTATGTTGAGGGCAAGGTTAGAGAGACGGTTAGGGTTAGGATCGGACCTAGGGTTAGTGTTATGTTGAGGGCAAGGGTTAGAGAGACTGTTAGGGTTAGGATTGGACCTAGGGTTAGGGTTATGTTGAGGGCTAGGGTTAGAGAGACGGTCAGGGTTTGGATTGGCCCTAGGGTTAGGGTTATGTTGAGGGCTAGGTTTAGAGAGACGGTCAGGGTTAGGATTGGCCCTAGGGTTAGGGTTATGTTGAGGGCTAGAGCTAGAGAGACTGTCAGGGTTAGGATTGGACGTCGTATTAGGTTTAGGTTGAGGGCTAGCGTTAGAGAGACGGTTAGCGTTAGGATTGGACCTAGGGTTAGGGTTATGTTGAGGGCTAGGGTTAGAGAGACGGTTAGGGTTAGGATCGGAGCTAGGGTTAGGGTTATGTGGAAGGCTAGGTTTAGAGAGACGGTTAGGGTTAGGATTGGACCTAGGGTTAGGGTTATGTTGAGGGCTAGGGTTAGAGAGTCGGTTAGGGTTCGGATTGGAGCTAAGGTTAGGGTTATGTTGAGAGCTAGGGTTAGAGACACGGTTAGGGTTAGGATTGGACCTAGGGTTAGGGTTATGTTGAGGGCTAGGGTTAGAGAGACGGTTAGGGTTAGGATTGGACCTAGGGTTAGGGTTATGTTGAGGGCTAGGGTTAGAGAGACGGTTAGGGTTAGGATTGGACATAGGGTTAGGGTTATGTTGAGGGCTAGGTTTAGAGAGACGTTTAGGGTTAGGATTGGACCTAGGGTTAGTGTTATGTTGAGGGCAAGGGTTAGAGAGACTGTTAGGGTTAGGATAGGACCTAGGGTTAGGGTTATGTTGAGGGCTAGGGTTAGAGAGACGGTCAGTGTTAGGATTGGCCCTAGGGTTAGGGTTATGTTGAGGGCTAGGGTTAGAGAGACGTTTAGGGTTAGGATTGGACCTAGGGTTAGGGTTATGTTGAGGGCTAGGGTTAGAGAGACGGTTAGGGTTAGGATTGGACCTAGGGTTAGGGTTATGTTGAGGGCTAGGGTTAGAGAGACGGTTAGGGTTAGGATCGGAGCTAGGGTTAGGGTTATGTGGAAGGCTAGGTTTAGAGAGACGGTTAGGGTTAGGATTGGACCTAGGGTTAGTGTTATGTTGAGGGCAAGGGTTAGAGAGACTGTTAGGGTTAGGATTGGACCTAGGGTTAGGGTTATGTTGAGGGCTAGAGTTAGAGAGACGGTCAGGGTTAGGATTGGCCCTAGGGTTAGGGTTATGTTGAGGGCTAGGGTTAGAGAGACGGTTAGGGTTAGGATTGGCCCTAGGGTTAGGGTTATGTTGAGGGCTAGGTTTAGAGAGACGGTTAGGGTTAGGATTGGACCTAGGGTTAGGGTTATGTTGAGGGCTAGGGTTAGAGATACGGTGAGGGTTAGGATTGGACCTAGGGTTAGGGTTATGTGGAAGGCTAGTTTTAGAGAGACGGTTAGGGTTAGGATTGGACCTAGGGTTAGGGTTATGTTGAGGGCTAGGGCTAGAGAGTCGGTTAGGGTTCGGATTGGAGCTAAGGTTAGGGTTATGTTGATGGCTAGGGTTAGAGACACGGTCAGGGTTAGGATTGGACGTAGGGTTAGTGTTATGTTGAGGGCTAGGGTTAGAGAGAAGGTCAGGGTTAGGATTGGACCTAGGGTTAGGGTTATGTTGAGGGCTAGAGCTAGAGAGACTGTCAGGGTTAGGATTGGACGTCGTATTAGGTTTAGGTTGAGGGCTAGGGTTAGAGAGACGGTTAGGGTTAGGATTGGACCTAGGGTTAGGGTTAGGTTGGGGGCTAGGCTTAGAGAGACGGTTAGGGTTAAGATTGGACATAGGGTTAGGGTTAGGTTGAGGGCTAGGGTTAGAGAGACGGTTAGGTTTAGGATTGGACCTAGGGTTAGGGTTATGTTGAGGGTTAGGGTTAGAGAGACGGTTAGGGTTAGGATTGGACATAGGGTTAGGGTTATGTTGAGGGCTAGGTTTAGAGAGACCTTTAGGGTTAGGATTGGACCTAGGGTTAAGGTTATGTTGAGGGCAAGGGTTAGAGAGACTCTTAAGGTTAGGATTGGACCTAGGGTTAAGGTTAGGATGAGGGCTAGGGTTAGAGAGACGGTTAGGGTGAGGATTGGACCTAGGGTTAGGGTTATGTTGAGGGCTAGGGTTAGAGGGACGGTTAGGGTTAGGATTGGACCTAGGGTTAGTTTTAGTTAAGGGCTAGGGTTAGAGAGACGGTTAGGGTGAGGATTGGACCTAGGGTTAGGCTTATGGTGAGGGCTAGGGTCAGAGAGACGGTTAGGGTTAGGATTGGACCTAGGGTTAGGGTTATTTTGAGGGCTAGGATTAGAGAGACGGTTAGGATTAGGATTGGACCTATGGTTAGGGTTATGTTGAGGGCTAGGGTTAGAGAGAAGGTTAGGGTTAGGATTAGACCTAGGGTGAAGGTTATGTTGAGGGCTAGGGTTAGAGAGACGGTTACGGCTAGGATTGCACCTAGGGTTAGAGTTAGGTTGATGGCTAGGGTTAGAGAGACGGTTAGGGTCAGGATTGGACCTAGGGTTAGGCTTATGTTGAGGGCTCGGGTAGAGAGACGTTTAGGGTTAGGATTGGACCTAGGGTTACGGTTATGTTGAGGGCTAGGTTTAGAGTGACGGTTACGGTTAGGATTGGACCTAGGGTTAGGGTTATGTTGAGGGATAGGGTTAGAGAGACGGTCAGGGTTAGGATTGGCCCTAGGGTTAGAGTTATGTTGAGGGCTAGGGTTAGAGAGACGGTTAGGGTTAGGATTGGACCTAGGGTTAGGGTTATGTTGAGGGCTAGGGTTAGAGAGACGGTTAGGGTTAGGATCGGACCTAGGGTTAGCGTTATGTGGAAGGCTAGGTTTAGAGAGACGGTTAGGGTTAGGATTGGACCTAGGGTTAGTGTTATGTTGAGGGCAAGGGTTAGAGAGACTGTTAGGGTTAGGATTGGACCTAGGGTTAGTGTTATTTTGAGGGCTAGGGTTAGATAGACGGTTACGGTTAGGATTGGGTTATGTTGAGGGCTAGGGTTAGAGAGAGGGTTAGGGTTAGTATTGGACATAGGGTTAGTGTTATGTTGAGGGCAAGGGTTAGAGAGACTGTTAGGGTTAGGATTGGACCTAGGGTTAGGGTTATGTTGAGGGCTAGGGTTAGAGAGACGGTCAGGGTTAGGATTGGCCCTAGGGTTAGGGTTATGTTGAGGGCTAGGGTTAGAGAGACGTTTAGGGTTAGGATTGGACCTAGGGTTACGGTTATGTTGGGAGCTAGGGTTAGAGAGACGGTTAGGGTTAGGATTGGACCTAGGGTTAGGGTTATGTTGAGGGCTAGGGTTAGAGAGACGGTTAGGGTTAGGATCGGACCTAGGGTTAGTGTTATGTTGAGGGCAAGGTTTAGAGAGACTGTTAGGGTTAGGATTGGACCTAGGGTTAGGGTTATGTTGAGGGCTAGGGTTAGAGAGACGGTCAGGGTTTGGATTGGACCTAGGGTTAGGGTTATGTTGAGGGCTAGGTTTAGAGAGACGGTCAGGGTTAGGATTGGCCCTAGGGTTAGGGTTATGTTGAGGGCTAGAGCTAGAGAGACTGTCAGGGTTAGGATTGGACGTCGTATTAGGTTTAGGTTGAGGGCTAGGGTTAGAGAGACGGTTAGCGTTAGGATTGGACCTAGGGTTAGGGTTAGGTTGAGGGCTAGGCTTAGAGAGACGGTTAGGGTTAGGATTGGACATAGGGTTAGGGTTAGGTTGAGGGCTAGGGTCAGAGAGACGGTTAGGGTTAGGTTTGGACCTAGGGTTAGGGTTTTGTTGAGGGCTAGGGTTAGAGAGACGGTTAGGGTTAGGATTGGTCCTAGGGTTAGGGTTATGTTGAGGGCTAGGTTTAGAAAGACGGTTCGGGTTAGGATCGGACCTAGGGTTAGGGTTATGTTGAGGGCTAGGGTTAGAGAGACGGTTAGGATTAGGATTGGACCTATGGTTAGGGTTAAGTTGAGGGCTAGGGTTAGAGAGACGGTTAGGGTTAGGATTGGACCTAGGGTGAAGGTTATGTTGAGGGCTAGGGTTAGAGAGACGGTTAGGGCTAGGATTGGACCTAGGGTTAGAGTTAGGTTGATGACTAGGGTTAGAGAGACGGTTAGGGTTAGGATTGGACCTAGGGTTAGGGTTATGTTGAGGGCTCGGGTAGAGAGACGTTTAGGGTTAGGATTGGACCTAGGGTTACGGTTATGTTGAGGGCTAGGTTTAGAGAGACGGTTACGGTTAGGATTGGACCTAGGGTTAGGGTTATGCTGAGGGCTAGGGTTAGAGAGACGGTTAGGGTTAGGATTGGACATAGGGTTAGGGTTATGTTGAGGGCTAGGTTTAGAGAGACGTTTAGGGTTAGGATTGGACCTAGGGTTAGTGTTATGTTGAGGGCAAGGGTTAGAGAGACGGTTAGGGTTAGGATTGGACCTAGGGTTAGGGTTATGTTGAGGGCTAGGGTAAGAGAGACGGTTAGGGTTAGGATTGGAACTAGGGTTAGGGTTAGGTTGAGGGCTAGGCTTAGAGAGACGGTTAGGGTTAAGATTGGACATAGGGTTAGGGTTAGGTTGAGGGCTAGGGTTAGAGAGACGGCTAGGTTTAGGATTGGACCTAGGGTTAGGGTTATGTTGAGGGTTAGGGTTAGAGAGACGGTTAGGGTTAGGATTGGACATAGGGTTAGGGTTATGTTGAGGGCTAGGTTTAGAGAGACGTTTAGGGTTAGGATTGGACCTAGGGTTAAGGTTATGTTGAGGGCAAGGGTTAGAGAGACTCTTAGGGTTAGGATTGGACCTAGGGTTAAGGTTAGGATGAGGGCTAGGGTTAGAGAGACGGTTAGGGTGAGGATTGGACCTAGGGTTAGGGTTATGTTGAGGGCTAGGGTTAGAGAGACGGTTAGGGTTAGGATTGGACCTAGGGTTAGTTTTAGTTAAGGGCTAGGGTTAGAGAGACGGTTAGGGTGAGGATTGGACCTAGGGTTAGGCTTATGGTGAGGGCTAGGGTCAGAGAGACGGTTAGGGTTAGGATTGGACCTAGGGTTAGGGTTATTTTGAGGGCTAGGATTAGAGAGACGGTTAGGATTAGGATTGGACCTATGGTTAGGGTTATGTTGAGGGCTAGGGTTAGAGAGACGGTTAGGGTTAGGATTAGACCTAGGGTGAAGGTTATGTTGAGGGCTAGGGTTAGAGAGACGGTTACGGCTAGGATTGCACCTAGGGTTAGAGTTAGGTTGATGGCTAGGGTTAGAGAGACGGTTAGGGTCAGGATTGGACCTAGGGTTAGGCTTATGTTGAGGGCTCGGGTAGAGAGACGTTTAGGGTTAGGATTGGACCTAGGGTTACGGTTATGTTGAGGCCTAGGTTTAGAGTGACGGTTACGGTTAGGATTGGACCTAGGGTTAGGGTTATGTTGAGGGATAGGGTTAGAGAGACGGTCAGGGTTAGGATTGGCCCTAGGGTTAGAGTTATGTTGAGGGCTAGGGTTAGAGAGACGGTTAGGGTTAGGATTGGCCCTAGGGTTAGGGTTATGTTGAGGGCTAGGGTTAAAGAGACGGTTAGGGTTAGGATTGGGCCTAGGGTTAGGGTTATGTTGAGGGCTAGGTTTAGAGAGACGGTTAGGGTTAGGATCGGACCTAGGGTTAGAGTTATGTTGAGGGCTAGGGTTAGAGAGACGGTTGTGGTTAGGATTGGACCTAGGGTTAGGGTTATGTGGAAGGCTAGGTTTAGAGAGACGGTTAGGGTTAGGATCGGACCTAGGGTTAGCGTTATGTGGAAGGCTAGGTTTAGAGAGACGGTTAGGGTTAGGATTGGACCTAGGGTTAGTGTTATGTTGAGGGCAAGGGTTAGAGAGACTGTTAGGGTTAGGATTGGACCTAGGGTTAGGGTTATGTTGAGGGCTAGGGTTAGAGAGACGGTCAGGGTTAGGATTGGCCCTAGGGTTAGGGTTATGTTGAGGGCTAGGGTTAAAGAGACGGTTAGGGTTAGGATTGGGCCTAGGGTTAGGGTTATGTTGAGGGCTAGGTTTAGAGAGACGGTTAGGGTTAGGATTGGACCTAGGGTTAGGGTTATGTTGAGGGCTAGGGTTAGAGAGACGGTTATGGTTAGGATTGGACCTAGGGTTAGGGTTATGTGGAAGGCTAGGTTTAGAGAGACGGTTAGGGTTAGGATTGGACCTAGGGTTAGCGTTATGTTGAGGGCTAGGGTTAGAGAGTCGATTAGGGTTCGGATTGGAGCTAAGGTTAGGGTTATGTTGAGGGCTAGGGTTAGAGACACGGTCAGGGTTAGGATTGGACCTACGGTTAGTGTTATGTTGAGGGCTAGGGTTAGAGAGAAGGTCAGGGTTAGGATTGGACCTAGGGTTAGTGTTATTTTGAGGGCTAGGGTTAGATAGACGGTTACGGTTAGGATTGGGTTATGTTGAGGGCTAGGGTTAGAGAGACGGTTAGGGTTAGTATTGGACATAGGGTTAGTGTTATGTTGAGGGCAAGGGTTAGAGAGACTGTTAGGGTTAGGATTGGACCTAGGGTTAGGGTTATGTTGAGGGCTAGGGTTAGAGAGACGGTCAGGGTTAGGATTGGCCCTAGGGTTAGGGTTATGTTGAGGGCTAGGGTTAGAGAGACGTTTAGGGTTAGGATTGGACCTAGGGTTACGGTTATGTTGGGAGCTAGGGTTAGAGAGACGGTTAGGGTTAGGATTGGACCTAGGGTTAGGGTTATGTTGAGGGCTAGGGTTAGAGAGACGGTTAGGGTTAGGATCGGACCTAGGGTTAGTGTTATGTTGAGGGCAAGGGTTAGAGAGACTGTTAGGGTTAGGATTGGACCTAGGGTTAGGGTTATGTTGAGGGCTAGGGTTAGAGAGACGGTCAGGGTTTGGATTGGACCTAGGGTTAGGGTTATGTTGAGGGCTAGGTTTAGAGAGACGGTCAGGGTTAGGATTGGCCCTAGGGTTAGGGTTATGTTGAGGGCTAGAGCTAGAGAGACTGTCAGGGTTAGGATTGGACGTCGTATTAGGTTTAGGTTGAGGGCTAGGGTTAGAGAGACGGTTAGCGTTAGGATTGGACCTAGGGTTAGGGTTAGGTTGAGGGCTAGGCTTAGAGAGACGGTTAGGGTTAGGATTGGACATAGGGTTAGGGTTAGGTTGAGGGCTAGGGTTAGAGAGACGGTTAGGGTTAGGTTTGGACCTAGGGTTAGGGTTTTGTTGAGGGCTAGGGTTAGAGAGACGGTTAGGGTTAGGATTGGTCCTAGGGTTAGGGTTATGTTGAGGGCTAGGTTTAGAAAGACGGTTCGGGTTAGGATCGGACCTAGGGTTAGGGTTATGTTGAGGGCTAGGGTTAGAGAGACGGTTAGGATTAGGATTGGACCTATGGTTAGGGTTAAGTTGAGGGCTAGGGTTAGAGAGACGGTTAGGGTTAGGATTGGACCTCGGGTGAAGGTTATGTTGAGGGCTAGGGTTAGAGAGACGGTTAGGGCTAGGATTGGACCTAGGGTTAGAGTTAGGTTGATGACTAGGGTTAGAGAGACGGTTAGGGTTAGGATTGGACCTAGGGTTAGGGTTATGTTGAGGGCTCGGGTAGAGAGACGTTTAGGGTTAGGATTGGACCTAGGGTTACGGTTATGTTGAGGGCTAGGTTTAGAGAGACGGTTAGGGTTAGGATTGGACCTAGGGTTACGGTTATGTTGAGGGCTAGGTTTAGAGAGACGGTTACGGTTAGGATTGGACCTAGGGTTAGGGTTATGCTGAGGGCTAGGGTTAGAGAGACGGTTAGGTTTAGGATTGGACATAGGGTTAGGGTTATGTTGAGGGCTAGGTTTAGAGAGACGTTTAGGGTTAGGATTGGACCTAGGGTTAGTGTTATGTTGAGGGCAAGGGTTAGAGAGACGGTTAGGGTTAGGATTGGACCTAGGGTTAGGGTTATGTTGAGGGCTAGGGTAAGAGAGACGGTTAGGGTTAGGATTGGACTTAGGGTTAGGGTTTTGTGGAAGGCTAGGTTTAGAGAGACGGTTAGGGTTAGGATTGGACCTAGAGTTAGTGTTATGTTGAGGGCAAGGGTTAGAGAGACTGTTAGGGTTAGGATTGGACCTAGGGTTAGGGTTATTTTGAGGGCTAGGGTTAGAGAGACGGTCAGGGTTAGGATTGGCCCTAGGGTTAGGGTTATGTTGAGGGCTAGGGTTAGAGAGACGGTTAGTGTTAGGATTGGCCCTAGGGTTAGGGTTATGTTGAGGGCTAGGTTTAGAGAGACGGTTAGGTTTAGGATTGGACCTAGGGTTAGGGTTATGTTGAGGGCTAGGGTTAGAGAGACGGTTAGGGTTAGGATTGGACCTAGGGTTAGGGTTATGTGGAAGGCTAGGTTTAGAAAGACGGTTAGGGTTAGGATTGGACCTAGGGTTAGGGTTATGTTGAGGGCTAGGGTTAGAGAGTCGGTTAGGGTTCGGATTGGAGCTAAGGTTAGGGTTATGTTGAGAGCTAGGGTTAGAGACACGGTCAGGGTTAGGATTGGACCTAGGGTTAGGGTTATGTTGAGGGCTAGGGTTAGAGAGACGGTTAGGGTTAGGATTGGACCTAGGGTTAGGGTTATGTTGAGGGCTAGGGTTAGAGAGACTGTTAGGGTTAGGATTGGACCTAGGGTTAGGGTTATGTTGAGGGCTAGGGTTAGAGAGACTGTTAGGGTTAGGATTGGACATAGGGTTAGGGTTATGTTGAGGGCTAGGGTTAGAGAGACTGTTAGGGTTAGGATTGGACCTAGGGTTAGGGTTATGTTGAGGGCTAGGGTTAGAGAGACTGTTAGGGTTAGGATTGGACCTAGGGTTAGGGTTATGTTGAGGGCTAGGGTTAGAGAGACTGTTAGGGTTAGGATTGGACCTAGGGTTAGGGTTATGTTGAGGGCTAGGGTTAGAGAGACTGTTAGGGTTAGGATTGGACCTAGGGTTAGGGTTATGTTGAGGGCTAGGGTTAGAGAGACTGTTAGGGTTAGGATTGGACATAGGGTTAGGGTTATGTTGAGGGCTAGGTTTAGAGAGACGTTTAGGGTTAGGATTGGACCTAGGGTTAGTGTTATGTTGAGGGCAAGGGTTAGAGAGACTGTTAGGGTTAGGATTGGACCTAGGGTTAGGGTTATGTTGAGGGCTAGGGTTAGAGAGACGGTCAGGGTTAGGATTGGCCCTAGGGTTAGGGTTATGTTGAGGGCTAGGGTTAGAGAGACGTTTAGGGTTAGGATTGGACCTAGGGTTAGGGTTAAGTTGAGGGCTAGGGTTAGAGAGACGGTTATGGTTAGGATTGGACCTAGGGTTAGGGTTATGTTGAGGGCTAGGGTTAGAGAGACGGTTAGGGTTAGGATCGGACCTAGGGTTAGGGTTATGTGGAAGGCTAGGTTTAGAGAGACGGTTAGGGTTAGGATTGGACCTAGGGTTAGTGTTATGTTGAGGGCAAGGGTTAGAGAGACGGTTAGGGTTAGGATTGGACCTAGGGTTAGGGTTATGTTGAGGGCTAGGGTTACAGAGACGGTCAGGGTTAGGATTGGCCCTAGGGTTAGGGTTATGTTGAGGGCTAGGTTTAGAGAGACGGTTAGGGTTAGGATTGGACCTAGGGTTAGGGTTATGTTGAGGGCTAGGGTTAGAGATACGGTTAGGGTTAGGATTGGACCTAGGGTTAGGGTTATGTGGAAGGCTAGTTTTAGAGAGACGGTTAGGGTTAGGATTGGACCTAGGGTTAGGGTTATGTTGAGGGCTAGGGTCAGAGAGTCGGTTAGGGTTCGGATTGGAGCTAAGGTTAGGGTTATGTTGAGGGCTAGGGTTAGAGAGACGGTTAGGGTTAGGATTGGACCTAGGGTTAAGGTTATGTTGAGGGCAAGGGTTAGAGAGACTCTTAGGGTTAGGATTGAACCTAGGGTAAAGGTTAGGATGAGGGCTAGTGTTAGAGAGACGGTTAGGGTGAGGATTGGACCTAGGGTTAGGGTTATGTTGAGGGCTAGGGTTAGAGAGACGGTTAGGGTTAGGATTGGTCCTAGGGTTAGGGTTAGTTAAGGGCTAGGGTTAGAGAGACGGTTAGGATTAGGATTGGACCTATGGTTAGGGTTATGTTGAGGGCTAGGGTTAGAGAGACGGTTAGGGTTAGGATTGGACCTAGGGTAAAGGTTATGTTGAGGGCTAGGGTTAGAGAGACGGTTACGGCTAGGATTGCACCTAGGGTTAGAGTTAGGTTGATGGCTAGGGTTAGAGAGACGGTTAGGGTTAGGATTGGACCTAGGGTTAGGCTTATGTTGAGGGCTCGGGTAGAGAGACGTTTAGGGTTAGGATTGGACCTAGGGTTACGGTTATGTTGAGGGCTAGGTTTAGAGAGACGGTTACGGTTAGGATTGGACCTAGGGTTAGGGTTATGCTGAGGGCTAGTGTTAGAGAGACGGTTAGGGTTAGGATTGGACCTAGGTTTAGGGTTATGTTGAGGGCTAGGGTTAGAGAGACGGTTAGGGTTAGGATTGGACAAAGGGTTATGGTTATGTTGAGGGCTAGGTTTAGAGAGAAGTTTAGGGTTAAGATTGGACCTAGGGTTAGTGTTATGTTGAGGGCAAGGGTTAGAGCGACCGTTAGGGTTAGGATTGCACCTAGGGTTAGGGTTATGTTGAGGGCTAGGGTTAGAGAGACGGTCAGGTTTAGGATTGGCCCTAGGGTTAGGGTTATGTTGAGGGCTAGGGTTAGAGAGACAGTTAGGGTTAGGATTGGACCTAGGGTTAGGGTTATGTTGAGGGCTAGGGTTAGAAAGACGGTTAGGGTTAGGATTGGACATAGGGTTAGGGTTATGATGAGGGCTAGGGATAGAGAGATGGTTAGGGTTAGGATTGGACCTAGGGTTAGGGTTATGTGGAAGGCTAGGTTTAGAGAGACGGTTAGGGTTAGGATTGGACCTAGGGTTAGTGTTATGTTGAGGGCAAGGGTTAGAGAGACTGTTAGGGTTAGGATTGGACCTAGGGTTAAGGTTAGGATGAGGGCTAGGATTAGAGAGACGGTTAGGATTAGGATTGGACCTATGGTTAGGGTTATGTTGAGGGCTAGGGTTAGAGAGACAGTTAGGGTTAGGATTGGACCTAGGGTTAGGGTTATGTGGAAGGCTAGGTTTAGAGAGACGGTTAGGGTTAGGATTGGACCTAGGGTTAGGGTTATGTTGAGGGCTAGGATTAGAGAGTCGGTTAGGGTTCGGATTGGAGCTAAGGTTAGGGTTATGTTGAGGGCTAGGGTTAGACACACGGTCAGGGTTAGGATTGGACCTAGGGTTAGGGTTATGTTGAGGGCTAGGTTTAGAAAGACGTTTAGGGTTAGGATTGGACCTAGGGTTAGTGTTATGTTGAGGGCAAGGGTTAGAGAGACTGTTAGGGTTAGGATTGGACCTAGGGTTAGGGTTATGTTGAGGGATAGGGTTAGAGAGACGGTCAGGGTTAGGATTGGCCCTAGGGTTAGGGTTATGTTGAGGTCTAGGGTTAGAGAGACGGTTAGGGTTAGGATTGGACCTAGGGTTAGGGGTATGTTGAGGGTTAGGGTTAGAGAGACGGTTAGGGTTAGGATTGGACCTAGGGTTAGGGTTATGTTGAGGGCTAGGGTTAGAGATACGGTTAGGGTTAGGATCGGACCTGGGGTTAGCGTTATGTGGAAGGCTAGGTTTAGAGAGACGGTTAGGGTTAGGATTGGACCTAGGGTTAGTGTTATGTTGAGGGCAAGGGTTAGAGAGACTGTTAGGGTTAGGATTGGACCTAGGGTTAGGGTTATGTTGAGGGCTAGGGTTAGAGAGACGGTTAGGGTTAGGATTGGACCTAGGGTTAGGGTTATGTTGAGGGCTAGGGTTAGAGAGACGGTTAGGGTTAGGATCGGAGCTAGGGTTAGGGTTATGTGGAAGGCTAGGTTTAGAGAGACGGTTAGGGTTAGGATTGGACCTAGGGTTAGTGTTATGTTGAGGGCAAGGGTTAGAGAGACTGTTAGGGTTAGGATTGGACCTAGGGTTAGGGTTATGTTGAGGGCTAGAGTTAGAGAGACGGTCAGGGTTAGGATTGGCCCTAGGGTTAGGGTTATGTTGAGGGCTAGGGTTAGAGAGACGGTTAGGGTTAGGATTGGCCCAAGGGTTAGGGTTATGTTGAGGGCTAGGTTTAGAGAGACGGTTAGGGTTAGGATTGGACCTAGGGTTAGGATTATGTTGAGGGCTAGGGTTAGAGATACGGTTAGGGTTAGGATTGGACCTAGGGTTAGGGTTATGTGGAAGGCTAGTTTTAGAGAGACGGTTAGGGTTAGGATTGGACCTAGGGTTAGGGTTATGTTGAGGGCTAGGGCTAGAGAGTCGGTTAGGTTTCGGATTGGAGCTAAGGTTAGGGTTATGTTGAGGGCTAGGGTTAGAGACACGGTCAGGGTTAGGATTGGACGTAGGGTTAGTGTTATGTAGAGGGCTAGGGTTAGAGGGAAGGTCAGGGTTAGGATTGGACCTAGGGTTAGGGTTATGTTGAGGGCTAGAGCTAGAGAGACTGTCAGGGTTAGGATTGGACTTCGTATTAGGTTTAGGTTGAGGGCTAGGGTTAGAGAGACGGTTAGGGTTAGGATTGGACCTAGGGTTAGGGTTAGGTTGAGGGCTAGGCTTAGAGAGACGGTTAGGGTTAAGATTGGACATAGGGTTAGGGTTAGGTTGAGGGCTAGGGTTAGAGAGACGGTTAGGTTTAGGATTGGACCTAGGGTTAGGGTTATGTTGAGGGTTAGGGTTAGAGAGACGGTTAGGGTTAGGATTGGACATAGGGTTAGGGTTATGTTGAGGGCTAGGTTTAGAGAGACGTTTAGGGTTAGGATTGGACCTAGGGTTAAGGTTATGTTGAGGGCAAGGGTTAGAGAGACTCTTAGGGTTAGGATTGGACCTAGGGTTAAGGTTAGGATGAGGGCTAGGGTTAGAGAGACGGTTAGGGTGAGGATTGGACCTAGGGTTAGGGTTATGTTGAGGGCTAGGGTTAGAGAGACGGTTAGGGTTAGGATTGGACCTAGGGTTAGGGTTAGTTAAGGGCTAGGGTTAGAGAGACGGTTAGGGTGAGGATTGGACCTAGGGTTAGGGTTATTTTGAGGGCTAGGATTAGAGAGACGGTTAGGATTAGGATTGGACCTATGGTTAGGGTTATGTTGAGGGCTAGGGTTAGAGAGACGGTTAGGGTTAGGATTAGACCTAGGGTGAAGGTTATGTTGAGGGCTAGGGTTAGAGAGACGGTTACGGCTAGGATTGCACCTAGGGTTAGAGTTAGGTTGATGGCTAGGGTTAGAGAGACGGTTAGGGTCAGGATTGGACCTAGGGTTAGGCTTATGTTGAGGGCTCGGGTAGAGAGACGTTTAGGGTTAGGATTGGACCTAGGGTTACGGTTATGTTGAGGGCTAGGTTTAGAGTGACGGTTACGGTTAGGATTGGACCTAGGGTTAGGGTTATGTTGAGGGATAGGGTTAGAGAGACGGTCAGGGTTAGGATTGGCCCTAGGGTTAGAGTTATGTTGAGGGCTAGGGTTAGAGAGACGGTTAGGGTTAGGATTGGACCTAGGGTTAGGGTTATGTTGAGGGCTAGGGTTAGAGAGACGTTTAGGGTTAGGATTGGACCTAGGGTTAGGGTTATGTTGAGGGCTAGGGTTAGAGAGACGGTTAGGGTTAGGATCGGACCTAGGGTTAGCGTTATGTGGAAGGCTAGGTTTAGAGAGACGGTTAGGGTTAGGATTGGACCTAGGGTTAGTGTTATGTTGAGGGCAAGGGTTAGAGAGACTGTTAGGGTTAGGATTGGACCTAGGGTTAGGGTTATGTTGAGGGCTAGGGTTAGAGAGACGGTCAGGGTTAGGATTGGCCCTAGGGTTAGGGTTATGTTGAGGGCTAGGGTTAAAGAGACGGTTAGGGTTAGGATTGGGCCTAGGGTTAGGGTTATGTTGAGGGCTAGGTTTAGAGAGACGGTTAGGGTTAGGATTGGACCTAGGGTTAGGGTTATGTTGAGGGCTAGGGTTAGAGAGACGGTTATGGTTAGGATTGGATCTAGGGTTAGGGTTATGTGGAAGGCTAGGTTTAGAGAGACGGTTAGGGTTAGGATTGGACCTAGGGTTAGGGTTATGTTGAGGGCTAGGGTTAGAGAGTCGATTAGGGTTCGGATTGGAGCTAAGGTTAGGGTTATGTTGAGGGCTAGGGTTAGAGACACGGTCAGGGTTAGGATTGGACCTACGGTTAGTGTTATGTTGAGGGCTAGGGTTAGAGAGAAGGTCAGGGTTAGGATTGGACCTAGGGTTAGTGTTATTTTGAGGGCTAGGGTTAGATAGACGGTTACGGTTAGGATTGGGTTATGTTGAGGGCTAGGGTTAGAGAGACGGTTAGGGTTAGTATTAGACATAGGGTTAGTGTTATGTTGAGGGCAAGGGTTAGAGAGACTGTTAGGGTTAGGATTGGACCTAGGGTTAAGGTTATGTTGAGGGCTAGGGTTAGAGAGACGGTCAGGGTTAGGATTGGCCCTAGGGTTAGGGTTATGTTGAGGGCTAGGGTTAGAGAGACGTTTAGGGTTAGGATTGGACCTAGGGTTACGGTTATGTTGGGAGCTAGGGTTAGAGAGACGGTTAGGGTTAGGATTGGACCTAGGGTTAGGGTTATGTTGAGGGCTAGGGTTAGAGAGACGGTTAGGGTTAGGATCGGACCTAGGGTTAGTGTTATGTTGAGGGCAAGGGTTAGAGAGACTGTTAGGGTTAGGATTGGACCTAGGGTTAGGGTTAGGTTGAGGGCTATGGTTAGAGAGACGGTTAGGGTTAGGTTTGGACCTAGGGTTAGGGTTTTGTTGAGGGCTAGGGTTAGAGAGACGGTTAGGGTTAGGATTGGTCCTAGGGTTAGGGTTATGTTGAGGGCTAGGTTTAGAAAGACGGTTCGGGTTAGGATCGGACCTAGGGTTAGGGTTATGTTGAGGGCTAGGGTTAGAGAGACGGTTAGGATTAGGATTGGACCTATGGTTAGGGTTAAGTTGAGGGCTAGGGTTAGAGAGACGGTTAGGGTTAGGATTGGACCTAGGGTGAAGGTTATGTTGAGGGCTAGGGTTAGAGAGACGGTTAGGGCTAGGATTGGACCTAGGGTTAGAGTTAGGTTGATGACTAGGGTTAGAGAGACGGTTAGGGTTAGGATTGGACCTAGGGTTAGGGTTATGTTGAGGGCTCGGGTAGAGAGACGTTTAGGGTTAGGATTGGACCTAGGGTTACGGTTATGTTGAGGGCTAGGTTTAGAGAGACGGTTACGGTTAGGATTGGACCTAGGGTTAGGGTTATGCTGAGGGCTAGGGTTAGAGAGACGGTTAGGGTTAGGATTGGACATAGGGTTAGGGTTATGTTGAGGGCTAGGTTTAGAGAGACGTTTAGGGTTAGGATTGGACCTAGGGTTACGGTTATGTTGAGGGCTAGGTTTAGAGAGACGGTTACGGTTAGGATTGGACCTAGGGTTAGGGTTATGCTGAGGGCTAGGGTTAGAGAGACGGTTAGGGTTAGGATTGGACATAGGGTTAGGGTTATGTTGAGGGCTAGGTTTAGAGAGACGTTTAGGGTTAGGATTGGACCTAGGGTTAGTGTTATGTTGAGGGCAAGGGTTAGAGAGACGGTTAGGGTTAGGATTGGACCTAGGGTTAGGGTTATGTTGAGGGCTAGGGTAAGAGAGACGGTTAGGGTTAGGATTGGACCTAGGGTTAGGGTTTTGTGGAAGGCTAGGTTTAGAGAGACGGTTAGGGTTAGGATTGGACCTAGAGTTAGTGTTATGTTGAGGGCAAGGGTTAGAGAGACTGTTAGGGTTAGGATTGGACCTAGGGTTAGGGTTATTTTGAGGGCTAGGGTTAGAGAGACGGTCAGGGTTAGGATTGGCCCTAGGGTTAGGGTTATGTTGAGGGCTAGGGTTAGAGAGACGGTTAGTGTTAGGATTGGCCCTAGGGTTAGGGTTATGTTGAGGGCTAGGTTTAGAGAGACGGTTAGGTTTAGGATTGGACCTAGGGTTAGGGTTATGTTGAGGGCTAGGGTTAGAGAGACGGTTAGGGTTAGGATTGGACCTAGGGTTAGGGTTATGTGGAAGGCTACGTTTAGAAAGACGGTTAGGGTTAGGATTGGACCTAGGGTTAGGGTTATGTTGAGGGCTAGGGTTAGAGAGTCGGTTAGGGTTCGGATTGGAGCTAAGGTTAGGGTTATGTTGAGAGCTAGGGTTAGAGACACGGTCAGGGTTAGGATTGGACCTAGGGTTAGGGTTATGTTGAGGGCTAGGGTTAGAGAGACGGTTAGGGTTAGGATTGGACCTAGGGTTAGGGTTATGTTGAGGGCTAGGGTTAGAGAGACGGTTAGGGTTAGGATTGGACATAGGGTTAGGGTTATGTTGAGGGCTAGGTTTAGAGAGACGTTTAGGGTTAGCATTGGACCTAGGGTTAGTGTTATGTTGAGGGCAAGGGTTAGAGAGACTGTTAGGGTTAGGATTGGACCTAGGGTTAGGGTTATGTTGAGGGCTAGGGTTAGAGAGACGGTCAGGGTTAGGATTGGCCCTAGGGTTAGGGTTATGTTGAGGGCTAGGGTTAGAGAGACGTTTAGGGTTAGGATTGGACCTAGGGTTAGGGTTAAGTTGAGGGCTAGGGTTAGAGAGACGGTTATGGTTAGGATTGGACCTAGGGTTAGGGTTATGTTGAGGGCTAGGGTTAGAGAGACGGTTAGGGTTAGGATCGGACCTAGGGTTAGGGTTATGTGGAAGGCTAGGTTTAGAGAGACGGTTAGGGTTAGGATTGGACCTATGGTTAGGGTTATGTTGAGGGCTAGGGTTAGAGAGACGGTTAGGGTTAGGATTGGACCTAGGGTTAGGGTTATGTGGAAGGCTAGGTTTAGAGAGACGGTTAGGGTTAGGATTGGACCTAGGGTTAGGGTTATGTTGAGGGCTAGGATTAGAGAGTCGGTTAGGGTTCGGATTGGAGCTAAGGTTAGGGTTATGTTGAGGGCTAGGGTTAGAGACACGGTCAGGGTTAGGATTGGACCTAGGGTTAGGGTTATGTTGAGGGCTAGGTTTAGAGAGGCGGTTAGGGTTAGGATTGGACCTAGGGTTAGGGTTATGTTGAGGGCTAGGTTTAGAAAGACGTTTAGGGTTAGGATTGGACCTAGGGTTAGTGTTATGTTGAGGGCAAGGGTTAGAGAGACTGTTAGGGTTAGGATTGGACCTAGGGTTAGGGTTATGTTGAGGGATAGGGTTAGAGAGACGGTCAGGGTTAGGATTGGCCCTAGGGTTAGGGTTATGTTGAGGTCTAGGGTTAGAGAGACGGTTAGGGTTAGGATTGGACCTAGGGTTAGGGGTATGTTGAGGGTTAGGGTTAGAGAGACGGTTAGGGTTAGGATTGGACCTAGGGTTAGGGTTATGTTGAGGGCTGGGGTTAGAGATACGGTTAGGGTTAGGATCGGACCTGGGGTTAGCGTTATGTGGAAGGCTAGGTTTAGAGAGACGGTTAGGGTTAGGATTGGACCTAGGGTTAGTGTTATGTTGAGGGAAAGGGTTAGAGAGACTGTTAGGGTTAGGATTGGACCTAGGGTTAGGGTTATGTTGAGGGCTAGGGTTAGAGACGGTTAGGGTTAGGATTGGACCTAGGGTTAGGGTTATGTTGAGGGCTAGGGTTAGAGAGTCGATTAGGGTTCGGATTGGAGCTAAGGTTAGGGTTATGTTGAGGGCTAGGGTTAGAGACACGGTCAGGGTTAGGATTGGACCTAGGGTTATTGTTATGTTGAGGGCTAGGGTTAGAGAGAAGGTCAGGGTTAGGATTGGACCTAGGGTTAGAGTTATGTTGAGGGCTAGGGTTAGATAGAAGGTTACGGTTTGGATTGGGTTATGTTGAGGCCTAGGGTTAGAGAGACGGTTAGGGTTAGGATTGGACATAGGGTTAGGGTTATGTTGAGGGCTAGGGTTAGAGAGACGGTTAGGGTTAGGATTGGCCCTGGGTTAGGGTTATGTGGAAGGCTAGGTTTAGAGAGACGGTTAGGGTTAGGATTGGACCTAGGGTTAGTGTTATGTTGAGGGCTAGGGTTAGAGAGTCGATTAGGGTTCGGATTGGAGCTAAGGTTAGGGTTATGTGGAAGGCTAGGTTTAGAGAGACGGTTAGGGTTAGGATTGGACCTAGGGTTAGTGTTATGTTGAGGGCAAGGTTTAGAGAGACTGTTAGGGTTAGGATTGGACCTAGGGTTAGGGTTATGTTGAGGGCTAGGGTTAGAGAGACGGTCAGGGTTAGGATTGGCCCTAGGGTTAGGGTTATGTTGAGGGCTAGGGTTAGAGAGAAGGTCAGGGTTAGGATTGGACCTAGGGTTAGGGTTATGTCGAAGGCTAGGTTTAGAGAGACGGTTAGGGTTAGGATTGGACCTAGGGTTAGGGTTATGTTGAGGGCTAGGGTTATAGAGTCGATTAGGGTTCGGATTGGAGCTAAGGTTAGGGTTATGTTGAGGGCTAGGGTTAAAGACTCGGTCAGGGTTAGGATTGGACCTAGGGTTAGTTTTATGTTGAGGGCTAGGGTTAGAGAGAAGGTCAGGGTTAGGATTGGACCTAGGGTTAGTGTTATGTTGAGGGCTAGGGTTAGATAGACGGTTAGGGTTAGGATTGGACCTAGGGTTAGGGTTATGTTGAGGGCTAGGGTTAGAGAGACGGTTAGGGTTAGGATTGGACATTGGGTTAGGGTTATGTTGAGGGCTAGGTTTAGAGAGACGTTTAGGATTAGGATTGGACCTAGGGTTAGTGTTATGTTGAGGGCAAGGGTTAGAGAGACTGTTAGGGTTAGTATTGGACCTAGGGATAGGGTTATGTTGAGGGCTAGGGTTAGAGAGACGGTCAGGGTTAGGATTGGCCCTAGGGTTAGGGTTATGTTGAGGGCCTGGGTTAGAGAGACGGTTAGGGTTAGGATTGGACCTAGGGTTAGGGTTATGTTTAGGGCTAGGGTTAGAGAGACGGGTAGGGTTAGGATTGGACCTAGCGTTAGGGTTATGTTGATGGCTAGGGTTAGAGAGACGGTTAGGGTTAGGATTGGACCTAGGGTTAGGGTTATGTGGAAGCCTAGGTTTAGAGAGACGGTTAGGGTTAGGTTTGGACCTAGGGTTAGTGTTATGTTGAGGGCAAGGGTTAGAGAGACTGTTAGGGTTAGGATTGGACCTAGGGTTAGGGTTATGTTGAGGGCTAGGGTTAGAGAAACGGTCAGGGTTAGGATTGGCCCTAGGGTTAGGGTTATGTTGAGGGCTAGGTTTAGAGAGACGGTTAGGGTTAGGATTGGACCTAGGGCTAGGGTTATGTTGAGCGCTAGGGTTAGAGAGACGGTTAGGGTTAGGATTGTACCTAGGGTTAGGGTTATGTGGAAGGCTAGGTTTAGAGAGACGGTTAGGGTTAGGATTGGACCTAGGGTTAGGGTTATGTTGAGGGCTAGGGTTAGAGAGTCGGTTAGGTTTCGGATTGGAGCTAAGGTTAGGGTTATGTTGAGGGCTAGGGTGAGAGACACGGTCAGGGTTAGGATTGGAATTAGGGTTAGTGTTATGTTGAGGGCTAGGGTTAGAGAGAAGGTCAGGGTTAGGATTGGACCTAGGGTTAGGGTTATGTTGAGGGCTAGGGCTAGAGAGACGGTCATGGTTAGGTTTGGACTTCGTATTAGGTTTAGGTTGAGGGCTAGGGTTAGAGAGACGGTGAAGGTTAGGAATGGACCTAGCGTTAGGGTTAGGTTGAGGGCTAGGGTTAGAGAGACGGTTAGGTTTAGGAGTGTACCTAGGGTTAGGGTTAGGTTTAGGGCTAGGCTTAGAGAGACGGTTATGGTTAGGATTGGACATAGGGTTAGGGTTAGGTTGAGGGCTGGGGTTAGAGAGACGGTTAGTGCTAGGATTGGACCTAGGGTTAGGGTTAGGTTGAGGGCTAAGGTTAGAGAGACGGTTAGGATGATTTTGGACATAGGGTTAGGGTTATGTTGAGGGCTAGGGTTAGAGAGACGGTTAGGGTTAGGATTGGACCTAGGGTTAGGGTTAGGTTGAGGGCTAGGGTTAGAGAGACGGTTAGGGTTAGGATTGGACCTAGGGTTAGGTTTATGTTAAGGGCTAGGGTTAGAGAGACGGTCAGGGTTAGGATTGGACTTAGGGTTAGAGTTATGTTGAGAGCTAGGGTTAGAGAGACGGTTAGTGTTAGGATTGGTCCTAGGGTTAGGGTTATGTTGAGGGCTAGGGTTAGAGAGAAGTTTAGGGTTAGGATTGGACCTAGGGTTAGGGTTATGTTGAGGGCAAGGGTTATAGAGACTGTCAGGGTTAGGATTGGACCTAGCTTTAGGGTTATGTTGAGGGCTAGGGTTAGAGAGACAGTCAGGGTTAAGATTGGACCTAGGGTTAGGGTTATGTTGAGGGCTAGGTTTAGAGAGACGGTTACGGTTTGGTTTGGTCCTAGGGTTAGGGTTATGTTGAGGGCCAGGGTCAGAGACACAGTTAGGGTTAGGATTGAACCTAGGGTTAGGGTTATGTTGAGGGCTAGGTTTAGAGAGACGGTTAGGGTTAGGATTGGACCTAGAGTTAGTGTTATGTTGAGGGCAAGGGTTAGAGAGACAGTTCGGGTTAGGATTGGACCTAGGGTTAGGGTTATTTTGAGGGCTAGGGTTAGAGAGACGGTCAGGGTTAGGATTGGCCCTAGGGTTAGGGTTATGTTGAGGGCTAGGGTTAGAGAGACGGTTAGTGTTAGGATTGGCCCTAGGGTTAGGGTTATGTTGAGGGCTAGGTTTAGAGAGACGGTTAGGTTTAGGATTGGACCTAGGGTTAGGGTTATGTTGAGGGCTAGGGTTAGAGAGACGGTTAGGGTTAGGATTGGACCTAGGGTTAGGGTTATGTGGAAGGCTACGTTTAGAAAGACGGTTAGGGTTAGGATTGGACCTAGGGTTAGGGTTATGTTGAGGGCTAGGGTTAGAGAGTCGGTTAGGGTTCGGATTGGAGCTAAGGTTAGGGTTATGTTGAGAGCTAGGGTTAGAGACACGGTCAGGGTTAGGATTGGACCTAGGGTTAGGGTTATGTTGAGGGCTAGGGTTAGAGAGACGGTTAGGGTTAGGATTGGACCTAGGGTTAGGGTTATGTTGAGGGCTAGGGTTAGAGAGACGGTTAGGGTTAGGATTGGACATAGGGTTAGGGTTATGTTGAGGGCTAGGTTTAGAGAGACGTTTAGGGTTAGGATTGGACCTAGGGTTAGTGTTATGTTGAGGGCAAGGGTTAGAGAGACTGTTAGGGTTAGGATTGGACCTAGGGTTAGGGTTATGTTGAGGGCTAGGGTTAGAGAGACGGTCAGGGTTAGGATTGGCCCTAGGGTTAGGGTTATGTTGAGGGCTAGGGTTAGAGAGACGTTTAGGGTTAGGATTGGACCTAGGGTTAGGGTTAAGTTGAGGGCTAGGGTTAGAGAGACGGTTATGGTTAGGATTGGACCTAGGGTTAGGGTTATGTTGAGGGCTAGGGTTGGACAGACGGTTAGGGTTAGGATCGGACCTAGGGTTAGGGTTATGTGGAAGGCTAGGTTTAGAGAGACGGTTAGGGTTAGGATTGGACCTAGGGTTAGTGTTATGTTGAGGGCAAGGGTTAGAGAGACTGTTAGGGTTAGGATTGGACCTAGGGTTAGGGTTATGTTGAGGGCTAGGGTTACAGAGACGGTCAGGGTTAGGATTGGCCCTAGGGTTAGGGTTATGTTGAGGGCTAGGTTTAGAGAGACGGTTAGGGTTAGGATTGGACCTAGGGTTAGGGTTATGTTGAGGGCTAGGGTTAGAGATACGGTTAGGGTTAGGATTGGACCTAGGGTTAGTGTTATGTGGAAGGCTAGTTTTAGAGAGACGGTTAGGGTTAGGATTGGACCTAGGGTTAGGGTTATGTTGAGGGCTAGGGTCAGAGAGTCGGTTAGGGTTCGGATTGGAGCTAAGGTTAGGGTTATGTTGAGGGCTAGGGTTAGAGAGACGGTTAGGGTTAGGATTGGTCCTAGGGTTAGGGTTAGTTAAGGGCTAGGGTTAGAGAGACGGTTAGGATTAGGATTGGACCTATGGTTAGGGTTATGTTGAGGGCTAGGGTTAGAGAGACGGTTTGGGTTAGGATTGGACCTAGGGTAAAGGTTATGTTGAGGGCTAGGGTTAGAGAGACGGTTACGGCTAGGATTGCACCTAGGGTTAGAGTTAGGTTGATGGCTAGGGTTAGAGAGACGGTTAGGGTTAGGATTGGACCTAGGGTTAGGCTTATGTTGAGGGCTCGGGTAGAGAGACGTTTAGGGTTAGGATTGGACCTAGGGTTACGGTTATGTTGAGGGCTAGGTTTAGAGAGACGGTTACGGTTAGGATTGGACCTAGGGTTAGGGTTATGCTGAGGGCTAGTGTTAGAGAGACGGTTAGGGTTAGGATTGGACCTAGGTTTAGGGTTATGTTGAGGGCTAGGGTTAGAGAGACGGTTAGGGTTAGGATTGGACAAAGGGTTATGGTTATGTTGAGGGCTAGGTTTAGAGAGAAGTTTAGGGTTAAGATTGGACCTAGGGTTAGTGTTATGTTGAGGGCAAGGGTTAGAGCGACCGTTAGGGTTAGGATTGCACCTAGGGTTAGGGTTATGTTGAGGGCTAGGGTTAGAGAGACGGTCAGGTTTAGGATTGGCCCTAGGGTTAGGGTTATGTTGAGGGCTAGGGTTAGAGAGACAGTTAGGGTTAGGATTGGACCTAGGGTTAGGGTTATGTTGAGGGCTAGGGTTAGAAAGACGGTTAGGGTTAGGATTGGACATAGGGTTAGGGTTATGATGAGGGCTAGGGATAGAGAGATGGTTAGGGTTAGGATTGGACCTAGGGTTAGGGTTATGTGGAAGGCTAGGTTTAGAGAGACGGTTAGGGTTAGGATTGGACCTAGGGTTAGTGTTATGTTGAGGGCAAGGGTTAGAGAGACTGTTAGGGTTAGGATTGGACCTAGGGTTAAGGTTAGGATGAGGGCTAGGATTAGAGAGACGGTTAGGATTAGGATTGGACCTATGGTTAGGGTTATGTTGAGGGCTAGGGTTAGAGAGACGGTTAGGGTTAGGATTGGACCTAGGGTTAGGGTTATGTGGAAGGCTAGGTTTAGAGAGACGGTTAGGGTTAGGATTGGACCTAGGGTTAGGGTTATGTTGAGGGCTAGGATTAGAGAGTCGGTTAGGGTTCGGATTGGAGCTAAGGTTAGGGTTATGTTGAGGGCTAGGGTTAGAGACACGGTCAGGGTTAGGATTGGACCTAGGGTTAGGGTTATGTTGAGGGCTAGGTTTAGAGAGGCGGTTAGGGTTAGGATTGGACCTAGGGTTAGGGTTATGTTGAGGGCTAGGTTTAGAAAGACGTTTAGGGTTAGGATTGGACCTAGGGTTAGTGTTATGTTGAGGGCAAGGGTTAGAGAGACTGTTAGGGTTAGGATTGGACCTAGGGTTAGGGTTATGTTGAGGGATAGGGTTAGAGAGACGGTCAGGGTTAGGATTGGCCCTAGGGTTAGGGTTATGTTGAGGTCTAGGGTTAGAGAGACGGTTAGGGTTAGGATTGGACCTAGGGTTAGGGGTATGTTGAGGGTTAGGGTTAGAGAGACGGTTAGGGTTAGGATTGGACCTAGGGTTAGGGTTATGTTGAGGGCTGGGGTTAGAGATACGGTTAGGGTTAGGATCGGACCTGGGGTTAGCGTTATGTGGAAGGCTAGGTTTAGAGAGACGGTTAGGGTTAGGATTGGACCTAGGGTTAGTGTTATGTTGAGGGCAAGGGTTAGAGAGACTGTTAGGGTTAGGATTGGACCTAGGGTTAGGGTTATGTTGAGGGCTAGGGTTAGAGACGGTTAGGGTTAGGATTGGACCTAGGGTTAGGGTTATGTTGAGGGCTAGGGTTAGAGAGTCGATTAGGGTTCGGATTGGAGCTAAGGTTAGGGTTATGTTGAGGGCTAGGGTTAGAGACACGGTCAGGGTTAGGATTGGACCTAGGGTTATTGTTATGTTGAGGGCTAGGGTTAGAGAGAAGGTCAGGGTTAGGATTGGACCTAGGGTTAGAGTTATGTTGAGGGCTAGGGTTAGATAGAAGGTTACGGTTTGGATTGGGTTATGTTGAGGCCTAGGGTTAGAGAGACGGTTAGGGTTAGGATTGGACATAGGGTTAGGGTTATGTTGAGGGCTAGGGTTAGACAGACGGTTAGGGTTAGGATTGGCCCTGGGTTAGGGTTATGTGGAAGGCTAGGTTTAGAGAGACGGTTAGGGTTAGGATTGGACCTAGGGTTAGTGTTATGTTGAGGGCTAGGGTTAGAGAGTCGATTAGGGTTCGGATTGGAGCTAAGGTTAGGGTTATGTGGAAGGCTAGGTTTAGAGGGACGGTTAGGGTTAGGATTGGACCTAGGGTTAGTGTTATGTTGAGGGCAAGGTTTAGAGAGACTGTTAGGGTTAGGATTGGACCTAGGGTTAGGGTTATGTTGAGGGCTAGGTTTAGAGAGACGGTTAGGGTTAGGATTGGACCTAGAGTTAGTGTTATGTTGAGGGCAAGGGTTAGAGAGACTGTTAGGGTTAGGATTGGACCTAGGGTTAGGGTTATTTTGAGGGCTAGGGTTAGAGAGACGGTCAGGGTTAGGATTGGCCCTAGGGTTAGGGTTATGTTGAGGGCTAGGGTTAGAGAGACGGTTAGTGTTAGGATTGGCCCTAGGGTTAGGGTTATGTTGAGGGCTAGGTTTAGAGAGACGGTTAGGTTTAGGATTGGACCTAGGGTTAGGGTTATGTTGAGGGCTAGGGTTAGAGAGACGGTTAGGGTTAGGATTGGACCTAGGGTTAGGGTTATGTGGAAGGCTACGTTTAGAAAGACGGTTAGGGTTAGGATTGGACCTAGGATTAGGGTTATGTTGAGGGCTAGGGTTAGAGAGTCGGTTAGGGTTCGGATTGGAGCTAAGGTTAGGGTTATGTTGAGAGCTAGGGTTAGAGACACGGTCAGGGTTAGGATTGGACCTAGGGTTAGGGTTATGTTGAGGGCTAGGGTTAGAGAGACGGTTAGGGTTAGGATTGGACCTAGGGTTAGGGTTATGTTGAGGGCTAGGGTTAGAGAGACGGTTAGGGTTAGGATTGGACATAGGGTTAGGGTTATGTTGAGGGCTAGGTTTAGAGAGACGTTTAGGGTTAGGATTGGACCTAGGGTTAGTGTTATGTTGAGGGCAAGGGTTAGAGAGACTGTTAGGGTTAGGATTGGACCTAGGGTTAGGGTTATGTTGAGGGCTAGGGTTAGAGAGACGGTCAGGGTTAGGATTGGCCCTAGGGTTAGGGTTATGTTGAGGGCTAGGGTTAGAGAGACGTTTAGGGTTAGGATTGGACCTAGGGTTAGGGTTAAGTTGAGGGCTAGGGTTAGAGAGACGGTTATGGTTAGGATTGGACCTAGGGTTAGGGTTATGTTGAGGGCTAGGGTTAGAGAGACGGTTAGGGTTAGGATCGGACCTAGGGTTAGGGTTATGTGGAAGGCTAGGTTTAGAGAGACGGTTAGGGTTAGGATTGGACCTAGGGTTAGTGTTATGTTGAGGGCAAGGGTTAGAGAGACTGTTAGGGTTAGGATTGGACCTAGGGTTAGGGTTATGTTGAGGGCTAGGGTTACAGAGACGGTCAGGGTTAGGATTGGCCCTAGGGTTAGGGTTATGTTGAGGGCTAGGTTTAGAGAGACGGTTAGGGTTAGGATTGGACCTAGGGTTAGGGTTATGTTGAGGGCTAGGGTTAGAGATACGGTTAGGGTTAGGATTGGACCTAGGGTTAGGGTTATGTGGAAGGCTAGTTTTAGAGAGACGGTTAGGGTTAGGATTGGACCTAGGGTTAGGGTTATGTTGAGGGCTAGGGTCAGAGAGTCGGTTAGGGTTCGGATTGGAGCTAAGGTTAGGGTTATGTTGAGGGCTAGGGTTAGAGAGACGGTTAGGGTTAGGATTGGTCCTAGGGTTAGGGTTAGTTAAGGGCTAGGGTTAGAGAGACGGTTAGGATTAGGATTGGACCTATGGTTAGGGTTATGTTGAGGGCTAGGGTTAGAGAGACGGTTTGGGTTAGGATTGGACCTAGGGTAAAGGTTATGTTGAGGGCTAGGGTTAGAGAGACGGTTACGGCTAGGATTGCACCTAGGGTTAGAGTTAGGTTGATGGCTAGGGTTAGAGAGACGGTTAGGGTTAGGATTGGACCTAGGGTTAGGCTTATGTTGAGGGCTCGGGTAGAGAGACGTTTAGGGTTAGGATTGGACCTAGGGTTACGGTTATGTTGAGGGCTAGGTTTAGAGAGACGGTTACGGTTAGGATTGGACCTAGGGTTAGGGTTATGATGAGGGCTAGTGTTAGAGAGACGGTTAGGGTTAGGATTGGACCTAGGTTTAGGGTTATGTTGAGGGCTAGGGTTAGAGAGACGGTTAGGGTTAGGATTGGACAAAGGGTTATGGTTATGTTGAGGGCTAGGTTTAGAGAGAAGTTTAGGGTTAAGATTGGACCTAGGGTTAGTGTTATGTTGAGGGCAAGGGTTAGAGCGACCGTTAGGGTTAGGATTGCACCTAGGGTTAGGGTTATGTTGAGGGCTAGGGTTAGAGAGACGGTCAGGTTTAGGATTGGCCCTAGGGTTAGGGTTATGTTGAGGGCTAGGGTTAGAGAGACAGTTAGGGTTAGGATTGGACCTAGGGTTAGGGTTATGTTGAGGGCTAGGGTTAGAAAGACGGTTAGGGTTAGGATTGGACATAGGGTTAGGGTTATGATGAGGGCTAGGGATAGAGAGATGGTTAGGGTTAGGATTGGACCTAGGGTTAGGGTTATGTGGAAGGCTAGGTTTAGAGAGACGGTTAGGGTTAGGATTGGACCTAGGGTTAGTGTTATGTTGAGGGCAAGGGTTAGAGAGACTGTTAGGGTTAGGATTGGACCTAGGGTTAAGGTTAGGATGAGGGCTAGGATTAGAGAGACGGTTAGGATTAGGATTGGACCTATGGTTAGGGTTATGTTGAGGGCTAGGGTTAGAGAGACGGTTAGGGTTAGGATTGGACCTAGGGTTAGGGTTATGTGGAAGGCTAGGTTTAGAGAGACGGTTAGGGTTAGGATTGGACCTAGGGTTAGGGTTATGTTGAGGGCTAGGATTAGAGAGTCGGTTAGGGTTCGGATTGGAGCTAAGGTTAGGGTTATGTTGAGGGCTAGGGTTAGAGACACGGTCAGGGTTAGGATTGGACCTAGGGTTAGGGTTATGTTGAGGGCTAGGTTTAGAGAGGCGGTTAGGGTTAGGATTGGACCTAGGGTTAGGGTTATGTTGAGGGCTAGGTTTAGAAAGACGTTTAGGGTTAGGATTGGACCTAGGGTTAGTGTTATGTTGAGGGCAAGGGTTAGAGAGACTGTTAGGGTTAGGATTGGACCTAGGGTTAGGGTTATGTTGAGGGATAGGGTTAGAGAGACGGTCAGGGTTGGGATTGGCCCTAGGGTTAGGGTTATGTTGAGGTCTAGGGTTAGAGAGACGGTTAGGGTTAGGATTGGACCTAGGGTTAGGGGTATGTTGAGGGTTAGGGTTAGAGAGACGGTTAGGGTTAGGATTGGACCTAGGGTTAGGGTTATGTTGAGGGCTGGGGTTAGAGATACGGTTAGGGTTAGGATCGGACCTGGGGTTAGCGTTATGTGGAAGGCTAGGTTTAGAGAGACGGTTAGGGTTAGGATTGGACCTAGGGTTAGTGTTATGTTGAGGGCAAGGGTTAGAGAGACTGTTAGGGTTAGGATTGGACCTAGGGTTAGGGTTATGTTGAGGGCTAGGGTTAGAGACGGTTAGGGTTAGGATTGGACCTAGGGTTAGGGTTATGTTGAGGGCTAGGGTTAGAGAGTCGATTAGGGTTCGGATTGGAGCTAAGGTTAGGGTTATGTTGAGGGCTAGGGTTAGAGACACGGTCAGGGTTAGGATTGGACCTAGGGTTATTGTTATGTTGAGGGCTAGGGTTAGAGAGAAGGTCAGGGTTAGGATTGGACCTAGGGTTAGAGTTATGTTGAGGGCTAGGGTTAGATAGAAGGTTACGGTTTGGATTGGGTTATGTTGAGGCCTAGGGTTAGAGAGACGGTTAGGGTTAGGATTGGACATAGGGTTAGGGTTATGTTGAGGGCTAGGGTTAGACAGACGGTTAGGGTTAGGATTGGCCCTGGGTTAGGGTTATGTGGAAGGCTAGGTTTAGAGAGACGGTTAGGGTTAGGATTGGACCTAGGGTTAGTGTTATGTTGAGGGCTAGGGTTAGAGAGTCGATTAGGGTTCGGATTGGAGCTAAGGTTAGGGTTATGTGGAAGGCTAGGTTTAGAGAGACGGTTAGTGTTAGGATTGGACCTAGGGTTAGTGTTATGTTGAGGGCAAGGTTTAGAGAGACTGTTAGGGTTAGGATTGGACCTAGGGTTAGGGTTATGTTGAGGGCTAGGGTTAGAGAGACGGTCAGGGTTAGGATTGGCCCTAGGGTTAGGATTATGTTGAGGGCTAGGGTTAGCGAGAAGGTCAGGGTTAGGATTGGACCTAGGGTTAGGGTTATGTCGAAGGCTAGGTTTAGAGAGACGGTTAGGGTTAGGATTGGACCTAGGGTTAGGGTTATGTTGAGGGCTAGGGTTATAGAGTCGATTAGGGTTCGGATTGGAGCTAAGGTTAGGGTTATGTTGAGGGCTAGGGTTAAAGACTCGGTCAGGGTTAGGATTGGACCTAGGGTTAGTTTTATGTTGAGGGCTAGGGTTAGAGAGAAGGTCAGGGTTAGGATTGGACCTAGGGTTAGTGTTATGTTGAGGGCTAGGGTTAGATAGACGGTTAGGGTTAGGATTGGACCTAGGGTTAGGGTTATGTTGAGGGCTAGGGTTAGAGAGACGGTTAGGGTTAGGATTGGACATTGGGTTAGGGTTATGTTGAGGGCTAGGTTTAGAGAGACGTTTAGGATTAGGATTGGACCTAGGGTTAGTGTTATGTTGAGGGCAAGGGTTAGAGAGACTGTTAGGGTTAGTATTGGACCTAGGGATAGGGTTATGTTGAGGGCTAGGGTTAGAGAGACGGTCAGGGTTAGGATTGGCCCTAGGGTTAGGGTTATGTTGAGGGCCTGGGTTAGAGAGACGGTTAGGGTTAGGATTGGACCTAGGGTTAGGGTTATGTTTAGGGCTAGGGTTAGAGAGACGGGTAGGGTTAGGATTGGACCTAGCGTTAGGGTTATGTTGATGGCTAGGGTTAGAGAGACGGTTAGGGTTAGGATTGGACCTAGGGTTAGGGTTATGTGGAAGCCTAGGTTTAGAGAGACGGTTAGGGTTAGGTTTGGACCTAGGGTTAGTGTTATGTTGAGGGCAAGGGTTAGAGAGACTGTTAGGGTTAGGATTGGACCTAGGGTTAGGGTTATGTTGAGGGCTAGGGTTAGAGAAACGGTCAGGGTTAGGATTGGCCCTAGGGTTGGGTTATGTTGAGGGCTAGGTTTAGAGAGACGGTTAGGGTTAGGATTGGACCTAGGGCTAGGGTTATGTTGAGCGCTAGGGTTAGAGAGACGGTTAGGGTTAGGATTGTACCTAGGGTTAGGGTTATGTGGAAAGCTAGGTTTAGAGAGACGGTTAGGGTTAGGATTGGACCTAGGGTTAGGGTTATGTTGAGGGCTAGGGTTAGAGAGTCGGTTAGGTTTCGGATTGGAGCTAAGGTTAGGGTTATGTTGAGGGCTAGGGTGAGAGACACGGTCAGGGTTAGGATTGGAATTAGGGTTAGTGTTATGTTGAGGGCTAGGGTTAGAGAGAAGGTCAGGGTTAGGATTGGACCTAGGGTTAGGGTTATGTTGAGGGCTAGGGCTAGAGAGACGGTCATGGTTAGGTTTGGACTTCGTATTAGGTTTAGGTTGAGGGCTAGGGTTAGAGAGACGGTGAAGGTTAGGAATGGACCTAGCGTTAGGGTTAGGTTGAGGGCTAGGGTTAGAGAGACGGTTAGGTTTAGGAGTGTACCTAGGGTTAGGGTTAGGTTTAGGGCTAGGCTTAGAGAGACGGTTATGGTTAGGATTGGACATAGGGTTAGGGTTAGGTTGAGGGCTGGGGTTAGAGAGACGGTTAGTGCTAGGATTGGACCTAGGGTTAGGGTTAGGTTGAGGGCTAAGGTTAGAGAGACGGTTAGGATGATTTTGGACATAGGGTTAGGGTTATGTTGAGGGCTAGGGTTAGAGAGACGGTTAGGGTTAGGATTGGACCTAGGGTTAGGGTTAGGTTGAGGGCTAGGGTTAGAGAGACGGTTAGGGTTAGGATTGGACCTAGGGTTAGGTTTATGTTGAGGGCTAGGGTTAGAGAGACGGTCAGGGTTAGGATTGGACTTAGGGTTAGAGTTATGTTGAGAGCTAGGGTTAGAGAGACGGTTAGTGTTAGGATTGGTCCTAGGGTTAGGGTTATGTTGAGGGCTAGGGTTAGAGAGAAGTTTAGGGTTAGGATTGGACCTAGGGTTAGGGTTATGTTGAGGGCAAGGGTTATAGAGACTGTCAGGGTTAGGATTGGACCTAGCTTTAGGGTTATGTTGAGGGCTAGGGTTAGAGAGACAGTCAGGGTTAAGATTGGACCTAGGGTTAGGGTTATGTTGAGGGCTAGGTTTAGAGAGACGGTTACGGTTTGGTTTGGTCCTAGGGTTAGGGTTATGTTGAGGGCCAGGGTCAGAGACACAGTTAGGGTTAGGATTGAACCTAGGGTTAGGGTTATGTTGAGGGCTAGGTTTAGAGAGACGGTTAGGGTTAGGTTTGGACCTAGGGTTAGGGTTATGTTGAGGGCTCGGGTTAGAGAGACTTTTAGGGTTAGGATTGGACCTAGGGTTTAGGTCATGTTGAGGTCTAGGGTTAGAGAGATAGTTATGGTTAGGATTGGACCTAGGGTTAGGGTTATTTTGAGGGCTAGGGTTAGAGAGACGGTTAGGGTTAGGATTGGACCTAGGGTTAGGGTTATGTTGAGGGTTAGGGTTAGAGAGACGGTTAGGGTTAGGATTGGACATAGGATTAGGGTTATGTTGAGGGCTAGGTTTAGAGAGACGTTTAGGGTTAGGATTGGACCTAGGGTTAGGGTTAGGTGGAGGGCTAGGGTTAGAGAGACGGTTAGGGTGATAATTGGACCTATGGTTAGGGTTATGTTGAAGGCTAGGTTTAGAGAGACGGTTAGGGTTAGGATTGGACCTAGGGTTAGGGTTATGTTGAGGGCTAGGGTTAGAGAGACGGTTCGGGTTAGGATTGGACCTAGGGTTAGGGTTATGTTGAGGGCTAGGGTTAGAGAGACGGTTCGGGTTAGGATTGGACCTAGGGTTAGGGTTAGGTTTCGGGCTAGGTTTACAGAGATGGTTAGGGTGAGGATTGGACCTAGGGTTAGGGTTATTTTGAGGGCTAGGATTAGAGAGACGGTTAGGATTAGGATTGGACCTATGGTTAGGGTTATGTTGAGGGCTAGGGTTAGAGAGTCGGTTAGGGTTAGGATTGGACCTAGGGTTAAGGTTATGTTGAGGGCTAGGGTTAGAAAGAAGGTTAGGGCTAGGATTGGACCTAGATTTAGAGTTAGGTTGATGGCTAGGGTTAGAGAGACGGTTAGGGTTAGGATTGGACCTAGGGTTAGGGTTATGTTGAGCGCTCGGGTAGAGAGACGTTTACGGTTAGGATTGGACCTAGGGTTACGGTTATGTTTAGGGCTAGGGTTAGAGAGACGGTTACGGTTAGGATTGGACCTAGGGTTAGGGTTATGCTGAGGGCTAGGGTTCGAGAGACGGTTAGGGTTAGGATTGGACCTAGGGTTAGGGTTATGTTGAGGGCTAGGGTTCGAGAGACGGTTAGGGTTAGGATTGGACATAGGGTTAGGGTTATGTTGAGGGCTAGGTTTAGAGAGACGTTTAGGGTTAGGATTGGACCTAGGGTTAGTGTTATTTTGAGGGCAAGGTTTAGAGAGACTGTCAGGGTTAGGATTGGACCTAGGGTTAGGGTTATGTTGAGGGCTAGGGTTAGAGAGACGGTCAGGGTTAGGATTGGCCCTAGGGTTAGGGTTATGTTGAGGGCTAGGGTTAGAGAGACGGTCAGGGTTAGGATTGAACCTAGGGTTAGGCTTATGTTGAGGGCTACGTTTAGAGAGACGGTTAGGGTTAGGATTGGACCTAGGGTTAGGGTTATGTTGAGGGCTAGGTTAGAGAAACGGTTAGGGTTAGGATTGGACCTAGGGTTAGGGTTATGTGGAAGTCTAGGTTTAGAGAGACGGTTAGGGATAGGATTGGACCTAGGGTTAGCGTTAAGTTGAGGGCTAGGGTTAGAGAAAAAGTCAGGGTTAGGATTGGACCTAGGGTTAGGGTTATGTTGAGGGCTAGGGCTAGAGAGACGGTCAGGTTTAGGATTGGACGTCGTATTAGGTTTAGGTTGAGGGCTAGGGTTAGAGAGACGGTTAAGGTTAGGATTGGACCCAGCGTTAGGTTTAGGTTGAGGGCTAGGGTTAGAGAGACGGTTAGGGTTAGGATGGAACCTAGGGTTAGGGTTAGGTTGAGGGCTAGGCTTAGAGAGACGGTTAGGGTTAGGATTGGACATAGGGTTAGGGTTAGGTTGAGGACTAGGGTTAGAAAGACGGTTAGGGTTAGGATTGGACCTAGGGTTAGGGTTTTGTTGAGGGCTTGGGTTAGAGAGACGGTTAGGGTTAGGATTGGTCCTAGGGTTAGGGTTATGTTGAGGGCTAGGGTTAGAGAGACGGTTAGTGCTAGGATTGGACCTAGGGTTAGGGTTAGGTTGAGGGCTAAGGTTAGAGAGACGGTTGGGATGAGGATTGGACATAGGGTTAGGGTTATGTTGAGGGCTAGGGTTAGAGAGACGGTTAGGGTTAGGATTGGACGTCGTATTAGGTTTAGGTTGAGGGCTAGGGTTAGAGAGACGGTTAGGGTTAGGATTGCACCTAGGGTTAGGGTTATGTTGAGGGCTCGGGTTAGAGAGACGGTTAGGGTTAGGATTCGACCTAGGGTTAGGGTTAGGTTTCGGGCTAGGGTTAGAGAGACGGTTAGGGTGAGGATTGGACCTAGGGTTAGGCTTATGGTGAGGGCTAGGGTCAGAGAGACGGTTAGGGTTAGGATTGGACCTAGGGTTAGGGTTATGTAGAGGGCTCGGGTAGAGAGACGTTTAGGGTTAGGATAGGACCTAGGGTTACGGTTATGTTGAGGGCTAGGGTAAGAAAGACGGTTAGGGCTAGGATTGGACCTAGAATTAGAGTAAGGTTGATGGCTAGGGTTAGAGAGACGGTTAGGGTTAGGATTGGACCTAGGGTTAGGGTTATGTAGAGGGCTCGGGTAGAGAGACGTTTAGGGTTAGGATAGGACCTAGGGTTAGGGTTATGTTGAGGGCTAGGGTTAGAGAGACGGTTAGGGTTAGGATTGGACATAGGGTTAGGGTTATGTAGAGGGCTAGGTTTAGAGAGACGTTTAGGGTTAGGATTGGACCTAGGGTTAGTGTTATGTTGAGGGCAAGGTTTAGAGAGACTCTCAGGGTTAGGATTGGACGTAGGGTTAGGGTTATGTTGAGGGCTAGGTTTAGAGAGACGACCAGGGTTAGGATTGGCCCTAGGGTTAGGGTTATGTTGAGGGCTATGGTTAGAGAGACGGTCAGGGTTAGGATTGGACCTAGGGTTAGGGTTATGTTGAGGGCTACATTTAGAGAGACGGTTAGGGTTAGGATTGGACCTAGGGTTAGGGTTATGTTGAGGGCTAGGGTTAGAGAAACGGTTAGGGTTAGGATTGGACCTAGTGTTAGGGTTATGTGGAAGGCTAGGTTTAGAGAGACGGTTAGGGATAGGATTGGACCTAGGGTTAGCCTTAAGTTGAGGGCTAGGGTTAGAGAGTGGGTTAGGGTTCGGATTGGAGCTAAG
The DNA here is from genome assembly GCF_964146895.1 of Miniopterus schreibersii. Taxonomy (NCBI): domain Eukaryota; kingdom Metazoa; phylum Chordata; class Mammalia; order Chiroptera; family Miniopteridae; genus Miniopterus; species Miniopterus schreibersii. Next base: position 136,820 of record NW_027669813.1, on the reverse strand, counting down.
GTTAGGGTTATGTTTAGGGCTAGGGTTAGAGACACGGTCAGGGTTAGGATTGGACCTGGGGTTAGTGTCATGTTGAGGGCTAGGTTTAGAGAGAAAGTCAGGGTTAGGATTGGACCTAGGGTTAGGGTTATGTTGAGGGCTAGGGCTAGAGAGACGGTCAGGTTTAGGATTGGACGTCGTATTAGGTTTAGGTTGAGGTCTAGGGTTAGAGAGACGGTTAAGATTAGGATTGGACCTAGCGTTAGGTTTAGGTTGAGGGCTAGGGTTAGAGAGACGGTTAAGGTGAGGATTGGACCTAGGGTTAGGGTTATTTTGAGGGCTAGGATTAGAGAGACGGTTAGGATTAGGATTGGACCTATGGTTAGGGTTATGTTGAGGGCTAGGTTTAGAGAGACGGTTAGGGTTAGGATTAGACCTAGGGTGAAGGTTATGTTGAGGGCTAGGGTTAGAGAGACGGTTACGGCTAGGATTGCACCTAGGGTTAGAGTTAGGTTGATGGCTAGGGTTAGAGAGACGGTTAGGGTCAGGATTGGACCTAGGGTTAGGCTTATGTTGAGGGCTCGGGTAGAGAGACGTTTAGGGTTAGGATTGGACCTAGGGTTACGGTTATGTTGAGGGCTAGGTTTAGAGTGACGGTTACGGTTAGGATTGGACCTAGGGTTAGGGTTATGCTGAGGGCTAGTGTTAGAGAGACGGTTAGGGTTAGGATTGGATATAGGGTTAGGGTTATGTTGAGGGCTAGGGTTAGAGTGATGGTTAGGGTTAGGATTGGACCTAGGGTTAGGGTTATGTGGAAGGCTAGGTTTAGAGAGACGGTTAGGGTTAGGATTGGACCTAGGGTTAAGGTTAGGATGAGGGCTAGGATTAGAGAGACGGTTAGGATTAGGATTGGACCTATGGTTATGGTTATGTTGAGGGCTAGGTTTAGAGAGACGGTTAGGGTTAGGATTGGACCTAGGGTTAGGGTTATGTGGAAGGCTAGGTTTAGAGAGACGGTAAGGGTTAGGATTGGACCTAGGGTTAGGGTTATGTTGAGGGCTAGGATTAGAGAGTCGGTTAGGGTTCGGATTGGAGCTAAGGTTAGGGTTATGTTGAGGGCTAGGGTTAGAGACACGGTCAGGGTTAGGATTGGACCTAGGGTTAGGGTTATGTTGAGGGCTAGGTTTAGAGAGGCGGTTAGGGTTAGGATTGGACCTAGGGTTAGGGTTATGTTGAGGGCTAGGGTTAGAGAGACGGTTAGGCTTAGGATTGGACATAGGGTTAGGGTTATGTTGAGGGCTAGGTTTAGAGAGACGTTTAGGCTTAGGATTGGACCTAGGGTTAGTGTTATGTTGAGGGCAAGGATTAGAGAGACTGTTAGGGTTAGGATTGGACCTAGGGTTAGGGTTATGTTGAGGGATAGGGTTAGAGAGACGGTCAGGGTTAGGATTGGCCCTAGGGTTAGAGTTATGTTGAGGGCTAGGGTTAGAGAGACGGTTAGGGTTAGGATTGGACCTAGGGTTAGGGTTATGTTGAAGGCTAGGGTTAGAGAGACGGTTAGGGTTAGGATCGGACCTAGGGTTAGCGTTATGTGGAAGGCTAGGTTTAGAGAGACGGTTAGGGTTAGGATTGGACCTAGGGTTAGTGTTATGTTGAGGGCAAGGGTTAGAGAGACTGTTAGGGTTAGGATTGGACCTAGGGTTAGGGTTATGTTGAGGCCTAGGGTTAGAGAGACGGTCAGGGTTAGGATTGGCCCTAGGGTTAGGGTTATGTTGAGGGCTAGGGTTAAAGAGACGGTTAGGGTTAGGATTGGGCCTAGGGTTAGGGTTATGTTGAGGGCTAGGTTTAGAGAGACGGTTAGGGTTAGGATTGGACCTAGGGTTAGGGTTATGTTGAGGGCTAGGGTTAGAGAGACGGTTATGGTTAGGATTGGACCTAGGGTTAGGGTTATGTTGAGGGCTAGGGTTAGAGAGTCGATTAGGGTTCGGATTGGAGCTAAGGTTAGGGTTATGTTGAGGGCTAGGGTTAGAGACACGGTCAGGGTTAGGATTGGACCTACGGTTAGTGTTATGTTGAGGGCTAGGGTTAGAGAGAAGGTCAGGGTTAGGATTGGACCTAGGGTTAGTGTTATTTTGAGGGCTAGGGTTAGATAGACGGTTACGGTTAGGATTGGGTTATGTTGAGGGCTAGGGTTAGAGAGACGCTTAGGGTTAGTATTGGACATAGGGTTAGTGTTATGTTGAGGGCAAGGGTTAGAGAGACGGTCAGGGTTAGGATTGGCCCTAGGGTTAGGGTTATGTTGAGGGCTAGGGTTAGAGAGACGTTTAGGGTTAGGATTGGACCTAGGGTTAGGGTTATGTTGGGAGCTAGGGTTAGAGAGACGGTTAGGGTTAGGATTGGACCTAGGGTTAGGGTTATGTTGAGGGCTAGGGTTAGAGAGACGGTTAGGGTTAGGATCGGACCTAGGGTTAGTGTTATGTTGAGGGCAAGGGTTAGAGAGACTGTTATGGTTAGGATTGGACCTAGGGTTAGGGTTATGTTGAGGGCTAGGGTTAGAGAGACGGTCAGGGTTTGGATTGGACCTAGGGTTAGGGTTATGTTGAGGGCTAGGGTTAGAGAGACGGTTAGGGTTAGGATTGGACGTCGTATTAGGTTTAGGTTGAGGGCTAGGGTTAGAGAGACGGTTAGCGTTAGGATTGGACCTAGGGTTAGGGTTAGGTTGAGGGCTAGGCTTAGAGAGACGGTTAGGGTTAGGATTGGACATAGGGTTAGGGTTAGGTTGAGGGCTAGGGTTAGAGAGACGGTTAGGGTTAGGTTTGGACCTAGGGTTAGGGTTTTGTTGAGGGCTAGGTTTAGAGAGACGGTTAGGGTTAGGATTGGTCCTAGGGTTAGGGTTATGTTGAGGGCTAGGTTTAGAAAGACGGTTCGGGTTAGGATCGGACCTATGGTTAGGGTTAAGTTGAGGGCTAGGGTTAGAGAGACGGTTAGGGTTAGGATTGGACCTAGGGTGAAGGTTATGTTGAGGGCTAGGGTTAGAGAGACGGTTAGGGCTAGGATTGGACCTAGGGTTAGAGTTAGGTTGATGACTAGGGTTAGAGAGACGGTTAGGGTTAGGATTGGACCTAGGGTTAGGGTTATGTTGAGGGCTCGGGTAGAGAGACGTTTAGGGTTAGGATTGGACCTAGGGTTACGGTTATGTTGAGGGCTAGGTTTAGAGAGACGGTTACGGTTAGGATTGGACCTAGGGTTAGGGTTATGCTGAGGGCTAGGGTTAGAGAGACGGTTAGGGTTAGGATTGGACATAGGGTTAGGGTTATGTTGAGGGCTAGGTTTAGAGAGACGTTTAGGGTTAGGATTGGACCTAGGGTTAGTGTTATGTTGAGGGCAAGGGTTAGAGAGACGGTTAGGGTTAGGATTGGACCTAGGGTTAGGGTTATGTTGAGGGCTAGGGTAAGAGAGACGGTTAGGGTTAGGATTGGACCTAGGGTTAGGGTTTTGTGGAAGGCTAGGTTTAGAGAGACGGTTAGGGTTAGGATTGGACCTAGAGTTAGTGTTATGTTGCGGGCAAGGGTTAGAGAGACTGTTAGGGTTAGGATTGGACCTAGGGTTAGGGTTATTTTGAGGGCTAGGGTTAGAGAGACGGTCAGGGTTAGGATTGGCCCTAGGGTTAGGGTTATGTTGAGGGCTAGGGTTACAGAGACGGTCAGGGTTAGGATTGGCCCTAGGGTTAGGGTTATGTTGAGGGCTAGGTTTAGAGAGACGGTTAGAGTTAGGATTCGACCTAGGCTTAGGGTTATGTTGAGGGCTAGGGTTAGAGATACGGTCAGGGTTAGGATTGGACCTAGGGTTAGGGTTATGTTGAGGGCTAGGTTTAGAGAGGCGGTTAGGGTTAGGATTGGACCTAGGGTTAGGGTTATGTTGAGGGCTAGGGTTAGAGAGACGGTTAGGCTTAGGATTGGACATAGGGTTAGGGTTATGTTGAGGGCTAGGTTTAGAGAGACGTTTAGGGTTAGGATTGGACCTAGGGTTAGTGTTATGTTGAGGGCAAGGATTAGAGAGACTGTTAGGGTTAGGATTGGACCTAGGGTTAGGGTTATGTTGAGGGATAGGGTTAGAGAGACGGTCAGGGTTAGGATTGGCCCTAGGGTTAGAGTTATGTTGAGGGCTAGGGTTAGAGAGACGGTTAGGGTTAGGATTGGACCTAGGGTTAGGGTTATGTTGAAGGCTAGGGTTAGAGAGACGGTTAGGGTTAGGATCGGACCTAGGGTTAGCGTTATGTGGAAGGCTAGGTTTAGAGAGACGGTTAGGGTTAGGATTGGACCTAGGGTTAGTGTTATGTTGAGGGCAAGGGTTAGAGAGACTGTTAGGGTTAGGATTGGACCTAGGGTTAGGGTTATGTTGAGGGCTAGGGTTAGAGAGACGGTCAGGGTTAGGATTGGCCCTAGGGTTAGGGTTATGTTGAGGGCTAGGGTTAGAGAGACGTTTAGGGTTAGGATTGGACCTAGGGTTAGGGTTATGTTGGGAGCTAGGGTTAGAGAGACGGTTAGGGTTAGGATTGGACCTAGGGTTAGGGTTATGTTGAGGGCTAGGGTTAGAGAGACGGTTAGGGTTAGGATCGGACCTAGGGTTAGTGTTATGTTGAGGGCAAGGGTTAGAGAGACTGTTATGGTTAGGATTGGACCTAGGGTTAGGGTTATGTTGAGGGCTAGGGTTAGAGAGACGGTCAGGGTTTGGATTGGACCTAGGGTTAGGGTTATGTTGAGGGCTAGGGTTAGAGAGACGGTTAGGGTTAGGATTGGACGTCGTATTAGGTTTAGGTTGAGGGCTAGGGTTAGAGAGACGGTTAGCGTTAGGATTGGACCTAGGGTTAGGGTTAGGTTGAGGGCTAGGCTTAGAGAGACGGTTAGGGTTAGGATTGGACATAGGGTTAGGGTTAGGTTGAGGGCTAGGGTTAGAGAGACGGTTAGGGTTAGGTTTGGACCTAGGGTTAGGGTTTTGTTGAGGGCTAGGTTTAGAGAGACGGTTAGGGTTAGGATTGGTCCTAGGGTTAGGGTTATGTTGAGGGCTAGGTTTAGAAAGACGGTTCGGGTTAGGATCGGACCTATGGTTAGGGTTAAGTTGAGGGCTAGGGTTAGAGAGACGGTTAGGGTTAGGATTGGACCTAGGGTGAAGGTTATGTTGAGGGCTAGGGTTAGAGAGACGGTTAGGGCTAGGATTGGACCTAGGGTTAGAGTTAGGTTGATGACTAGGGTTAGAGAGACGGTTAGGGTTAGGATTGGACCTAGGGTTAGGGTTATGTTGAGGGCTCGGGTAGAGAGACGTTTAGGGTTAGGATTGGACCTAGGGTTACGGTTATGTTGAGGGCTAGGTTTAGAGAGACGGTTACGGTTAGGATTGGACCTAGGGTTAGGGTTATGCTGAGGGCTAGGGTTAGAGAGACGGTTAGGGTTAGGATTGGACATAGGGTTAGGGTTATGTTGAGGGCTAGGTTTAGAGAGACCTTTAGGGTTAGGATTGGACCTAGGGTTAGTGTTATGTTGAGGGCAAGGGTTAGAGAGACGGTTAGGGTTAGGATTGGACCTAGGGTTAGGGTTATGTTGAGGGCTAGGGTAAGAGAGACGGTTAGGGTTAGGATTGGACCTAGGGTTAGGGTTTTGTGGAAGGCTAGGTTTAGAGAGACGGTTAGGGTTAGGATTGGACCTAGAGTTAGTGTTATGTTGAGGGCAAGGGTTAGAGAGACTGTTAGGGTTAGGATTGGACCTAGGGTTAGGGTTATTTTGAGGGCTAGGGTTAGAGAGACGGTCAGGGTTAGGATTGGCCCTAGGGTTAGGGTTATGTTGAGGGCTAGGGTTACAGAGACGGTCAGGGTTAGGATTGGCCCTAGGGTTAGGGTTATGTTGAGGGCTAGGTTTAGAGAGACGGTTAGGGTTAGGATTCGACCTAGGCTTAGGGTTATGTTGAGGGCTAGGGTTAGAGATACGGTTAGGGTTAGGATTGGACCTAGGGTTAGGGTTATGTGGAAGGCTAGTTTTAGAGAGACGGTTAGGGTTAGGATTGGACCTAGGGTTAGGGTTATGTTGAGGGCTAGGGTCAGAGAGTCGGTTAGGGTTCGGATTGGAGCTAAGGTTAGGGTTATGTTGAGGGCTAGCGTTAGAGAGACGGTTAGGGTTAGGATTGGACCTAGGGTTAAGGTTATGTTGAGGACAAGGGTTAGAGAGACTCTTAGGGTTAGGATTGGACCTAGGGTAAAGGTTAGGATGAGGGCTAGGGTTAGAGAGACGGTTAGGGTGAGGATTGGACCTAGGGTTAGGGTTATGTTGAGGGCTAGGGTTAGAGAGACGGTTAGGGTTAGGATTGGTCCTAGGGTTAGGGTTAGTTAAGGGCTAGGGTTAGAGAGACGGTTAGGATTAGGATTGGACCTATGGTTAGGGTTATGTTGATGGCTAGGGTTAGAGAGACGGTTAGGGTTAGGATTGGACCTAGGGTAAAGGTTATGTTGAGGGCTAGGGTTAGAGAGACGGTTACGGCTAGGATTGCACCTAGGGTTAGAGTTAGGTTGATGGCTAGGGTTAGAGAGACGGTTAGGGTTAGGATTGGACCTAGGGTTAGGCTTATGTTGAGGGCTCGGGTAGAGAGACGTTTAGGGTTAGGATTGGACCTAGGGTTACGGTTATGTTGAGGGCTAGGTTTAGAGAGACGGTTACGGTTAGGATTGGACCTAGGGTTAGGGTTATGCTGAGGGCTAGTGTTAGAGAGACGGTTAGGGTTAGGATTGGACAAAGGGTTATGGTTATGTTGAGGGCTAGGTTTAGAGAGAAGTTTAGGGTTAAGATTGGACCTAGGGTTAGTGTTATGTTGAGGGCAAGGGTTAGAGCGACCGTTAGGGTTAGGATTGCACCTAGGGTTAGGGTTATGTTGAGGGCTAGGGTTAGAGAGACGGTCAGGTTTAGGATTGGCCCTAGGGTTAGGGTTATGTTGAGGTCTAGGGTTAGAGAGACAGTTAGGGTTAGGATTGGACCTAGGGTTAGGGTTATGTTGAGGGCTAGGGTTAGAAAGACGGTTAGGGTTAGGATTGGACATAGGGTTAGGGTTATGATGAGGGCTAGGGATAGAGAGATGGTTAGGGTTAGGATTGGACCTAGGGTTAGGGTTATGTGGAAGGCTAGGTTTAGAGAGACGGTTAGGGTTAGGATTGGACCTAGGGTTAGTGTTATGTTGAGGGCAAGGGTTAGAGAGACTGTTAGGGTTAGGATTGGACCTAGGGTTAAGGTTAGGATGAGGGCTAGGATTAGAGAGACGGTTAGGATTAGGATTGGACCTATGGTTAGGGTTATGTTGAGGGCTAGGGTTAGAGAGACGGTTAGGGTTAGGATTGGACCTAGGGTTAGGGTTATGTGGAAGGCTAGGTTTAGAGAGACGGTTAGGGTTAGGATTGGACCTAGGGTTAGGGTTATGTTGAGGGCTAGGATTAGAGAGTCGGTTAGGGTTCGGATTGGAGCTAAGGTTAGGGTTATGTTGAGGGCTAGGGTTAGAGACACAGTCAGGGTTAGGATTGGACCTAGGGTTAGGATTATGTTGAGGGCTAGGTTTAGAGAGGCGCTTAGGGTTAGGATTGGACCTAGGGTTAGGGTTATGTTGAGGGCTAGGTTTAGAAAGACGTTTAGGGTTAGGATTGGACCTAGGGTTAGTGTTATGTTGAGGGCAAGGGTTAGAGAGACTGTTAGGGTTAGGATTGGACCTAGGGTTAGGGTTATGTTGAGGGATAGGGTTAGAGAGACGGTCAGGGTTAGGATTGGCCCTAGGGTTAGGGTTATGTTGAGGTCTAGGGTTAGAGAGACGGTTAGGGTTAGGATTGGACCTAGGGTTAGGGGTAGGTTGAGGGTAAGGGTTAGAGAGACGGTTAGGGTTAGGATTGGACCTAGGGTTAGGGTTATGTTGAGGGCTAGGGTTAGAGATACGGTTAGGGTTAGGATCGGACCTGGGGTTAGCGTTATGTGGAAGGCTAGGTTTAGAGAGACGGTTAGGGTTAGGATTGGACCTAGGGTTAGTGTTATGTTGAGGGCAAGGGTTAGAGAGACTGTTAGGGTTAGGATTGGATCTAGGGTTAGGGTTATGTTGAGGACTAGGGTTAGAGAGACGGTCAGAGTTAGGATTGGCCCTAGGGTTAGGGTTATGTTGAGGGCTAGGGTTAGAAAGAAGGTCAGGGTTAGGATTGGACCTAGGGTTAGGGTTATGTTGAGGGCTAGGGTTAGAGACGGTTAGGGTTAGGATTGGACCTAGGGTTAGGGTTATGTTGAGGGCTAGGGTTAGAGAGTCGATTAGGGTTCGGATTGGAGCTAAGGTTAGGGTTATGTTGAGGGCTAGGGTTAGAGACACGGTCAGGGTTAGGATTGGACCTAGGGTTATTGTTATGTTGAGGGCTAGGGTTAGAGAGAAGGTCAGGGTTAGGATTGGACCTAGGGTTAGAGTTATGTTGAGGGCTAGGGTTAGATAGAAGGTTACGGTTTGGATTGGGTTATGTTGAGGGCTAGGGTTAGAGAGACGGTTAGGGTTAGGATTGGACATAGGGTTAGGGTTATGTTGAGGGCTAGGGTTAGAGAGTCGATTAGGGTTCGGATTGGAGCTAAGGTTAGGGTTATGTGGAAGGCTAGGTTTAGAGAGACGGTTAGGGTTAGGATTGGACCTAGGGTTAGTGTTATGTTGAGGGCAAGGTTTAGAGAGACTGTTAGGGTTAGGATTGGACCTAGGGTTAGGGTTATGTTGAGGGCTAGGGTTAGAGAGACGGTTAGGGTTAGGATTGGCCCTAGGGTTAGGGTTATGTTGAGGGCTAGGGTTAGAGAGACGGTTAGGGTTAGGATTGGCCCTAGGGTTAGGGTTATGTTGAGGGCTAGGTTTAGAGAGACGGTTAGGGTTAGGATTGGACCTAGGGTTAGGGTTATGTTGAGGGCTAGGGTTAGAGAGACGGTTAGGGTTAGGATTGGACCTAGGGTTAGGGTTATGTCGAAGGCTAGGTTTAGAGAGACGGTTAGGGTTAGGATTGGACCTAGGGTTAGGGTTATGTTGAGGGCTAGGGTTAGAGAGTCGATTAGGGTTCGGATTGGAGCTAAGGTTAGGGTTATGTTGAGGGCTAGGGTTAAAGACTCGGTCAGGGTTAGGATTGGACCTAGGGTTAGTTTTATGTTGAGGGCTAGGGTTAGAGAGAAGGTCAGGGTTAGGATTGGACCTAGGGTTAGTGTTATGTTGAGGGCTAGGGTTAGAGAGACGGTTAGGGTTAGGATTGGACCTAGGGTTAGGGTTATGTTGAGGGCTAGGGTTAGACAGACGGTTAGGGTTAGGATTGGACATAGGGTTAGGGTTATGTTGAGGGCTAGGTTTAGAGAGACGTTTAGGATTAGGATTGGACCTAGGGTTAGTGTTATGTTGAGGGCAAGGGTTAGAGAGACTGTTAGGGTTAGGATTGGACCTAGGGATAGGGTTATGTTGAGGGCTAGGGTTAGAGAGACGGTCAGGGTTAGGATTAGCCCTAGGGTTAGGGTTATGTTGAGGGCCTGGGTTAGAGAGACGGTTAGGGTTAGGATTGGACCTAGGGTTAGGGTTATGTTGAGGGCTAGGGTTAGAGAGACGGGTAGGGTTAGGATTGGACCTAGGGTTAGGGTTATGTTGATGGCTAGGGTTAGAGAGACGGTTAGGGTTAGGATTGGACCTAGGGTTAGGGTTATGTGGAAGGCTAGGTTTAGAGAGACGGTTAGGGTTAGGTTTGGACCTAGGGTTAGTGTTATGTTGAGGGCAAGGGTTAGAGAGACTGTTAGGGTTAGGATTGGACCTAGGGTTAGGGTTATGTTGAGGGCTAGGGTTAGAGAAACGGTCAGGGTTAGGATTGGCCCTAGGGTTAGGGTTATGTTGAGGGCTAGGTTTAGAGAGACGGTTAGGGTTAGGATTGGACCTAGGGCTAGGGTTATGTTGAGGGCTAGGGTTAGAGAGACGGTTAGGGTTAGGATTGGACCTAGGGTTAGGGTTATGTGGAAGGCTAGGTTTAGAGAGACGGTTATTGTTAGGATTGGACCTAGGGTTAGGGTTATGTTGAGGGCTAGGGTTAGAGAGTCGGTTAGGTTTCGGATTGGAGCTAAGGTTAGGGTTATGTTGAGGGCTAGGGTGAGAGACACGGTCAGGGTTAGGATTGGAATTAGGGTTAGTGTTATGTTGAGGGCTAGGGTTAGAGAGAAGGTCAGGGTTAGGATTGGACCTAGGGTTAGGGTTATGTTGAGGGCTAGGGCTAGAGAGACGGTCATGGTTAGGTTTGGACTTCGTATTAGGTTTAGGTTGAGGGCTAGGGTTAGAGAGACGGTGAAGGTTAGGAATGGACCTAGCGTTAGGGTTAGGTTGAGGGCTAGGGTTAGAGAGACGGTTAGGTTTAGGAGTGTACCTAGGGTTAGGGTTAGGTTTAGGGCTAGGCTTAGAGAGACGGTTATGGTTAGGATTGGACATAGGGTTAGGGTTAGGTTGAGGGCTGGGGTTAGAGAGACGGTTAGTGCTAGGATTGGACCTAGGGTTAGGGTTAGGTTGAGGGCTAAGGTTAGAGAGACGGTTAGGATGATTTTGGACATAGGGTTAGGGTTATGTTGAGAGCTAGGGTTAGAGAGACGGTTAGTGTTAGGATTGGTCCTAGGGTTAGGGTTATGTTGAGGGCTAGGGTTAGAGAGAAGTTTAGGGTTAGGATTGGACCTAGGGTTAGGGTTATGTTGAGGGCAAGGGTTATAGAGACTGTCAGGGTTAGGATTGGACCTAGCTTTAGGGTTATGTTGAGGGCTAGGGTTAGAGAGACGGTCAGGGTTAAGATTGGACCTAGGGTTAGGGTTATGTTGAGGGCTAGGTTTAGAGAGACGGTTACGGTTTGGTTTGGTCCTAGGGTTAGGGTTATGTTGAGGGCCAGGGTCAGAGACACAGTTAGGGTTAGGATTGGCCCTAGGGTTAGGGTTATGTTGAGGGCTAGGTTTAGAGAGACGGTTAGGGTTAGGATTGGACCTAGGGTTAGGGTTATGTTGAGGGCTAGGGTTAGAGAGACGGTTCGGGTTAGGATTGGACCTAGGGTTAGGGTTATGTTGAGGGCTAGGGTTAGAGAGACGGTTCGGGTTAGGATTGGACCTAGGGTTAGGGTTAGGTTTCGGGCTAGGGTTACAGAGACGGTTAGGGTGAGGATTGGACCTAGGGTTAGGGTTATTTTGAGGGCTAGGATTAGAGAGACGGTTAGGATTAGGATTGGACCTATGGTTAGGGTTATGTTGAGGGCTCGGGTTAGAGAGACTTTTAGGGTTAGGACTGGACCTAGGGTTTAGGTCATGTTGAGGTCTAGGGTTAGAGAGATAGTTATGGTTAGGATTGGACCTAGGGTTAGGGTTATTTTGAGGGCTAGGGTTAGAGAGACGGTTAGGGTTAGGATTGGACCTAGGGTTAGGGTTATGTTGAGGGTTAGGGTTAGAGAGACGGTTAGGGTTAGGATTGGACATAGGATTAGGGTTATGTTGAGGGCTAGGTTTAGAGAGACGTTTAGGGTTAGGATTGGACCTAGGGTTAGGGTTAGGTGGAGGGCTAGGGTTAGAGAGACGGTTAGGGTGAGGATTGGACCTATGGTTAGGGTTATGTTGAGGGCTAGGTTTAGAGAGACGGTTAGGGTTAGGATTGGACCTAGGGTTAGGGTTATGTTGAGGGCTAGGGTTAGAGAGACGGTTCGGGTTAGGATTGGACCTAGGGTTAGGGTTATGTTGAGGGCTAGGGTTAGAGAGACGGTTCGGGTTAGGATTGGACGTAGGGTTAGGGTTAGGTTTCGGGCTAGGGTTACAGAGACGGTTAGGGTGAGGATTGGACCTAGGGTTAGGGTTATTTTGAGGGCTAGGATTAGAGAGACGGTCAGGATTAGGATTGGACCTATGGTTAGGGTTATGTTGAGGGCTAGGGTTAGAGAGTCGGTTAGGGTTAGGATTGGACCTAGGGTTAAGGTTATGTTGAGGGCTAGGGTTAGAAAGAAGGTTAGGGCTGGGATTGGACCTAGATTTAGAGTTAGGTTGATGGCTAGGGTTAGAGAGACGGTTAGGGTTAGGATTGGACCTAGGGTTAGGGTTATGTTGAGCGCTCGGGTAGAGAGACGTTTACGGTTAGGATTGGACCTAGGGTTACGGTTATGTTTAGGGCTAGGGTTAGAGAGACGGTTACGGTTAGGATTGGACCTAGGGTTAGGGTTATGCTGAGGGCTAGGGTTAGAGAGACGGTTAGGGTTAGGATTGGACCTAGGGTTAGGATTATGTTGAGGGCTAGGGTTCGAGAGACGGTTAGGGTTAGGATTGGACATAGGGTTAGGGTTATGTTGAGGGCTAGGTTTAGAGAGACGTTTAGGGTTAGGATTGGACCTAGGGTTAGTGTTATTTTGAGGGCAAGGTTTAGAGAGACTGTCAGGGTTAGGATTGGACCTAGGGTTAGGGTTATGTTGAGGGCTAGGGTTAGAGAGACGGTCAGGGTTAGGATTGGCCCTAGGGTTAGGGTTAAGTTGAGGGCTAGGGTTAGAGAGACGGTCAGGGTTAGGATTGAACCTAGGGTTAGGGTTATGTTGAGGGCTACGTTTAGAGAGACGGTTAGGGTTAGGATTGGACCTAGGGTTAGGGTTATGTTGAGGGCTAGGTTAGAGAAACGGTTAGGGTTAGGATTGGACCTAGGGTTAGGGTTATGTGGAAGTCTAGGTTTAGAGAGACGGTTAGGGATAGGATTGGACCTAGGGTTAGCGTTAAGTTGAGGGCTAGGGTTAGAGAGAAAGTCAGGGTTAGGATTGGACCTAGGGTTAGGGTTATGTTGAGGGCTAGGGCTAGAGAGACGGTCAGGTTTAGGATTGGACGTCGTATTAGGTTTAGGTTGAGGGCTAGGGTTAGAGAGACGGTTAAGGTTAGGATTGGACCTAGCGTTAGGTTTAGGTTGAGGGCTAGGGTTAGAGAGACGGTTAGGGTTAGGATTGTACCTAGGGTTAGGGTTAGGTTGAGGGCTAAGCTTAGAGAGACGGTTAGGGTTAGGATTGGACATAGGGTTAGGGTTAGGTTGAGGACTAGGGTTAGAAAGACGGTTAGGGTTAGGATTGGACCTAGGGTTAGGGTTTTGTTGAGGGCTTGGGTTAGAGAGACGGTTAGGGTTAGGATTGGTCCTAGGGTTAGGGTTATGTTGAGGGCTAGGGTTAGAGAGACGGTTAGTGCTAGGATTGGACCTAGGGTTAGGGTTAGGTTGAGGGCTAAGGTTAGAGAGACGGTTGGGATGAGGATTGGACATAGGGTTAGGGTTATGTTGAGGGCTAGGGTTAGAGAGACGGTTAGGGTTAGGATTGGACGTCGTATTAGGTTTAGGTTGAGGGCTAGGGTTAGAGAGACGGTTAGGGTTAGGATTGGACCTAGGGTTAGGGTTATGTTGAGGGCTCGGGTTAGAGAGACGGTTAGGGTTAGGATTGGACCTAGGGTTAGGGTTAGGTTTCGGGCTAGGGTTAGAGAGACGGTTAGGGTGAGGATTGGACCTAGGGTTAGGCTTATGGTGAGGGCTAGGGTCAGAGAGACGGTTAGGGTTAGGATTGGACCTAGGGTTAGGGTTATGTAGAGTGCTCGGGTAGAGAGACGTTTAGGGTTAGGATAGGACCTAGGGTTACGGTTATGTTTAGGGCTAGGGTTAGAGAGACGGTTAGGGTTAGGATTGGACCTAGGGTTAGGGTTATGTTGAGGGCTAGGGTTAGAGAGACGGTTAGGGTTAGGATTGGACATAGGGTTAGGGTTATGTAGAGGGCTAGGTTTAGAGAGACGTTTAGGGTTAGGATTGGACCTAGGGTTAGTGTTATGTTGAGGGCAAGATTTAGAGAGACTCTCAGGGTTAGGATTGGACGTAGGGTTAGGGTTATGTTGAGGGCTAGGTTTAGAGAGACGATCAGGGTTAGGATTGGCCCTAGGGTTAGGGTTATGTTGAGGGCTATGGTTAGAGAGACTGTCAGGGTTAGGATTGGACCTAGGGTTAGGGTTATGTTGAGGGCTACATTTAGAGAGACGTTTAGGGTTAGGATTGGACCTAGGGTTAGGGTTATGTTGAGGGCTAGGGTTAGAGAAACGGTTAGGGTTAGGATTGGACCTAGTGTTAGGGTTATGTTTAGGGCTAGGGTTAGAGACACGGTCAGGGTTAGGATTGGACCTGGGGTTAGTGTTATGTTGAGGGCTAGGTTTAGAGAGAAAGTCAGGGTTAGGATTGGACCTAGGGTTAGGGTTATGTTGAGGGCTAGGGCTAGAGAGACGGTCAGGTTTAGGATTGGACGTCGTATTAGGTTTAGGTTGAGGTCTAGGGTTAGAGAGACGGTTAAGATTAGGATTGGACCTAGCGTTAGGTTTAGGTTGAGGGCTAGGGATAGAGAGACGGTTAGGGTGAGGATTGGACCTAGGGTTAGGTTTAGGTTGAGGGCTAGGGTTAGAGAGACGGTTAGGGTGAGGATTGGACCTAGGGATAGGGTTATGTTGAGGGCTAGGGTTAGATAGACGGTTAGGGTGAGGATTGGACCTAGGGTTAGGGTTATGTTGAGGGCTAGGGATAGAGAGACGGTTAGGGTTAGGATTGGACCTAGGGTTAGGGTTATGTTGAGAGCTAGGGTTAGAGAGACGGTTAGCCTTAGGATTGTACCTAAGGTTAGGGTTATGTTGAGGGATAGGTTTGGAGAGACGGTCAGGGTTAGGATTGGACCTAGGGTTAGGGTTGTGTTGAGGGCTAGGGTTAGATAGACGGTTAGGGTGAGGATTGGACCTAGGGTTAGGGTTATGTTGAGGGCTAGGGATAGAGAGACGGTTAGGGTTAGGATTGGACCTAGGGTTAGGGTTATGTTGAGGGGTAGGGTTAGAGAGACGGTTAGGGTTAGGATTGGACCTAGGGTTAGGGTTATGTTGAGGGCTAGGGTTAGAGAGAGGGTTAGGGTGAGGATTGGACCTAGGGTTAGGGTTATGTTGAGGGCTAGGGTTAGAGAGACGGTTAGGGTTAGGATTGGACCTAAGGTTAGGGTTATGTTGAGGGATAGAGTTAGAGAGACGGTTAGGGTTAGGATTGGACCTAGGTTTAGGGTTATGTTGAGGGCTAGGGTTAGAGAGACGGTTAGGGTGAGGATTGGACCTAGGGTTAGGGTTATGTTGAGGGCTAGGGTTAGAGAGACGGTTAGGGTTAGGATTGGACCTATGGTTAGGGTTATGTTGAGGGCTAGGGTTAGAGAAACGGTTAGGGTTAGGATTGGACCTAGGGTTAGGGTTATTTTGAGGGCTAGGATTAGAGAGACGGTTAGGATTAGGATTGAACTATGGTTAGGGTTATTTTGAGGGCTAGGGTTAGAGAGACGGTTAGGGTTAGGATTGGACCTAGGGTTAAGGTTATGTTGAGGGCTAGGGTTAGAAAGACGGTTACGGTTAGGATTGGACCTAGATTTAGAGTTAGGTTGATGGCTAGGGTTAGAGAGACGGTTAGGGTTAGGATTGGACCTAGGGTTAGGGTTATGATGAGGGCTAGGTTTAGAGAGACGGTTAGGGTTAGGATTGGACATAGGGTTAGGGTTATGTTGAGGGCTAGGTTTAGAGAGACGTTTAGGGTTAGGATTGGACCTAGGGTTAGTGTTATGTTGAGGGCAAGGTTTAGAGAGACTCTCAGGGTTAGGATTGGACCTAGGGTTAGGGTTATGTTGAGGGCTAGGGTTAGAGAGACGGTCAGGGTTAGGATTGGCCCTAGGGTTAGGGTTATGTTGAGGGCTAGGGTTAGAGAGACGATCAGGGTTAGGATTGGACCTAGGGTTAGGGTTATGTTGAGGGCTACGTTTAGAGAGACGGTTAGGGTTAGGATTGGACCTAGGGTTAGGGTTATGTTGAGGGCTAGGGTTAGAGAAACGGTTAGGGTTAGGATTGGACCTAGGGTTAGGTTTAGGTTGAGGGTTAGGGTTAGAGAGACGGTTAGGGTTAGCTTTGGACCTAAGGTTAGGGTTATTTTGAGGGCTTGGGTTAGAGGGACGGTTAGGGTTAGGATTTGACCTGGGTTAGGGTTATTTTGAGGGCTAGGGTTAGAGAGACGGTTAGGGTTAGGATTGGACCTTGGGTTAGGGTTAGGTTGAGGGCTAGAGATAGAGAGACGGTTAGGGTGAGGATTGGACCTAGGGTTAGGGTTATGTTGAGGGCTAGGGTTAGAGAAAAGGTTAGGGTTATGATTGGACCTAGGGTAAGGGTTATGTTGAGGGCTGGGGTTAGAGAGACGGTTAGGGTTAGGATTGGACCTAGGGTTAGGGTTATGTTGAGGGCTAGGGTTAGAGAGACCGTTAGGGTTAGGATTGAACCTAGGGTTACGGTTATGTTCAGGGCTAGGGTTAGAGAGACGGTTAGGGTTAGGATTCGACCTAGGGTTAGGGTTATGTTGAGTGCTAGGGATAGAGAGACGGTTAGGGTTAGGATTGGACCTAGAGTTAGGGTTATGTTGAGGGCTAGGGTTAGAGAGAGCGTTAGGGTTAGGATGGGACCTAGGGTTAGGGTTATGTTGAAGGCTAGGGTTAGAGAGACGGTTAGGGTTAGGATTGGACCTAGGGTTAGGGTTATGTTGAGGGTTAGGGTTAGAGCGACGTTTAGGGTTAGGATTGGACCTAGGGTTAGGGTTATGTTGAGGGCTGGGGTTAGAGAGACGGTTAGGGTGAGGATTGGACCTAAGGTTAGGGTTATGTTGAAGGCTAGGGTTAGAGAGACGGTCAGGGTTAGGATTGGACCTAGGGTTAGGGTTATGTTGAGGGCTAGGGTTAGAGAAACGGTTAGGGTTAGGATTGGACCTAGGGTTAGAGTTATGTGGAAGGCTAGGTTTAGAGAGACGGTTAGGGATAGGATTGGACCTAGGGTTAGTGTTATGTTGAGGGCTAGGGTTAGAGAGAAAGTCAGGGTTAGGATTGGACGTAGGGTTAGGGTTATGTTGAGGGCTAGGGCTAGAGAGACGGTCAGGTTTAGAATTGGACGTCTTATTAGGTTTAGGTTGAGGGCTAAGGTTAGAGAGACAGTTAAGGTTAGGATTGGACCTAGCGTTAGGTTTAGGTTGAGGGCTAGGGTTAGAGAGACGGATAGGGTTAGGATTGTACCTAGGGTTAGGGTTAGGTTGAAGGCTAGGGTTAGAGAGAAGGTCAGGGTTAGGATTGGACCTAGGGTTAGTGTTATGTTGAGGGCTAGGGTTAGAGAGAAGGTCAGGGTTAGGATTGGACCTAGGGTTAGTGTTATGTTGAGGGCTAGGGTTAGACAGACGGTTAGGGTTAGGATTGGACCTAGGGTTAGGGTTATGTTGAGGGCTAGGGTTAGAGAGACGGTTAGGGTTAGGATTGGACCTAGGGTTAGGGTTATGTTGAGGGCTAGGTTTAGAGAGACGGTTAGGGTTAGGATTGGACCTAGGGTTAGGGTTATGTTGAGGGCTAGGGTTAGAGAGACGCTTAGGGTTAGGATTGGACCTAGGGTTAGGGTTATGTTGAGGGTTAGGGTTAGAGCGACGTTTAGGGTTAGGATTGGACCTAGGGTTAGGGTTATGTTGAGGGCTAGGGTTAGAGAAACGGTTAGGGTTAGGATTGGACCTAGGGTTAGGGTTATGTGGAAGGCTAGGTTTAGAGAGACGGTTAGGGATAGGATTGGACCTAGGGTTAGCGTTAAGTTGAGGGCTAGGGTTTGAGAGTCGGTTAGGGTTCTGATTGGAGCTAAGGTTAGGGTTATGTTTAGGGCTAGGGTTAGAGACACGGTCAGGGTTAGGATTGGACCTGGGGTTAGTGTTATGTTGAGGGCTAGGGTTAGAGAGAAAGTCAGGGTTAGGAATGGACGTAGGGTTAGGGTTATGTTGAGGGCTAGGGCTAGAGAGACGGTCAGGTTTAGAATTGGACGTCGTATTAGGTTTAGGTTGAGGGCTAAGGTTAGAGAGACGGTTAAGGTTAGGATTGGACCTAGCGTTAGGTTTAGGTTGAGGGCTAGGGTTAGAGAGACGGTTAGGGTTAGGATTGTACCTAGGGTTAGGGTTAGGTTGAGGGCTAGGGTTAGAGAGAAGGTCAGGGTTAGGATTGGACCTAGGGTTAGTGTTATGTTGAGGGCTAGCGTTAGATAGACGGTTAGGGTTAGGATTGGACCTAGGGTTAGGGTTATGTTGAGGGCTAGGGTTAGAGAGACGGTTAAGGTTAGGATTGGACATAGGGTTAGGGTTATGTTGAGGGCTAGGTTTAGAGAGACGTTTAGGGTTAGGATTGGACCTAGGGTTAGTGTTATGTTGAGGGAAAGGGTTAGAGAGACTGTTAGGGTTAGGATTGGACCTAGGGATAGGATTATGTTGAGGGCTAGGGTTAGAGAGAGGGTTAGGGTTAGGATTAGACCTTGGGTTAGGTTTAGGTTGAGGGCTAGGGATAGAGAGACGGTCAGGGTGAGGATTGGACCTAGGGTTAGGGTTATGTTGAGGGCTAGGGTTAGAGAGACGGTTAGGGTTAGGATTGGACCTAGGTTTAGGGTTATGTTGAGGGCTAGGGTTAGAGAGACGGTTAGGGTTAGGATTGGACCTAGGGTTAGTGTTATGTTGGGGGCTAGGTTTAGAGGGACGTTTAGGGTTAGGATTGGACCTAGGGTTAGGTTTAGGTTGAGGGCTAGGGTTAGAGAGACGGTTAGGGTGAGGATTGGACCTAGGGTTAGGGTTATGTTGAGGGCTAGGGTTAGATAGACGGTTAGGGTGAGGATTGGACCTAGGGTTAGGGTTATGTTGAGGGCTAGGGATAGAGAGGCGGTTAGGGTTAAGATTGGACCTAGGGTTAGGGTTATGTTGAGAGCTAGGGTTAGAGAGACGGTTAGCCTTAGGATTGTACCTAAGGTTAGGGTTATGTTGAGGGATAGGGTTGGAGAGACGGTCAGGGTTAGGATTGGACCTAGGGTTAGGGTTGTTTTGAGGGCTAGGGTTAGATAGACGGTTAGGGTGAGGATTGGACCTAGGGTTAGGGTTATGTTGAGGGCTAGGGATAGAGAGACGGTTAGGGTTAGGATTGGACCTAGGGTTAGGGTTATGTTGAGGGGTAAGGTTAGAGAGACGGTTAGGGTTAGGATTGGACCTAGGGTTAGGGTTATGTTGAGGGCTAGGGTTAGAGAGAGGTTTAGGGTGAGGATTGGACCTAGGGTTAGGGTTATGTTGAGGGCTAGGGTTAGAGAGACGGTTAGGGTTAGGATTGGACCTAAGGTTAGGGTTATGTTGAGGGATAGAGTTAGAGAGACGGTTAGGGTTAGGATTGGACCTAGGTTTAGGGTTATGTTGAGGGCTAGGGTTAGAGAGACGGTTAGGGTGAGGATTGGACCTAGGGTTAGGGTTATGTTGAGGGCTAGGGTTAGAGAGACGGTTAGGGTTAGGATTGGACCTAAGGTTAGGGTTATGTTGAGGGCTAGGGTTAGAGAAACGGTTAGGGTTAGGATCGGACCTAGGGTTAGGGTTATTTTGAGGGCTAGGATTAGAGAGACGGTTAGGATTAGGATTGGACCTATGGTTAGGGTTATGTTGAGGGCTAGGGTTAGAGAGACGGTTAGGGTTAGGATTGGACCTCAGGTTAAGGTTATGTTGAGGGCTAGGGTCAGAAAGACGGTTACGGTTAGGATTGGACCTAGATTTAGAGTTAGGTTGATGGCTAGGGTTAGAGAGACGGTTAGGGTTAGGATTGGACCTAGGGTTAGGGTTATGTTGAGGGCTAGGGTTAGAGAGACGTTTAGGGTTAGGATTGGACATAGGGTTAGGGTTATGTTGAGGGCTAGGTTTAGAGAGACGTTTAGGGTTAGGATTGGACCTAGGGTTAGTGTTATGTTGAGGGCAAGGTTTAGAGAGACTGTCAGGGTTAGGATTGGACCTAGGGTTAGGGTTATGTTGAGGGCTAGGGTTAGGGAGACGGTCAGGGTTAGGATTGGCCCTAGGGTTAGGGTTATGTTGAGGGCTAGGGTTAGAGAGACGGTCAGGGTTAGGATTGGACCTAGGGTTAGGGTTATGTTGAGGGCTACGTTTAGAGAGACGGTTAGGGTTAGGATTGGACCTAGGGTTAGGGTTATGTTGAGGGCTAGGGTTAGAGAAACGGTTAGGGTTAGGATTGGACCTAGGGTTAGGTTTAGGTTGAGGGTTAGGGTTAGAGAGACGGTTAGGGTTAGCTTTGGACCTAAGGTTAGGATTATTTTGAGGGCTAGGGTTAGAGGGACGGTTAGGGTTAGGATTGGACCTAGGGTTAGGGTTATTTTGAGGGCTAGGGTTAGAGAGACGGTTAGGGTTAGGACTGGACCTTGGGTTAGGGTTAGGTTGAGGGCTAGGGATAGAGAGACGGTTAGGGTGAGGATTGGACCTAGGGTTAGGGTTATGTTGAGGGCTAGAGTTAGAGAAAAGGTTAGGGTTATGATTGGACCTAGGGTAAGGGTTATGTTGAGGGCTAGGGTTAGAGAGACGGTTAGGGTTAGGATTGGACCTAGGGTTAGGGTTATGTTGAGGGCTAGGGTTAGAGAGACCGTTAGGGTTAGGATTGAACCTAGGGTTACGGTTATGTTCAGGGCTAGGGTTAGAGAGACGGTTAGGGTTAGGATTCGACCTAGGGTTAGGGTTATGTTGAGTGCTAGGGATAGAGAGACGGTTAGGGTTAGGATTGGACCTAGAGTTAGGGTTATGTTGAGGGCTAGGGTTAGAGAAAGCGTTAGGGTTAGGATGGGACCTAGGGTTAGGGTTATGTTGAAGGCTAGGGTTAGAGAGACGGTTAGGGTTAGGATCGGACCTAGGGTTAGGGTTATATTGAGGGCTAGTTTTAGAGAGACGGTTAGGGTTAGGATTGGACCTAGGGTTAGGGTTATGTTGAGGACTAGGGTTAGAGAGAGGGTTAGGGTTAGGATTGGACCTAGGGTTGGGGTTATGTTGAGGGCTAGGGTCAGAGAGACGGTTAGGGTTAGGATTAGATCTACGGTTAGGGGTATGTTGAGGGCTACGGTAGGAGAGACGGATAGGGTTAGGATTGGATCTAGGCTTAGGGTTATGTTGAGGGCTAGGTTTAGAGAGACGGTTAGGGTTAGGATTGGACCTAGGGTTAGGGTTATGTTGAGGGCTAGGGTTAGAGAGACGCTTAGGGTTAGGATTGGACCTAGGGTTAGGGTTATGTTGAGGGTTAGGGTTAGAGCGACGTTTAGGGTTAGGATTGGACCTAGGGTTAGGGTTATGTTGAGGGCTAGGGTTAGAGAGACGGTTAGGGTGTGGATTGGACCTAAGGTTAGGGTTATGTTGAGGGCTAGGGTTAGAGAGACGGTCAGGGTTAGGATTGGACCTAGGGTTAGGGTTATGTTGAGGGCTAGGGTTAGAGAGACGGTTAGGGTTAGGATTGGACCTAGGGTTAGGGTTATGTTGAGGGCTAGGGTTAGAGAGACGGTTAGGGTTAGGATTGGACCTAGGTTTAGGGTTATGTTGAGGGCTAGGGTTAGAGAGACGGTTAGGGTTAGGATTGGACCTAGGGTTAGTGTTATGTTGGGGGCTAGGGTTAGAGAGACGGTTAGGGTTAGGATTGGACCTAGGGTTAGGTTTAGGTTGAGGGGTAGGGTTAGAAGACGGTTAGGGTGAGGATTGGACCTAGGGTTAGGGTTATGTTGAGGGCTAGGGTTAGATAGACGGTTAGGGTGAGGATTGGACCTAGGGTTAGGGTTATGTTGACGGCTAGGGATAGAGAGACGGTTAGGGTTAGGATTGGACCTAGGTTTAGGGTTATGTTGAGGGCTAGGGTTAGAGAGAGGGTTAGGGTTAGGATTGGACCTTGGGTTAGGGTTAGGTTGAGGGCTAGGGATAGAGAGACGGTTAGGGTGAGGATTGGACCTAGGGTTAGGGTTATGTTGAGGGCTAGGGTTAGAGAGACGGTTAGGGTTAGGATTGGACCTAGGATTAGGGTTATGTTGAGGGCTATGGTTAGAGAGACGGTTAGGGTTAGGATTGGACCTAGGGTTAGTGTTATGTTGGGGGCTAGGGTTAGAGAGACGGTTAGGGTTAGGATTGGACCTAGGGTTAGGTTTAGGTTGAGGGGTAGGGTTAGAGAGACGGTTAGGGTGAGGATTGGACCTAGGGTTAGGGTTATGTTGAGGGCTAGGGTTAGATAGACCGTTAGGGTGAGGATTGGACCTAGGGTTAGGGTTATGTTGAGGGCTAGGGATAGAGAGACGCTTAGGGTTAGGGTTGGACCTAGGGTTAGGGTTATGTTGAGGGCTAGGGTTAGAGAGACGGTTAGGGTTAGGATTGGACCTAGGGTTAGGGTTATGTTGAGGGCTAGGGTTAGAGAGAGGGTTAGGGTGAGGATTGGACCTAGGGTTAGGGTTATGTTGAGGGCTAGGGTTAGAGAGACGGTTAGGGTTAGGATTGGACCTAAGGTTACGGTTATGTTGAGGGCTAGGGTTAGAGAAACGGTTAGGTTTAGGATTGGTCCTAGGGTAAGGGTTATGTTGAGGGCTAGGGTTAGAGAGACGGTTAGGGTTAGGATTGGACCTAAGGTTAGGGTTATGTTGAGGGCTAGGGTTAGAGTGACGGTTAGGGTTAGGATTGGACCTAGGGATAGGGTTATGTTGAGGACTAGGTTTAGAAAGACTGTTAGGGTGAGGATTGGACCTAGGGTTAGGGTTATGTGGAGGGCTAGGGTTAGAAAGACGGTTAGGGTGAGGATTGGACCTAGGGTTAGGGTTATGTTGAGGGCTAGGGTTAGAGAGTCGGTTAGGGTTAGGATTGGACCTAAGGTTACGGTTACGTTGAGGGCTAGGGTTAGAGAAACGGTTAGGGTTAGGATTGGACCTAGGGTTAGGGTTATTTTGAGGGCTAGGGTTAGAGAGACGGTTAGGGTTAGGATTGGGCCTTGGGTTAGGGTTAGGTTGAGGGCTAGGGATAGAGAGACGGTTAGGGTGAGGATTGGACCTAGGGTTAGGGTTATGTTGAGGGCTAGAGTTAGAGAAAAGGTTAGCGTTATGATTGGACCTAGGGTAAGGGTTATGTTGAGGGCTAGGGTTAGAGAGACGGTTAGGGTTAGGATTGGACCTAGGGTTAGGGTTATGTTGAGGGCTAGGGTTAGAGAGACCGTTAGGGTTAGGATTGAACCTAGGGTTACGGTTATGTTCAGGGCTAGGGTTAGAGAGACGGTTAGGGTTAGGATTCGACCTAGGGTTAGGGTTATGTTGAGTGCTAGGTATAGAGAGACGGTTAGGGTTAGGATTGGACCTAGAGTTAGGGTTATGTTGAGGAATAGGGTTAGAGAGAGCGCTAGGGTTAGGATGGGACCTAGGGTTAGGGTTATGTTGAGGGCTAGGGTTAGAGAGACGGTTAGGGTTAGGATCGGACCTAGGGTTAGGGTTATGTTGAGGGCTAGGTTTAGAGAGACGGTTAGGGTTAGGATTGGACCTAGGGTTAGGGTTATGTTGAGGACTAGGGTTAGAGAGAGGGTTAGGGTTAGGATTGGACCTAGGGTTGGGGTTATGTTGAGGGCTAGGGTCAGAGAGACGGTTACGGTTAGGATTAGACCTACAGTTAGGGGTATGTTGAGGGCTACGGTAGGAGAGACGGATAGGGTTAGGATTGGATCTAGGGTTAGGGTTATGTTGAGGGCTAGGTTTAGAGAGACGGTTAGGGTTAGGATTGGACCTAGGGTTAGGGTTATGTTGAGGGCTAGGGTTAGAGAGACGCTTAGGGTTAGGATTGGACCTAGGGTTAGGGTTATGTTGAGGGCTAGGGTTAGAGCGACGTTTAGGGTTAGGATTGGACCTAGGGTTATGGTTATGTTGAGGGCTAGGGTTAGAGAGACGGTTAGGGTGAGGATTGGACCTAAGGTTAGGGTTATGTTGAGGGCTAGGGTTAGAGAGACGGTCAGGGTTAGGATTGGACCTAGGGTTAGGGTTATGTTCAGGGCTAGGGTTAGAGAGACGGTTAGGTTTAGGATTGGACCTAGGGTTAGGGTTATGTTGAGGGCTAGGGTTAGAGAGACGGTTAGGGTTAGGATTGAACCTAGGGTTACGGTTATGATCAGGGCTAGGGTTAGAGAGACGGTTAGGGTTAGGATTCGACTTAGGGTTAGGGTTATGTTGAGTGCTAGGGATAGAGAGACGGTTAGGTTAGGATTGGACCTAAGGTTAGGGTTATGTTGAGGGCTAGGGTTAGAGAGACGGTCAGGATTAGGATTGAACCTAGGGTTAAGGTTATGTTGAGGGCTAGGGTTAGAGTGACGGTCAGGGTTAGGATTGGACCTAGGGTTAGGGTTATGTTGAGGGCTAGGTTTAGAGAGACTGTCAGGGTTAGGATAGGACCTAGGGTTAGGGTTATGTTGAGGGCTAGGGTTAGAGAGACGCTTAGGGTTAGGATTGGACCTAGGGTTAGGGTTAGGTTGAGGGCTAGGGTTAGAGAGACGGTTAGGGTGAGGATTGGACCTATGGTTAGGGTTATGTTGAGGGCTAGGTTTAGAGAGACGGTTAGGGTTAGGATTGGACCTAGGGTTAGGGTTATGTTGAGGGCTAGGGTTAGAGAGACGGTTCGGGTTAGGATTGGACCTAGGGTTAGGGTTATGTTGAGGGCTAGGGTTAGAGAGACGGTTCGGGTTAGGATTGGACCTAGGGTTAGGGTTAGGTTTCGGGCTAGGGTTACAGAGACGGTTAGGGTGAGGATTGGACCTAGGGTTAGGGTAATTTTGAGGGCTAGGATTAGAGAGACGGTTAGGATTAGGATTGGACCTATGGTTAGGGTTATGTTGAGGGCTAGGGTTAGAGAGACGGTTAGGGTTAGGATTGGACCTAGGGTTAAGGTTATGTTGAGGGCTAGGGTTAGAAAGAAGGTTAGGGCTAGGATTGGACCTAGATTTAGAGTTAGGTTGATGGCTAGGGTTAGAGAGACGGTTAGGGTTAGGATTGGACCTAGGGTTAGGGTTATGTTGAGCGCTCGGGTAGAGAGACGTTTACGGTTAGGATTGGACCTAGGGTTACGGTTATGTTTAGGGCTAGGGTTAGAGAGACGGTTACGGTTAGGATTGGACCTAGGGTTAGGGTTATGTTGAGGGCTAGGGTTCGAGAGACGGTTAGGGTTAGGATTGGACATAGGGTTAGGGTTATGTTGAGGGCTAGGTTTAGAGAGACGTTTAGGGTTAGGATTGGACCTAGGGTTAGTGTTATTTTGAGGGCAAGGTTTAGAGAGACTGTCAGGGTTAGGATTGGACCTAGGGTTAGGGTTATGTTGAGGGCTAGGGTTAGAGAGACGGTCAGGGTTAGGATTGGCCCTAGGTTTAGGGTTATGTTGAGGGCTAGGGTTAGAGAGACGGTCAGGGTTAGGATTGAACCTAGGGTTAGGGTTATGTTGAGGGCTACGTTTAGAGAGACGGTTAGGGTTAGGATTGGACCTAGGGTTAGGGTTATGTTGAGGGCTAGGGTTAGAGAAACGGTTAGGGTTAGGATTGGACCTAGGGTTAGGGTTATGTGGAAGTCTAGGTTTAGAGAGACGGTTAGGGATAGGATTGGACCTAGGGTTAGCGTTAAGTTGAGGGCTAGGGTTAGAGAGAAAGTCAGGGTTAGGATTGGACCTAGGGTTAGGGTTATGTTGAGGGCTAGGGCTAGAGAGACGGTTAGGGTTAGGATTGTACCTAGGGTTAGGGTTAGGTTGAGGGCTAGGCTTAGAGAGACGGTTAGGGTTAGGATTGGACATAGGGTTAGGGTTAGGTTGAGGACTAGGGTTAGAAAGACGGTTAGGGTTAGGATTGGACCTAGGGTTAGGGTTTTGTTGAGGGCTTCGGTTAGACGGTTAGGGTTAGGATTGGTCCTAGGGTTAGGGTTATGTTGAGGGCTAGGGTTAGAGAGACGGTTAGTGCTAGGATTGGACCTAGGGTTAGGGTTAGGTTGAGGGCTAAGGTTAGAGAGACGGTTGGGATGAGGATTGGACATAGGGTTAGGGTTATGTTGAGGGCTAGGGTTAGAGAGACGGTTAGGGTTAGGATTGGACGTTGTATTAGGTTTAGGTTGAGGGCTAGGGTTAGAGAGACGGTTAGGGTTAGGATTGGACCTAGGGTTAGGGTTATGTTGAGGGCTCGGGTTAGAGAGACGGTTAGGGTTAGGATTGGACCTAGGGTTAGGGTTAGGTTTCGGGCTAGGGTTAGAGAGACGGTTAGGGTGAGGATTGGACCTAGGGTTAGGCTTATGGTGAGGGCTAGGGTCAGAGAGACTGTTAGGGTTAGGAATGGACCTAGGGTTAGGGTTATTTTGAGGGCTAGGATTAGAGAGACGGTTAGGGTGAGGATTGGACCTAAGGTTAGGGTTATGTTGAGGGCTAGGGTGAGAGAGACGGTCAGGGTTAGGATTGGACCTAGGTTTAAGGTTATGTTGAGGGCTAGGGTAAGAAAGACGGTTAGGGCTAGGATTGGACCTAGATTTAGAGTAAGGTTGATGGCTAGGGTTAGAGAGACGGTTAGGGTTAGGATTGGACCTAGGGTTTGGGTTATGTAGAGGGCTCGGGTAGAGAGACGTTTAGGGTTAGGATTGGACCTAGGGTTACGGTTATGTTTAGGGCTAGGGTTAGAGAGACGGTTAGGGTTAGGATTTGACCTAGGGTTAGGGTTATGTTGAGGGCTAGGGTTAGAGAGACGGTTAGGGTTAGGATTGGACATAGGGTTAGTGTTATGTTGAGGGCAAGGTTTAGAGAGACTGTCAGGGTTAGGATTGGACGTAGGGTTAGGGTTATGTTGAGGGCTAGGTTTAGAGAGACGATCAGGGTTAGGATTGGCCCTAGGGTTAGGGTTATGTTGAGGGCTATGGTTAGAGAGACGGTCAGGGTTAGGATTGGACCTAGGGTTAGGGTTATGTTGAGGGCTACGTTTAGAGAGACGGTTAGGGTTAGGATTGGACCTAGGGTTAGGGTTATGTTGAGGGCTAGGGTTAGAGAAACGGTTAGGGTTAGGATTGGACCTAGTGTTAGGGTTATGTTGAGGGCTAGGGTTAGAGAGTCGGTTAGGGTTCGGATTGGAGCTAAGGTTAGGGTTATGTTTAGGGCTAGGGTTAGAGACACGGTCAGGGTTAGGATTGGACCTGGGGTTAGTGTTATGTTGAGGGCTAGGTTTAGAGAGAAAGTCAGGGTTAGGATTGGACCTAGGGTTAGGGTTATGTTGAGGGCTAGGGCTAGAGAGACGGTCAGGTTTAGGATTGGACGTCGTATTAGGTTTAGGTTGAGGGCTAGGGTTAGAGAGACGGTTAGGGTGAGGATTGGACCTAGGGTTAGGTTTAGGTTGAGGGCTAGGGTTAGAGAGACGGTTAGGGTGAGGATTGGACCTAGGGTGAGGGTTATGTTGAGGGCTAGGGTTAGATAGACGGTTAGGGTGAGGATTGGACCTAGGGTTAGGGTTATGTTGAGGGCTAGGGATAGAGAGACGGTTAGGGTTAGGATTGGACCTAGGGTTAGGGTTATGTTGAGAGCTAGGGTTAGAGAGACGGTTAGCCTTAGGATTGTACCTAAGGTTAGGGTTATGTTGAGGGATAGGGTTGGAGAGACGGTCAGGGTTAGGATTGGACCTAGGGTTAGGGTTGTGTTGAGGGCTAGGGTTAGATAGACGGTTAGGGTGAGGATTGGACCTAGGGTTAGGGTTATGTTGAGGGCTAGGGATAGAGAGACGGTTAGGGTTAGGATTGGACCTAGGGTTAGGGTTATGTTGAGGGGTAGGGTTAGAGAGACGGTTAGGGTTAGGATTGGACCTAGGGTTAGGGTTATGTTGAGGGCTAGGGTTAGAGAGAGGGTTAGGGTGAGGATTGGACCTAGGGTTAGGGTTATGTTGAGGGCTAGGGTCAGAGAGACGGTTAGGGTTAGGATTGGACCTAAGGTTAGGGTTATGTTGAGGGATAGAGTTAGAGAGACGGTTAGGGTTAGGATTGGACCTAGGTTTAGGGTTATGTTGAGGGCTAGGGTTAGAGAGACGGTTAGGGTGAGGATTGGACCTAGGGTTAGGGTTATGTTGAGGGCTAGGGTTAGAGAGACGGTTAGGGTTAGGATTGGACCTAAGGATAGGGTTATGTTGAGGGCTAGGGTTAGAGAAACGGTTAGGGTTAGGATTGGACCTAGGGTTAGGGTTATTTTGAGGGCTAGGATTAGAGAGACGGTTAGGATTAGGATTGGAACTATGGTTAGGGTTATTTTGAGGGCTAGGGTTAGAGAGACGGTTAGGGTTAGGATTGGACCTAGGGTTAAGGTTATGTTGAGGGCTAGGGTTAGAAAGACGGTTACGGTTAGGATTATACCTAGATTTAGAATTAGGTTGATGGCTAGGGTTAGAGAGACGGTTAGGGTTAGGATTGGACCTAGGGTTAGGGTTATGTTGAGGGCTAGGGTTAGAGAGACGGTTAGGGTTAGGATTGGACATAGGGTTAGGGTTATGTTGAGGACTAGGTTTAGAGAGACGTTTAGGGTTAGGATTGGACCTAGGGTTAGTGTTATGTTGAGGGCAAGGTTTAGAGAGACTGTCAGGGTTAGGATTGGACCTAGGATTAGGGTTATGTTGAGGGCTAGGGTTAGAGAGACGGTCAGGGTTAGGATTGGCCCTAGGGTTAGGGTTTTGTTGAGGGCTAGGGTTAGAGAGACGGTCAGGGTTAGGATTGGACCTAGGG
The DNA here is from genome assembly GCF_964146895.1 of Miniopterus schreibersii. Classification (NCBI taxonomy): domain Eukaryota; kingdom Metazoa; phylum Chordata; class Mammalia; order Chiroptera; family Miniopteridae; genus Miniopterus; species Miniopterus schreibersii. Next base: position 108,186 of record NW_027669813.1, on the reverse strand, counting down.
TTAGGGTTATGTTGAGGGCTACGTTTAGAGAGACGGTTAGGGTTAGGATTGGACCTAGGGTTAGGGTTATGTTCAGGGCTAGGGTTAGAGAGACGCTTAGGGTTAGGATTGGACCTTGGGTTAGGGTTAGGTTGAGGGCTAGGGATAGAGAGACGGTTAGGGTGAGGATTGGACCTAGGGTTAGGGTTATGTTGAGGGCTAGGGTTAGAGAAAAGGTTAGGGTTATGATTGGACCTAGGGTAAGGGTTATGTTGAGGGCTAGGGTTAGAGAGACGGTTAGGGTTAGGATTGGACCTAGGGTTAGGGTTATGTTGAGGGCTAGGGTTAGAGAGACCGTTAGGGTTAGGATTGAACCTAGGGTTACGGTTATGTTCAGGGCTAGGGTTAGAGAGACGGTTAGGGTTAGGATTCGACCTAGGGTTAGGGTTATGTTGAGTGCTAGGGATAGAGAGACGGTTAGGGTTAGGATTGGACGTAGAGTTAGGGTTATGTTGAGGGCTAGGGTTAGAGAGACGGTCAGGGTTAGGATTGGACCTAGGGTTGGGGTTATGTTGAGGGCTAGGGTCAGAGAGACGGTTAGGGTTAGGATTAGATCTACGGTTAGGGGTATGTTGAGGGCTACGGTAGGAGAGAAGGATAGGGTTAGGATTGGATCTAGGGTTAGGGTTATGTTGAGGGCTAGGTTTAGAGAGACGGTTAGGGTTAGGATTGGACCTAGGGTTAGGGTTATGTTGAGGGCTAGGGTTAGAGAGACGCTTAGGGTTAGGATTGGACCTAGGGTTAGGGTTATGTTGAGGGTAGGGTTAGAGCGACGTTTAGGGTTAGGATTGGACCTAGGGTTAGGGTTATGTTGAGGGCTAGGGTTAGAGAGACGGTTAGGGTGAGGATTGGACCTAAGGTTAGGGTTATGTTGACGGCTAGGGTGAGAGAGACGGTCAGGGTTAGGATTGGACCAAGGGTTAGGGTTATGTTGAGGGCTAGGTTTAGAGAAACGGTTAGGGTTAGGATTGGACCTAGGGTTAGGGTTATGTGGAAGGCTAGGTTTAGAGAGACGGTTAGGGATAGGATTGGACCTAGGGTTAGCGTTAAGTTGAGGGCTAGGGTTAGAGAGTCGGTTAGGGTTCGGATTGGAGCTAAGGTTAGGGTTATGTTTAGGGCTAGGGTTAGAGACACGGTCAGGGTTAGGATTGGACCTGCGGTTAGTGTTATGTTGAGGGCTAGGGTTAGAGAGAAAGTCAGGGTTAGGATTGGACGTAGGGTTAGGGTTATGTTGAGGGCTAGGGCTAGAGAGACGGTCAGGTTTAGAATTGGACGTCGTATTAGGTTTAGGTTGAGGGCTAAGGTTAGAGAGACGGTTAAGGTTAGGATTGGACCTAGCGTTAGGTTTAGGTTGAGGGCTAGGTTTAGAGAGACGGTTAGGGTTAGGATTGTACCTAGGGTTAGGGTTAGGTTGAGGGCTAGGGTTAGAGAGAAGGTCAGGGTTAGGATTGGACCTAGGGTTAGGGTTATGTTGAGGGCTAGGGTTAGAGAGACGGTTAGGGTTAGGATTGGACATAGGGTTAGGGTTATGTTGAGGGCTAGGTTTAGAGAGACGTTTAGGGTTAGGATTGGCCCTAGGGTTAGTGTTATGTTGAGGGAAAGGGTTAGAGAGACTGTTAGGGTTAGGATTGGACCTAGGGATAGGGTTATGTTGAGGGCTAGGGTTAGAGAGAGGGTTAGGGTTAGGATTGGACCTTGGGTTAGGGTTAGGTTGAGGGCTAGGGATAGAGAGACCGTTAGGGTGAGGATTGGACCTAGGGTTAGGGTTATGTTGAGGGCTAGGGTTAGAGAGACGTTTAGGGTTAGGATTGGACCTAGGGTTAGTGTTATGTTGAGGGCAAGGTTTAGAGAGACTGTCAGGGTTAGGATTTTACCTAGGGTTAGGGTTATGTTGAGGGCTAGGGTTAGGGAGACGGTCAGGGTTAGGATTGGCCCTAGGGTTAGGGTTATGTTGAGGGCTAGGGTTAGAGAGACGGTCAGGGTTAGGATTGGACCTAGGGTTAGGTTTAGGTTGAGGGTTAGGTTAGAGAGACGGTTAGGTTTAGCTTTGGACCTAAGGTTAGGGTTATTTTGAGGGCTAGGGTTAGAGGGACGGTTAGGGTTAGGATTGGACCTAGGGTTAGTTATTTTGAGGGCTAGGGTTAGAGAGAAGGTTAGGGTTAGGATTGGACCTTGGGTTAGGGTTAGGTTGAGGGCTAGGGATAGACAGACGGTTAGGGTGAGGATTGGACCTAGGGTTAGGGTTATGTTGAGGGCTAGGGTTAGAGAAAAGGTTAGGGTTATGATTGGACCTAGGGTAAGGGTTATGTTGAGGGCTAGGGTTAGAGAGACGGTTAGGGTTAGGATTGGACCTAGGGTTAGGGTTATGTTGAGGGCTAGGGTTAGAGAGGCCGTTAGGGTTAGGATTGAACCTAGGGTTACTGTTATGTTCAGGGCTAGGGTGAGAGAGACGGTTAGGGTTAGGATTCGACCTAGGGTTAGGGTTATGTTGAGTGCTAGGGATACAGAGACGGTTAGGGTTAGGATGGGACCTAGGGTTAGGGTTATGTTGAAGGCTAGGGTTAGAGAGACGGTTAGGGTTAGGATCGGACCTAGGGTTAGGGTTATGTTGAGGGCTAGTTTTAGAGAGACGGTTAGGGTTAGGATTGGACCTAAGGTTAGGGTTATGTTGAGGACTAGGGTTAGAGAGAGGGTTAGGGTTAGGATTGGACCTAGGGTTGGGGTTATGTTGAGGACTAGGGTCAGAGAGACGGTTAGGGTTAGGATTAGATCTACGGTTAGGGGTATGTTGAGGGCTACGGTAGGAGAGACGGATAGGGTTAGGATTGGATCTAGGCTTAGGGTTATGTTGAGGGCTAGGTTTAGAGAGACGGTTAGGGTTAGGATTGGACCTAGGGTTAGGGTTATGTTGAGGGCTAGGGTTAGAGAGACGCTTAAGGTTAGGATTGGACCTAGGGTTAGGGTTATGTTGAGAGTTAGGGTTAGAGCGACGTTTAGGGTTAGGATTGGACCTAGGGTTAGGGTTATGTTGAGGGCTAGCGTTAGAGAGACGGTTAGGGTGAGGATTGGACCTAGGTTTAGGTTTAGGTTGAGGGGTAGGGTTAGAAGACGGTTACGGTGAGGATTGGACCTAGGGTTAGGGTTATGTTGAGGGCTAGGGATAGAGAGACGGTTAGGGTGAGGATTGGACCTAGGGTTAGGGTTATGTTCAGGGCTAGGGTTAGAGAGACGGTTAGGGTTAGGATTCGACCTAGGGTTAGGGTTATGTTGAGTGCTAGGGATAGAGAGACGGTTAGGGTTAGGATTGGACGTAGAGTTAGGGTTATGTTGAGGGCTAGGGTTAGAGAGACGGTCAGGGTTAGGATTGGACCTAGGGTTGGGGTTATGTTGAGGGCTAGGGTCAGAGAGACGGTTAGGGTTAGGATTAGATCTACGGTTAGGGTTATGTTGAGGGCTACGGTAGGAGAGACGGATAGGGTTATGATTGGATCTAGGGTTAGGGTTATGTTGAGGGCTAGGTTTAGAGAGACGGTTAGGGTTAGGATTGGACCTAGGGTTAGGGTTATGTTGAGGGCTAGGGTTAGAGAGACGCTTAGGGTTAGGATTGGACCTAGGGTTAGGGTTATGTTGAGGGTTAGGGTTAGAGCGACGTTTAGGGTTAGGATTGGACCTAGGGTTAGGGTTATGTTGAGGGCTAGGGTTAGAGAGACGGTTAGGGTGAGGATTGGACCTAAGGTTAGGGTTATGTTGAGGGCTAGGGTGAGAGAGACGGTCAGGGTTAGGATTGGACCTAGGGTTAGGGTTATGTTGAGGGCTAGGGTTAGAGAAACGGTTAGGGTTAGGATTGGACCTAGGGTTAGGGTTATGTGGAAGGCTAGGTTTAGAGAGACGGTTAGGGATAGGATTGGACCTAGGGTTAGCGTTAAGTTGAGGGCTAGGGTTAGAGAGAGGGTTAGGGTTAGGATTGGACCTAGGGTTAGGGTTATGTTGAGGGCTAGTGTTAGAGAGACGGTTAGGGTTAGGATTGGACCTAGGGTTAGTGTTATGTTGGGGGTTAGGGTTAGAGAGACGGTTAGGGTTAGGATTGGACCTAGGTTTAGGTTTAGGTTGAGGGGTAGGGTTAGAAGACGGTTAGGGTGAGGATTGGACCTAGGGTTAGGGTTATGTTGAGGGCTAGGGTTAGATAGACGGTTAGGGTGAGGATTGGACCTAGGGTTAGGGTTATGTTGAGGGCTAGGGATAGAGAGACGGTTAGGGTGAGGATTGGACCTAGGGTTAGGGTTATGTTGAGGGATAGGGTTAGAGACGGTTAGGGTTAGGATTGGACCTAGGTTTAGGGTTATGTTGAGGACTAGGGTTAGAGAGAGGGTTAGGGTTAGGATTGGACCTTGGGATAGGGTTAGGTTGAGGGCTAGGGATAGAGAGACGGTTAGGGTGAGGATTGGAGCTAGGGTTAGGGTTATGTTGAGGGCTAGGGTTAGAGAGACGGTTAGGGTTAGGATTGGACCTAGGGTTAGTGTTATGTTGGGGGTAGGGTTAGAGAGACGGTTAGGGTTAGGATTGGACCTAGGGTTAGGTTTAGGTTGAGGGGTAGGGTTAGAGAGACGGTTAGGGTGAGGATTGGACCTAGGGTTAGGGTTATGTTGAGGGCTAGGGTTAGATAGACCGTTAGGGTGAGGATTGGACCTAGGGTTAGGGTTATGTTGAGGGCTAGGGATAGAGAGACGGTTAGGGTTAGGGTTGGACCTAGGGTTAGGGTTATGTTGAGGGCTAGGGTTAGAGAGAGGGTTAGGGTGAGGATTGGACCTAGGGTTAGGGTTATGTTGAGGGCTAGGGTTAGAGAGACGGTTAGGGTTAGGATTGGACCTAAGGTTACGGTTATGTTGAGGGCTAGGGTTAGAGAAACGGTTAGGTTTAGGATTGGTCCTAGGGTAAGGGTTATGTTGAGGGCTAGGGTTAGAGAGACGGTTAGGGCTAGGATTGGACCTTGGGTTAGGGTTAGGTTGAGGGCTAGGGATAGAGAGACGGTTAGGGTGAGGATTGGCCCTAGGGTTAGGGTTATGTTGAGGGCTAGGGTTACAGAAAAGGTTAGGGTTATGATTGGACCTAGGGTAAGGGTTATGTTGAGGGCTAGGGTTAGAGAGACGGTTAGGGTTAGGATTGGACCTAGGGTTAGGGTTATGTTGAGGGCTAGGGTTAGAGAGACCGTTAGGGTTAGGATTGAACCTAGGGTTACGGTTATGTTCAGGGCTAGGGTTAGAGAGACGGTTAGGGTTAGGATTCGACCTAGGGTTAGGGTTATGTTGAGTGCTAGGTATAGAGAGACGGTTAGGGTTAGGATTGGACCTAGAGTTAGGGTTATGTTGAGGGCTAGGGTTAGAGAGAGCGTTAGGGTTAGGATGGGACCTAGGGTTAGGGTTATGTTGAGGGCTAGGGTTAGAGAGACGGTTAGGGTTAGGATCGGACCTAGGGTTAGGGTTATGTTGAAGGCTAGGTTTAGAGAGACGGTTAGGGTTAGGATTGGACCTAGGGTTAGGGTTATGTTGAGGACTAGGGTTAGAGAGAGGGTTAGGGTTAGGATTGGACCTAGGGTTGGGGTTATGTTGAGGGCTAGTGTCAGAGAGACGGTTAGGGTTAGGATTAGACCTACAGTTAGGGGTATGTTGAGGGCTACGGTAGGAGAGACGGATAGGGTTAGGATTGGATCTAGGGTTAGGGTTATGTTGAGGGCTAGGTTTAGAGACACGGTTAGGGTTAGGATTGGACCTAGGGTTAGGGTTATGTTGAGGGCTAGGGTTAGAGAGACTCTTAGGGTTAGGATTGGACCTAGGGTTAGGGTTATGTTGAGGGCTAGGGTTAGAGCGACGTTTAGGGTTAGGATTGGACCTAGGGTTATGGTTATGTTGAGGGCTAGGGTTAGAGAGACGGTTAGGGTGAGGATTGGACCTAAGGTTAGGGTTATGTTGAGGGCTAGGGTTAGAGAGACGGTCAGGGTTAGGATTGGACCTAGGGTTAGGGTTATGTTGAGGGCTAGGGTTAGAGAGACGGTTAGGGTTAGGATTGGACCTAGGGTTTGGGTTATGTTGAGGGCTAGGGTTAGAGAGACGGTTAGGGTTAGGATTGGACCTAGGTTTAGGGTTATGTTGAGGGCTAGGGTTAGAGAGACGGTTAGGGTTAGGATTGGACCTAGGGTTAGTGTTATGTTGGGGGCTAGGGTTAGAGAGACGGTTAGGGTTACGATTGGACGTAGGGTTAGCTTTAGGTTGAGGGGTAGGGTTAGAGAGACGGTTAGGGTGAGGATTGGACCTAGGGTTTGGGTTATGTTGAGGGCTAGGGATAGAGAGACGGTTAGGGTTAGGATTGGACCTAGGGTTAGGGTTATGTTGAGGGCTAGGGTTAGAGAGACGGTTAGGGTTAGGATTGGACCTAGGGTTAGGGTTATGTTGAGGGCTAGGGTTAGAGAGAGGGTTAGGGTGAGAATTGGACCTAGGGTTAGGGTTATGTTGAGGGCTAGGGTTAGAGAGACGGTTAGGGTTAGGATTGGACCTAAGGTTAGGGTTATGTTGAGGGATAGAGTTAGAGAGACGGTTAGGGTTAGGATTGGACCTAGGTTTAGGTTTATGTTGAGGGCTAGGGTTAGAGAGACGGTTAGGGTTAGGATTGGACCTTGGGTTAGGGTTAGGTTGAGGGCTAGCGATAGAGAGACGGTTAGGGTGAGGATTGGACCTAGGGTTAGGGTTATGTTGAGGGCTAGGGTTAGAGAAACGGTTAGGGTTAGGATTGGTCCTAGGGTAAGGGTTATGTTGAGGGCTAGGGTAAGAGAGACGGTTAGGGTTACGATTGGACGTAGGGTTAGGGTTATGTTGAGGGCTAGGGTTAGAGAGACGGTTAGGGTTAGGATTGAACCTAGGGTTACGGTTATGTTCAGGGCTAGGGTTAGAGAGACGGTTAGGGTTAGGATTCGACCTAGGGTTAGGGTTATGTTGAGTGCTAGGGATAGAGAGACGGTTAGGGTTAGGATTGGACCTAAGGTTAGGGTTATGTTGAGGGTTAGGGTTAGAGAGACGGTCAGGATTAGGATTGAACCTAGGGTTAAGGTTATGTTGAGGGCTAGGGTTAGAGTGACGGTCAGGGTTAGGATTGGACCTAGGGTTAGGGTTATGTTGAGGGCTAGGTTTAGAGAGACTGTCAGGGTTAGGATAGGACCTAGGGTTAGGGTTATGTTGAGGGCTAGGGTTAGAGAGACGCTTAGGGTTAGGATTGGACCTAGGGTTAGGGTTATGTTAAGGGCTAGGGTTAGAGAGACGGTTAGGGTTAGGATTAGACCTACGGTTAGGGGTATGTTGAGGGCTAGGGTTAGAGAGACGGTTAGGGTTAGGATTGGACCTAGGGTTAGGGTTATGATGAGGGCTAGGGTTAGAGAGACGGTTAGGGTTAGGATTGGACCTAGGGTTAGGGTTATGTTCAGGGCTAGGGTTAGAGAGACGGTTAGGGTTAGGATTGGACCTAGGGTTAGGGTTATGTTGAGGGCTAGGGTTACAGAGACGGTTAGAGTTAGGATTGGACCTAGGGTTAGGGTTATGTTGAGGGCTAGGGTTAGAGAGACGGTCAGGGTTAGGATTGGCCCTAGGGTTAGGGTTATGTTGAGGGCTAGGGATAGAGAGTCGGTAAGGGGGAGGATTGGACCTCGGGTTAGGGTTATGTTGAGGGCTAGGGTTAGAGAGACGGTTAGGGTTAGGATTGGCCCTAGGGTTAGGGTTATGTTGAGGGCTAGGGTCAGGAGACGGTTACGGTTAGGATTGGCCCTAGGGTTAGGGTTATGTTGAGGGCTAGGGTTAGAGAGACGGTCAGGGTTAGGATTGGCCCTAGGGTTAGGGTTATGTTGAGGGCTAGGGTTCGAGAGACGGTTAGGGTTAGGATTGGACTTAGGGTTAGGGTTATGTGGAGGGCTAGGGTTAGAGAGACGGTTAGGGTTAGCATTGGACCTAGGGTTAGGGTTATGTTGAGGGCTAGGTTTAGAGAGAGGGTTAGGGTTAGGATTGGACCTAGGGTTGGGGTTAGGTTGAAGGCTACGGTTAGAGAGACAGTTAGGTTTAGGATTGGACCTAGGGTTAGGGTTAGGTTGAGGGCTAGGGTTAGAGAGACGGTTAGGGTGAGCATTGGATCTAGGGTTAGGGTTAAGTTGAGGGCTAAGGTTAGAGAGACGGTTAGGGTTAGGATTGGACGTAGGGTTAGGCTTATGTTGAGGGCTAGGGTCAGAGAGACGGTTAGGGTTAGGATTGGACCTAGGGTTAGGCTTATGTTTAGGGCTAGGGTCAGAGAGACGGTTAGGGTTAGGATTCGACGTAGGGTTAGGGTTATGTTGAGGGCTAGGGTTAGAGAGACGGTCAGGGTTAGGATTGGACCTAGGGTTAAGGTTATGTTGAGGGCTAGGGTTGGAGAGACGGTTAGGGTGAGTATTGGACCTAGGGTTATTGTTATGTTGAGGGCTAGGGTTAGAGAAACGGTTAGGGTTAGGATTGGACCTAGGGTTAGGGTTATGTTGAGGGCTAGGGTTAGAGAGACGGTTAGGGTTAGGATTGGACCCAGGGTTAGGGTTATGTTGAGGGCTAGGGTTAGAGAGACGGTTAGGGTTAGGATTGAACCTAGGGTTATGGTTATGTTCAGGGCTAGGGTTAGAGAGACGGTTAGGGTTAGGATTCGACCTAGGGTTAGGGTTATGTTGAGTGCTAGGGATAGAGAAACGGTTAGGGTTATGATTGGACCTAGGGTTAAGGTATGTTGAGGGCTAGGGTTAGAGAGAGCGTTAGGGTTAGGATGGGACCTAGGGTTAGGGTTAGGTTGAGGGCTAGGGTTAGAGAGACGGTTAGGGTTAGGATTGGACCTAGGGTTAGGGTTATGTTGAGGGCTAGGGTTAGAGAGACGGTTAGGGTTAGGATTCGATCAGGGTTAGGGTTATGTTGAGTGCTAGGGATAGAGAAACGGTTAGGGTTAGGATTGGACCTAGGGTTAGGGTATGTTGAGGGCTAGGGTTAGAGAGAGGGTTAGGGTTAGGATTGGACCTAGGGTTGGGGTTAGGTTGAGGGCTACGGTTAGAGAGACAGTTAGGTTTAGGATTGGACCTAGGGTTAGGGTTATGTTGAGGGCTACTGTTAGAGAGACGGTTAGGGTTAGGATTGGACCTAGGGTTAGCGTTATGTTGAGGGCTAGGGTCAGAGAGACAGTTAGGGTTAGGATTGGACCTAGGGTTAGGGTTATGTTGAGGGCTAGGGTCAGAGAGACGGCTAGGGTTAGGATTACACCTACGGTTAGGTGTATGTTGAGGGCTTGGGTTAGAGAGACGGTTAGTGTTAGGATTGGACCTAGGGTTAGGGTTATGATGAGGGCGAGGGTTAGAGAGACGGTTAGGGTTAGAATTGGACCTACGGTTAAGGTTAGGTTGAGTGCTAGGGTTAGAAAGATGTTAGGGTTAGGATTGGACCTAGGGTTAGGGTTAGGTTGAGGGCTAGGGTTAGAGAGACGGTTAGGGTTAGGATTGGACCTAGGGTTAGGGTTATGTTGAGGTCTAGGGTTAGAGAGGCGGTTAGGTTTAGGATTGGACCTAGGGTTAGGGTTATGTTGAGGGCTAGGGTTAGAGGGATGGTTATGGTTAGGATTTAACCCAGGGTTAGGGTTATGTTGAGGGCTAGGGTTAGAGAGACGGTTAGGGTTAGGATTGGACCTAGGGTTAGGGTTATGTTGAGGGCTAGGGTTAGAGAGACGGTTAGGGTTAGGATTGGACTTAGGGTTAGGGTTATGTTGAGGGCTAGGGTTAGAGAGACGGTTAGGGTTAGGATTCGATCAGGGTTAGGGTTATGTTGAGGACTATGGTTAGAGAGACGGTTAGGGTTAGGATTGGTCTTAGGGTTAGGGTTATGTTGAGGGCTAGGTTTAGAGAGTCGGTAAGGGGGAGGATTGGACCTAGGGTTAGGGTTATGTTGAGGGCTAGGGTTAGAGAGACGGTTAGGGTTAGGATTGGACCTAGGGTTAGTGTTATGTTGAGGGTTAGCGTTAGAGAGACGGTTAGGGTTAGGATTGTACCTAGGGTTAGGGTTATGTTGAGGGCTACTGTTAGAGAGACGGTTAGGGTTAGGATTGGACCTAGGGTTAGGGTTAGGTTGAGGGCTAGGGTTAGAGAGACGGTTAGGGTTAGGATTGGACCTAGGGTTAGGGTTATGTTGAGGGCTAGGGTTAGAGAGGCGGTTAGGGTTAGGATTGGACCTAGGGTTAGGGTTATGTTGAGGGCTAGGTTTAGAGAGACGGTTAGGGTTAGGATTGGCCCTAGGGTTAGCGTTATGTTGAGGGCTAGGGTTAGAGAGTCGGTAAGGGGGAGGATTGGACCTAGGGTTAGGGTTATGTTGAGGGCTAGGGTTAGAGAGACGGTTAGTGTTAGGATTGGACCTAGGGTTAGGGTTATGTTGAGGGTTAGCGTTAGAGAGACGGTTAGGGTTAGGATTGGACCTAGGGTTAGGGTTATGTTGAGAGCTAGGGTCAGAGAGACGGTTAGGGTTAGGATTGGACCTAGGGTTAGGGTTATGTTGAGGGCTAGGGTCAGAGAGACGGTTAGGGTTAGGATTAGACCTACGGTTAGGGGTATGTTGAGGGCTAGGGTTAGAGAGATGGTTAGGGTTAGGATTGGACCTAGGGTTAGGGTTATGATGAGGGCTAGGGTTAGAGAGATGGTTAGTGTTAGATTGGACCTAGGGTTAGGGTTATGTTGAGGGCTAGGGTTAGAGAGACGGTTAGGGTTAGGATTGGACCTACGGTTAGGTTTATGTTGAGGGCTAGGTTTAGAGAGACGGTTAGGGTTAGGACTGGACCTAGGGTTAGGGTTAGGTTGAGGGCTACATTTAGAGAGACGGTTAGGGTTAGGATTGGCCCTAGGGTTAGGGTTATGTTGAGGGCTAGGGTTAGAGAGACGGTCAGGGTTAGGATTGGCCCTAGGGTTAGGGTTATGTTGAGGGCTAGGGTACGAGAGACGGTTAGGGTTAGGATTGGACTTAGGGTTAGGGTTATGTTGAGGGCTAGGGTTAGAGAGACGGTTAGGGTTAGGATTGGACCTAGGGTTAGGGTTATGGTGAGGGCTAGGGTTAGAGAGAGGGTTAGGGTTAGGATTGGACCTAGGGTTGGGGTTAGGTTGAGGGCTACGGTTAGAGAGACAGTTAGGTTTAGGATTGGACCTAGGGTTAGGGTTATGTTGAGGGCTACTGTTAGAGAGACGGTTAGGGTTAGGATTGGACCTAGGGTTAGCGTTATGTTGAGGGCTAGGGTCAGAGGGACAGTTAGGGTTAGGATTGGACCTAGGGTTAGGGTTATGTTGAGGGCTAGGGTCAGAGGGACAGTTAGGGTTAGGATTGGACCTAGGGTTAGGGTTATGTTGAGGGCTAGGGTCAGAGAGACGGCTAGGGTTAGGATTACACCTACGGTTAGGTGTATGTTGAGGGCTAGGGTTAGAGAGACGGTTAGTGTTAGGATTGGACCTAGGGTTAGGGTTATGATGAGGGCGAGGGTTAGAGAGACGGTTAGGGTTAGAATTGGACCTACGGTTAAGGTTAGGTTGAGTGCTAGGGTTAGAAAGACTGTTAGGGTTAGGATTGGACCTAGGGTTAGGGTTAGGTTGAGGGCTAGGGTTAGAGAGACGGTTAGGGTTAGGATTGGACCTAGGGTTAGGGTTATGTTGAGGGCTAGGGTTAGAGAGGCGGTTAGGTTTAGGATTGGACCTAGGGTTAGGGTTATGTTGAGGGCTAGGGTTAGAGGGATGGTTATGGTTAGGATTTAACCCAGGGTTAGGGTTATGTTGAGGGCTAGGGTTAGAGAGACGGTTAGGGTTAGGATTGGACCTAGGGTTAGGGTTATGTTGAGGGCTAGGGTTAGAGAGACGGTTAGGGTTAGGATTGGACCTAGAGTTAGGGTTATGTTGAGGGATAGGGTTAGAGAGACGGTTAGGGTTAGGATTCGATCAGGGTTAGGGTTATGTTGAGGACTATGGTTAGAGAGACGGTTAGGGTTAGGATTGGACTTAGGGTTAGGGTTATGTTGAGGGCTAGGGTTAGAGAGTCGGTAAGGGGGAGGATTGGACCTAGGGTTAGGGTTATGTTGAGGGCTAGGGTTAGAGAGACGGTTAGGGTTAGGATTGGACCTAGGGTTAGTGTTATGTTGAGGGTTAGCGTTAGAGAGACGGTTAGGGTTAGGATTGTACCTAGGGTTAGGGTTATGTTGAGGGCTACTGTTAGAGAGACGGTTAGGGTTAGGATTGGACCTAGGGTTAGGGTTAGGTTGAGGGCTAGGGTTAGAGAGACGGTTAGGGTTAGGATTGGACCTAGGGTTAGGGTTATGTTGAGGGCTAGGGTTAGAGAGGCGGTTAGGGTTAGGATTGGACCTAGGGTTAGGGTTATGTTGAGGGATAGGGTTAGAGAGACGGTTAGTGTTAGATTGGACCTACGGTTAGGGTTATGTTGAGGGCTAGCTTTAGAGAGACGGTTAGGGTTAGGATTGGCCCTAGGGTTAGCGTTATGTTGAGGGCTAGGGTTAGAGAGTCGGAAAGGGGGAGGATTGGACCTAGGGTTAGGGTTATGTTGAGGGCTAGGGTTAGAGAGACGGTTAGGGTTAGGATTGGACCTAGGTGTAGGGTTATGTTGAGAGCTAGGGTCAGAGAGACGGTTAGGGTTAGGATTGGACCTCGGGTTAGGGTTATGTTGAGGGCTAGGGTCAGAGAGACGGTTAGGGTTAGGATTAGACCTACGGTTAGGGGTATGTTGAGGGCTAGGGTTAGAGAGACGGTTAGGGTTAGGATTGGACCTAGGGTTAGGGTTATGATGAGGGCTAGGGTTAGAGAGATGGTTAGTGTTAGATTGGACCTAGGGTTAGGGTTATGATGAGGGCTAGGGTTAGAGAGATGGTTAGTGTTAGATTGGACCTAGGGTTAGGGTTATGTTGAGGGCTAGGGTTAGAGAGACGGTTAGGGTTAGGATTGGACCTAGGGTTAGGGTTATGATGAGGGCTAGGGTTAGAGAGACGGTTAGGGTTAGGATTGGACCTAGGGTTAGGGTTATGATGAGGGCTAGGGTTAGAGAGATGGTTAGTGTTAGATTGGACCTAGGGTTAGGGTTATGTTCAGGGCTAGGGTTAGAGAGACGGTTAGGGTTAGGATTGGACCTAGGGTTAGGTTTATGTTGAGGGCTAGGTTTAGAGAGACGGTTAGGGTTAGGACTGGACCTAGGGTTAGGGTTAGGTTGAGGGCTACATTTAGAGAGACGATTAGGGTTAGGATTGGCCCTAGGGATAGGGTTATGTTGAGGGCTAGGGTTAGAGAGACGGTCAGGGTTAGGATTGGCCGTAGGGTTAGGGTTATGTTGAGGGCTAGGGTTCGAGAGACGGTTAGGGTTAGGATTGGACTTAGGGTTAGGGTTATGTTGAGGGCTAGGGTTAGAGAGACGGTTAGGGTTAGGATTGGACCTAGGGTTAGGGTTATGGTGAGGGCTAGGGTTAGAGAGAGGGTTAGGGTTAGGATTGGACCTAGGGTTGGGGTTAGGTTGAGGGCTACGGTTATAGAGACAGTTAGGTTTAGGATTGGACCTAGGGTTAGGGTTAGGTTGAGGGCTAGGGTTAGAGAGACGGTTAGGGTGAGCATTGGATCTAGGGTTAGGGTTAAGTTGAGGGCTAAGGTTAGAAAGACGGTTAGGATTAGAATTGGACTTAGGGTTAGGGTTAGGTTGAGGGCTAGGCTTAGAGAGACGGTTAGGGTTAGGATTGGACCTAGGGTTAGGGTTATGTTGAGGGCTAGGCTTAGAGAGACGGTTAGGGTTAGGATAGGACGTAGGATTACGGTTATGTTGAGGGCTAGGGTTAGAGAGGCCGTTAGGGTTAGGATTGGACCTAGGGTAAGGCTTATGTTGAGGGCTAGGGTCAGAGAGACGGTTAGGGTTAGGATTGGACCTAGGGTTAGGCTTATGTTTAGGGCTAGGGTCAGAGAGACGGTTAGGGTTAGGATTCGACGTAGGGTTAGGGTTATGTTGAGGGCTAGGGTTAGAGAGACGGTCAGGGTTAGGATTGGACCTAGGGTTAAGGTTATGTTGACGGCTAGGGTTAGAGAGACGGTCAGGGTTAGGATTGGACCTAGGGTTAGGGTTATGTTGAGGGCTAGGTATAGAGAGACTGTCAGGGTTAGGATTGGACCTAAGGTTAGGGTTATGTTGAGGGCTAGGGTTAGAGAGACGCTTAGGGTTAGGATTGGACCTAGGGTTAGGGTTATGTTGAGGGCTAGGGTTAGAGGGATGGTTATGGTTAGGATTGGACCCAGGGTTAGGGTTATGTTGAGGGCTAGGGTTAGAGAGACGCTTAGGGTTAGGATTGGACCTAGGGTTAGGGTTATGTTGAGGGCTAGGGTTAGAGGGATGGTTATGGTTAGGATTGGATCTAGGCTTAGGGTTATGTTGAGGGCTAGGGTCAGAGAGACGGTTAGGGTTAGGATTAGATCTACGGTTAGGGGTATGTTGAGGGCTACGGTAGGAGAGACGGATAGGGTTAGGATTGGATCTAGGCTTAGGGTTATGTTGAGGGCTAGGTTTAGAGAGACGGTTAGGGTTAGGATTGGACCTAGGGTTAGGGTTATGTTGAGGGCTAGGGTTAGAGAGACGCTTAGGGTTAGGATTGGACCTAGGGTTAGGGTTATGTTGAGGGTTAGGGTTAGAGCGACGTTTAGGGTTAGGATTGGACCTAGGGTTAGGGTTATGTTGAGGGCTAGGATTAGAGAGACGGTTAGGGTGAGGATTGGACCTAAGGTTAGGGTTATGTTGAGGGCTAGGGTTAGAGAGACGGTCAGGGTTAGGATTGGACCTAGCTTAGGGTTATGTTGAGGGCTAGGGTTAGAGAGACGGTTAGGGTTAGGATTGGACCTAGGGTTAGGGTTATGTTGAGGGCTAGGGTTAGAGAGACGGTTAGGGTTAGGATTGGACCTAGGGTTAGGGTTATGTTGAGGGCTAGAGTTAGAGAGACGGTTAGGGTTAGGATTGGACCTAGGTTTAGGATTATATTGAGGGCTAGGGTTAGAGAGACGGTTAGGGTTAGGATTGGACCTAGGGTTAGTGTTATGTTGGGGGCTAGGGTTAGAGAGACGGTTAGGGTTAGGATTGGACCTAGGGTTAGGTTTAGGTTGAGGGGTAGGGTTAGAAGACGGTTAGGGTGAGGATTGGACCTAGGGTTAGGGTTATGTTGAGGGCTAGGGTTAGATAGACGGTTAGGGTGAGGATTGGACCTAGGGTTAGGGTTATGTTGAGGGCTAGGGATAGAGAGACGGTTTACGTGAGGATTGGACCTAGGGTTAGGGTTATGTTGAGGGATAGGGTTAGAGAGACGGTTAGGGTTAGGATTGGACCTAGGGTTAGGGTTATGTTGAGGGCTAGGGTTAGAGAGAGGGTTAGGGTGAGGATTGGACCTAGGGTTAGGGTTATGTTGAGGGCTAGGGTTAGAGAGACGGTTAGGGTTAGGATTGGACCTAAGGTTACGGTTATGTTGAGGGCTAGGGTTAGAGAAACGGTTAGGTTTAGGATTGGTCCTAGGTAAGGGTTATTTTGAGGGCTAGGGTTAGAGAGACGGTTAGGGCTAGGATTGGACCTTGGGTTAGGGTTAGGTTGAGGGCTAGGGATAGAGAGACGGTTAGGGTGAGGATTGGACCTAGGGTTAGGGTTATGTTGAGGGCTAGGGTTAGAGAAAAGGTTAGGGTTATGATTGGACCTAGGGTAAGGGTTATGTTGAGGGCTAGGGTTAGAGAGACGGTTAGGGTTAGGATTGGACCTAGGGTTAGGGTTATGTTGAGGGCTAGGGTTAGAGAGACCGTTAGGTTTAGGATTGAACCTAGGGTTACGGTTATGTTTAGGGCTAGGGTTAGAGAGACGGTTAGGGTTAGGATTCGACCTAGGGTTAGGGTTATGTTGAGTGCTAGGTATAGAGAGACGGTTAGGGTTAGGATTGGACCTAGAGTTAGGGTTATGTTGAGGGCTAGGGTTAGAGAGAGCGTTAGGGTTAGGATGGGACCTAGGGTTAGGGTTATGTTGAGGGCTAGGCTTAGAGAGACGGTTAGGGTTAGGATCGGACCTAGGGTTAGGGTTATGTTGAGGGCTAGGTTTAGAGAGACGGTTAAGGTTAGGATTGGACCTAGGGTTAGGGTTATGTTGAGGACTAGGGTTAGAGAGAGGGTTAGGGTTAGGATTGGACCTAGGGTTGGGGTTATGTTGAGGGCTAGGGTCAGAGAGACGGTTAGGGTTAGGATTAGACCTACAGTTAGGGGTATGTTGAGGGCTACGGTAGGAGAGACGGATAGGGTTAGGATTGGATCTAGGGTTAGGGTTATGTTGAGGGCTAGGTTTAGAGAGACGGTTAGGGTTAGGATTGGACCTAGGGTTAGGGTTATGTTGAGGGCTAGGGTTAGAGAGACGCTTAGGGTTAGGATTGGACCTAGGGTTAGGGTTATGTTGAGGGCTAGGGTTAGAGCGACGTTTAGGGTTAGGATTGGACCTAGGGTTATGGTTATGTTGAGGGCTAGGGTTAGAGAGACGGTTAGGGTGAGGATTGGACCTAAGGTTAGGGTTATGTTGAGGGCTAGGGTTAGAGAGACGGTCAGGGTTAGGATTGGACCTAGGGTTAGGGTTATGTTGAGGGCTAGGGTTAGAGAGACGGTTAGGGTTAGGATTGGACCTAGGGTTTGGGTTATGTTGAGGGCTAGGGTTAGAGAGACGGTTAGGGTTAGGTTTGGACCTAGGTTTAGGGTTATGTTGAGGGCTAGGGTTAGAGAGACGGTTAGGGTTAGGATTGGACCTAGGGTTAGTGTTATGTTGGGGGCTAGGGTTAGAGAAACGGTTAGGGTTAGGATTGGTCCTAGGGTAAGGGTTATGTTGAGGGCTAGGGTTAGAGAGACGGTTAGGGTTAGGATTGAACCTAGGGTTAGGGTTATGTTTAGGGCTAGGGTTAGAGAGACGGTTAGGGTTAGGATTCGACCTAGGGTTAGGGTTATGTTGAGTGCTAGGGATAGAGAGACGGTTAGGGTTAGGATTGGGCCTAAGGTTAGGGTTATGTTGAGGGCTAGGGTTAGAGAGACGGTCAGGATTAGGATTGAACCTAGGGTTAAGGTTATGTTGAGGGCTAGGGTTAGAGTGACGGTCAGGGTTAGGATTGGACCTAGGGTTAAGGTTATGTTGAGGGCTAGGGTTGGAGAGACGGTTAGGGTGAGTATTGGACCTAGGGTTATTGTTATGTTGAGGGCTAGGGTTAGAGAAACGGTTAGGGTTAGGATTGGACCTAGGGTTAGGGTTATGTTGAGGGCTAGGGTTAGAGAGACGGTTAGGGTTAGGATTGGACCCAGGGTTAGGGTTATGTTGAGGGCTAGGGTTAGAGAGACGGTTAGGGTTAGGATTGAACCTAGGGTTATGGTTATGTTCAGGGCTAGGGTTAGAGAGACGGTTAGGGTTAGGATTCGACCTAGGGTTAGGGTTATGTTGAGTGCTAGGGATAGAGAAACGGTTAGGGTTATGATTGGACCTAGGGTTAAGGTATGTTGAGGGCTAGGGTTAGAGAGAGCGTTAGGGTTAGGATGGGACCTAGGGTTAGGGTTAGGTTGAGGGCTAGGGTTAGAGAGACGGTTAGGGTTAGGATTGGACCTAGGGTTAGGGTTATGTTGAGGGCTAGGGTTAGAGAGACGGTTAGGGTTAGGATTCGATCAGGGTTAGGGTTATGTTGAGTGCTAGGGATAGAGAAACGGTTAGGGTTAGGATTGGACCTAGGGTTAGGGTATGTTGAGGGCTAGGGTTAGAGAGAGGGTTAGGGTTATGATTGGACCTAGGGTTGGGGTTAGGTTGAGGGCTACGGTTAGAGAGACAGTTAGGTTTAGGATTGGACCTAGGGTTAGGGTTATGTTGAGGGCTACTGTTAGAGAGACGGTTAGGGTTAGGATTGGACCTAGGGTTAGCGTTATGTTGAGGGCTAGGGTCAGAGAGACAGTTAGGGTTAGGATTGGACCTAGGGTTAGGGTTATGTTGAGGGCTAGGGTCAGAGTGACGGCTAGGGTTAGGATTACACCTACGGTTAGGTGTATGTTGAGGGCTAGGGTTAGAGAGACGGTTAGTGTTAGGATTGGACCTAGGGTTAGGGTTATGATGAGGGCGAGGGTTAGAGAGACGGTTAGGGTTAGAATTGGACCTACGGTTAAGGTTAGGTTGAGTGCTAGGGTTAGAAAGATGTTAGGGTTAGGATTGGACCTAGGGTTAGGGTTAGGTTGAGGGCTAGGGTTAGAGAGACGGTTAGGGTTAGGATTGGACCTAGGGTTAGGGTTATGTTGAGGTCTAGGGTTAGAGAGGCGGTTAGGTTTAGGATTGGACCTAGGGTTAGGGTTATGTTGAGGGCTAGGGTTAGAGGGATGGTTATGGTTAGGATTTAACCCAGGGTTAGGGTTATGTTGAGGGCTAGGGTTAGAGAGACGGTTAGGGTTAGGATTGGACCTAGGGTTAGGGTTATGTTGAGGGCTAGGGTTAGAGAGACGGTTAGGGTTAGGATTGGACTTAGGGTTAGGGTTATGTTGAGGGCTAGGGTTAGAGAGACGGTTAGGGTTAGGATTCGATCAGGGTTACGGTTATGTTGAGGACTATGGTTAGAGAGACGGTTAGGGTTAGGATTGGTCTTAGGGTTAGGGTTATGTTGAGGGCTAGGTTTAGAGAGTCGGTAAGGGGGAGGATTGGACCTAGGGTTAGGGTTATGTTGAGGGCTAGGGTTAGAGAGACGGTTAGGGTTAGGATTGGACCTAGGGTTAGTGTTATGTTGAGGGTTAGCGTTAGAGAGACGGTTAGGGTTAGGATTGTACCTAGGGTTAGGGTTATGTTGAGGGCTACTGTTAGAGAGACGGTTAGGGTTAGGATTGGACCTAGGGTTAGGGTTAGGTTGAGGGCTAGGGTTAGAGAGACGGTTAGGGTTAGGATTGGACCTAGGGTTAGGGTTATGTGGAGGGCTAGGGTTAGAGAGGCGGTTAGGGTTAGGATTGGACCTAGGGTTAGGGTTATGTTGAGGGCTAGGTTTAGAGAGACGGTTAGGGTTAGGATTGGCCCTAGGGTTAGCGTTATGTTGAGGGCTAGGGTTAGAGAGTCGGTAAGGGGGAGGATTGGACCTAGGGTTAGGGTTATGTTGAGGGCTAGGGTTAGAGAGACGGTTAGTGTTAGGATTGGACCTAGGGTTAGGGTTATGTTGAGGGTTAGCGTTAGAGAGACGGTTAGGGTTAGGATTGGACCTAGGGTTAGGGTTATGTTGAGAGCTAGGGTCAGAGAGACGGTTAGGGTTAGGATTGGACCTAGGGTTAGGGTTATGTTGAGGGCTAGGGTCAGAGAGACGGTTAGGGTTAGGATTAGACCTACCGTTAGGGGTATGTTGAGGGCTAGGGTTAGAGAGATGGTTAGGGTTAGGATTGGACCTAGGGTTAGGGTTATGATGAGGGCTAGGGTTAGAGAGATGGTTAGTGTTAGATTGGACCTAGGGTTAGGGTTATGTTGAGGGCTAGGGTTAGAGAGACGGTTAGGGTTAGGATTGGACCTACGGTTAGGTTTATGTTGAGGGCTAGGTTTAGAGAGACGGTTAGGGTTAGGACTGGACCTAGGGTTAGGGTTAGGTTGAGGGCTACATTTAGAGAGACGGTTAGGGTTAGGATTGGCCCTAGGGTTAGGGTTATGTTGAGGGCTAGGGTTAGAGAGACGGTCAGGGTTAGGATTGGCCCTAGGGTTAGGGTTATGTTGAGGGCTAGGGTACGAGAGACGGTTAGGGTTAGGATTGGACTTAGGGTTAGGGTTATGTTGAGGGCTAGGGTTAGAGAGACGGTTAGGGTTAGGATTGGACCTAGGG
Organism: Miniopterus schreibersii; assembly: GCF_964146895.1. NCBI lineage: Eukaryota > Metazoa > Chordata > Mammalia > Chiroptera > Miniopteridae > Miniopterus > Miniopterus schreibersii. Next base: position 88,236 of record NW_027669813.1, on the reverse strand, counting down.
TTAGGGTTATGGTGAGGGCTAGGGTTAGAGAGAGGGTTAGGGTTAGGATTGGACCTAGGGTTGGGGTTAGGTTGAGGGCTACGGTTAGAGAGACAGTTAGGTTTAGGATTGGACCTAGGGTTAGGGTTATGTTGAGGGCTACTGTTAGAGAGACGGTTAGGGTTAGGATTGGACCTAGGGTTAGCGTTATGTTGAGGGCTAGGGTCAGAGGGACAGTTAGGGTTAGGATTGGACCTAGGGTTAGGGTTATGTTGAGGGCTAGGGTCAGAGGGACAGTTAGGGTTAGGATTGGACCTAGGGTTAGGGTTATGTTGAGGGCTAGGGTCAGAGAGACGGCTAGGGTTAGGATTACACCTACGGTTAGGTGTATGTTGAGGGCTAGGGTTAGAGAGACGGTTAGTGTTAGGATTGGACCTAGGGTTAGGGTTATGATGAGGGCGAGGGTTAGAGAGACGGTTAGGGTTAGAATTGGACCTACGGTTAAGGTTAGGTTGAGTGCTAGGGTTAGAAAGACTGTTAGGGTTAGGATTGGACCTAGGGTTAGGGTTAGGTTGAGGGCTAGGGTTAGAGAGACGGTTAGGGTTAGGATTGGACCTAGGGTTAGGGTTATGTTGAGGGCTAGGGTTAGAGAGGCGGTTAGGTTTAGGATTGGACCTAGGGTTAGGGTTATGTTGAGGGCTAGGGTTAGAGGGATGGTTATGGTTAGGATTTAACCCAGGGTTAGGGTTATGTTGAGGGCTAGGGTTAGAGAGACGGTTAGGGTTAGGATTGGACCTAGGGTTAGGGTTATGTTGAGGGCTAGGGTTAGAGAGACGGTTAGGGTTAGGATTGGACCTAGGGTTAGGGTTATGTTGAGGGATAGGGTTAGAGAGACGGTTAGGGTTAGGATTCGATCAGGGTTAGGGTTATGTTGAGGACTATGGTTAGAGAGACGGTTAGGGTTAGGATTGGACTTAGGGTTAGGGTTATGTTGAGGGCTAGGGTTAGAGAGTCGGTAAGGGGGAGGATTGGACCTAGGGTTAGGGTTATGTTGAGGGCTAGGGTTAGAGAGACGGTTAGGGTTAGGATTGGACCTAGGGTTAGTGTTATGTTGAGGGTTAGCGTTAGAGAGACGGTTAGGGTTAGGATTGTACCTAGGGTTAGGGTTATGTTGAGGGCTACTGTTAGAGAGACGGTTAGGGTTAGGATTGGACCTAGGGTTAGGGTTAGGTTGAGGGCTAGGGTTAGAGAGACGGTTAGGGTTAGGATTGGACCTAGGGTTAGGGTTATGTTGAGGGCTAGGGTTAGAGAGGCGGTTAGGGTTAGGATTGGACCTAGGGTTAGGGTTATGTTGAGGGATAGGGTTAGAGAGACGGTTAGTGTTAGATTGGACCTACGGTTAGGGTTATGTTGAGGGCTAGCTTTAGAGAGACGGTTAGGGTTAGGATTGGCCCTAGGGTTAGCGTTATGTTGAGGGCTAGGGTTAGAGAGTCGGAAAGGGGGAGGATTGGACCTAGGGTTAGGGTTATGTTGAGGGCTAGGGTTAGAGAGACGGTTAGGGTTAGGATTGGACCTAGGTGTAGGGTTATGTTGAGAGCTAGGGTCAGAGAGACGGTTAGGGTTAGGATTGGACCTCGGGTTAGGGTTATGTTGAGGGCTAGGGTCAGAGAGACGGTTAGGGTTAGGATTAGACCTACGGTTAGGGGTATGTTGAGGGCTAGGGTTAGAGAGATGGTTAGTGTTAGATTGGACCTAGGGTTAGGGTTATGATGAGGGCTAGGGTTAGAGAGATGGTTAGTGTTAGATTGGACCTAGGGTTAGGGTTATGTTGAGGGCTAGGGTTAGAGAGACGGTTAGGGTTAGGATTGGACCTAGGGTTAGGGTTATGATGAGGGCTAGGGTTAGAGAGACGGTTAGGGTTAGAATTGGACCTAGGGTTAGGGTTATGATGAGGGATAGGGTTAGAGAGACGGTTAGGGTTAGGATTGGACCTAGGGTTAGGGTTATGATGAGGGCTAGGGTTAGAGAGATGGTTAGTGTTAGATTGGACCTAGGGTTAGGGTTATGTTCAGGGCTAGGGTTAGAGAGACGGTTAGGGTTAGGATTGGACCTAGGGTTAGGTTTATGTTGAGGGCTAGGTTTAGAGAGACGGTTAGGGTTAGGACTGGACCTAGGGTTAGGGTTAGGTTGAGGGCTACATTTAGAGAGACGATTAGGGTTAGGATTGGCCCTAGGGATAGGGTTATGTTGAGGGCTAGGGTTAGAGAGACGGTCAGGGTTAGGATTGGCCGTAGGGTTAGGGTTATGTTGAGGGCTAGGGTTCGAGAGACGGTTAGGGTTAGGATTGGACTTAGGGTTAGGGTTATGTTGAGGGCTAGGGTTAGAGAGACGGTTAGGGTTAGGATTGGACCTAGGGTTAGGGTTATGGTGAGGGCTAGGGTTAGAGAGAGGGTTAGGGTTAGGATTGGACCTAGGGTTGGGGTTAGGTTGAGGGCTACGGTTATAGAGACAGTTAGGTTTAGGATTGGACCTAGGGTTAGGGTTAGGTTGAGGGCTAGGGTTAGAGAGACGGTTAGGGTGAGCATTGGATCTAGGGTTAGGGTTAAGTTGAGGGCTAAGGTTAGAAAGACGGTTAGGATTAGAATTGGACTTAGGGTTAGGGTTAGGTTGAGGGCTAGGCTTAGAGAGACGGTTAGGGTTAGGATTGGACCTAGGGTTAGGGTTATGTTGAGGGCTAGGCTTAGAGAGACGGTTAGGGTTAGGATAGGACGTAGGATTACGGTTATGTTGAGGGCTAGGGTTAGAGAGGCCGTTAGGGTTAGGATTGGACCTAGGGTAAGGCTTATGTTGAGGGCTAGGGTCAGAGAGACGGTTAGGGTTAGGATTGGACCTAGGGTTAGGCTTATGTTTAGGGCTAGGGTCAGAGAGACGGTTAGGGTTAGGATTCGACGTAGGGTTAGGGTTATGTTGAGGGCTAGGGTTAGAGAGACGGTCAGGGTTAGGATTGGACCTAGGGTTAAGGTTATGTTGACGGCTAGGGTTAGAGAGACGGTCAGGGTTAGGATTGGACCTAGGGTTAGGGTTATGTTGAGGGCTAGGTATAGAGAGACTGTCAGGGTTAGGATTGGACCTAAGGTTAGGGTTATGTTGAGGGCTAGGGTTAGAGAGACGCTTAGGGTTAGGATTGGACCTAGGGTTAGGGTTATGTTGAGGGCTAGGGTTAGAGGGATGGTTATGGTTAGGATTGGACCCAGGGTTAGGGTTATGTTGAGGGCTAGGGTTAGAGAGACGCTTAGGGTTAGGATTGGACCTAGGGTTAGGGTTATGTTGAGGGCTAGGGTTAGAGGGATGGTTATGGTTAGGATTGGATCTAGGCTTAGGGTTATGTTGAGGGCTAGGGTCAGAGAGACGGTTAGGGTTAGGATTAGATCTACGGTTAGGGGTATGTTGAGGGCTACGGTAGGAGAGACGGATAGGGTTAGGATTGGACCTAGGGTTAGGGTTATGTTGAGGGCTAGGGTTAGAGAGACAGTTAGGGTTAGGATTGGACCTAGGTGTAGGGTTCTGTTGAGAGCTAGGGTCAGAGAGACGGTTAGGGTTAGGATTGGACCTAGGGTTAGGGTTATGTTGAGGGCTAGGGTCAGAGAGACGGTTAGGGTTAGGATTAGACCTACGGTTAGGGGTATGTTGAGGGCTAGGGTTAGAGAGACGGTTAGGGTTAGGATTGGACCTAGGGTTAGGGTTATGATGAGGGCTAGGGTTAGAGAGATGGTTAGTGTTAGATTGGACCTAGGGTTAGGGTTATGATGAGGGCTAGGGTTAGAGAGATGGTTAGTGTTAGATTGGACCTAGGGTTAGGGTTATGTTGAGGGCTAGGGTTAGAGAGACGGTTAGGGTTAGGATTGGACCTAGGGTTAGGGTTATGATGAGGGCTAGGGTTAGAGAGACGGTTAGGGTTAGGATTGGACCTAGGGTTAGGGTTATGATGAGGGATAGGGTTAGAGAGACGGTTAGGGTTAGGATTGGACCTAGGGTTAGGGTTATGATGAGGGCTAGGGTTAGAGAGATGGTTAGTGTTAGATTGGACCTAGGGTTAGGGTTATGTTCAGGGCTAGGGTTAGAGAGACGGTTAGGGTTAGGATTGGACCTAGGGTTAGGTTTATGTTGAGGGCTAGGTTTAGAGAGACGGTTAGGGTTAGGACTGGACCTAGGGTTAGGGTTAGGTTGAGGGCTACATTTAGAGAGACGATTAGGGTTAGGATTGGCCCTAGGGATAGGGTTATGTTGAGGGCTAGGGTTAGAGAGACGGTCAGGGTTAGGATTGGCCGTAGGGTTAGGGTTATGTTGAGGGCTAGGGTTCGAGAGACGGTTAGGGTTAGGATTGGACTTAGGGTTAGGGTTATGTTGAGGGCTAGGGTTAGAGAGACGGTTAGGGTTAGGATTGGACCTAGGGTTAGGGTTATGGTGAGGGCTAGGGTTAGAGAGAGGGTTAGGGTTAGGATTGGACCTAGGGTTGGGGTTAGGTTGAGGGCTACGGTTATAGAGACAGTTAGGTTTAGGATTGGACCTAGGGTTAGGGTTAGGTTGAGGGCTAGGGTTAGAGAGACGGTTAGGGTGAGCATTGGATCTAGGGTTAGGGTTAAGTTGAGGGCTAAGGTTAGAAAGACGGTTAGGATTAGAATTGGACTTAGGGTTAGGGTTAGGTTGAGGGCTAGGCTTAGAGAGACGGTTAGGGTTAGGATTGGACCTAGGGTTAGGGTTATGTTGAGGGCTAGGCTTAGAGAGACGGTTAGGGTTAGGATAGGACGTAGGATTACGGTTATGTTGAGGGCTAGGGTTAGAGAGGCCGTTAGGGTTAGGATTGGACCTAGGGTAAGGCTTATGTTGAGGGCTAGGGTCAGAGAGACGGTTAGGGTTAGGATTGGACCTAGGGTTAGGCTTATGTTTAGGGCTAGGGTCAGAGAGACGGTTAGGGTTAGGATTCGACGTAGGGTTAGGGTTATGTTGAGGGCTAGGGTTAGAGAGACGGTCAGGGTTAGGATTGGACCTAGGGTTAAGGTTATGTTGACGGCTAGGGTTAGAGAGACGGTCAGGGTTAGGATTGGACCTAGGGTTAGGGTTATGTTGAGGGCTAGGTATAGAGAGACTGTCAGGGTTAGGATTGGACCTAAGGTTAGGGTTATGTTGAGGGCTAGGGTTAGAGAGACGCTTAGGGTTAGGATTGGACCTAGGGTTAGGGTTATGTTGAGGGCTAGGGTTAGAGGGATGGTTATGGTTAGGATTGGACCCAGGGTTAGGGTTATGTTGAGGGCTAGGGTTAGAGAGACGCTTAGGGTTAGGATTGGACCTAGGGTTAGGGTTATGTTGAGGGCTAGGGTTAGAGGGATGGTTATGGTTAGGATTGGATCTAGGCTTAGGGTTATGTTGAGGGCTAGGGTCAGAGAGACGGTTAGGGTTAGGATTAGATCTACGGTTAGGGGTATGTTGAGGGCTACGGTAGGAGAGACGGATAGGGTTAGGATTGGATCTAGGCTTAGGGTTATGTTGAGGGCTAGGTTTAGAGAGACGGTTAGGGTTAGGATTGGACCTAGGGTTAGGGTTATGTTGAGGGCTAGGGTTAGAGAGACGCTTAGGGTTAGGATTGGACCTAGGGTTAGGGTTATGTTGAGGGTTAGGGTTAGAGCGACGTTTAGGGTTAGGATTGGACCTAGGGTTAGGGTTATGTTGAGGGCTAGGATTAGAGAGACGGTTAGGGTGAGGATTGGACCTAAGGTTAGGGTTATGTTGAGGGCTAGGGTTAGAGAGACGGTCAGGGTTAGGATTGGACCTAGGGTTAGGGTTATGTTGAGGGCTAGGGTTAGAGAGACGGTTAGGGTTAGGATTGGACCTAGGGTTAGGGTTATGTTGAGGGCTAGGGTTAGAGAGACGGTTAGGGTTAGGATTGGACCTAGGGTTAGGGTTATGTTGAGGGCTAGAGTTAGAGAGACGGTTAGGGTTAGGATTGGACCTAGGTTTAGGATTATATTGAGGGCTAGGGTTAGAGAGACGGTTAGGGTTAGGATTGGACCTAGGGTTAGTGTTATGTTGGGGGCTAGGGTTAGAGAGACGGTTAGGGTTAGGATTGGACCTAGGGTTAGGTTTAGGTTGAGGGGTAGGGTTAGAAGACGGTTAGGGTGAGGATTGGACCTAGGGTTAGGGTTATGTTGAGGGCTAGGGTTAGATAGACGGTTAGGGTGAGGATTGGACCTAGGGTTAGGGTTATGTTGAGGGCTAGGGATAGAGAGACGGTTTACGTGAGGATTGGACCTAGGGTTAGGGTTATGTTGAGGGATAGGGTTAGAGAGACGGTTAGGGTTAGGATTGGACCTAGGGTTAGGGTTATGTTGAGGGCTAGGGTTAGAGAGAGGGTTAGGGTGAGGATTGGACCTAGGGTTAGGGTTATGTTGAGGGCTAGGGTTAGAGAGACGGTTAGGGTTAGGATTGGACCTAAGGTTACGGTTATGTTGAGGGCTAGGGTTAGAGAAACGGTTAGGTTTAGGATTGGTCCTAGGTAAGGGTTATTTTGAGGGCTAGGGTTAGAGAGACGGTTAGGGCTAGGATTGGACCTTGGGTTAGGGTTAGGTTGAGGGCTAGGGATAGAGAGACGGTTAGGGTGAGGATTGGACCTAGGGTTAGGGTTATGTTGAGGGCTAGGGTTAGAGAAAAGGTTAGGGTTATGATTGGACCTAGGGTAAGGGTTATGTTGAGGGCTAGGGTTAGAGAGACGGTTAGGGTTAGGATTGGACCTAGGGTTAGGGTTATGTTGAGGGCTAGGGTTAGAGAGACCGTTAGGTTTAGGATTGAACCTAGGGTTACGGTTATGTTTAGGGCTAGGGTTAGAGAGACGGTTAGGGTTAGGATTCGACCTAGGGTTAGGGTTATGTTGAGTGCTAGGTATAGAGAGACGGTTAGGGTTAGGATTGGACCTAGAGTTAGGGTTATGTTGAGGGCTAGGGTTAGAGAGAGCGTTAGGGTTAGGATGGGACCTAGGGTTAGGGTTATGTTGAGGGCTAGGCTTAGAGAGACGGTTAGGGTTAGGATCGGACCTAGGGTTAGGGTTATGTTGAGGGATAGGTTTAGAGAGACGGTTAAGGTTAGGATTGGACCTAGGGTTAGGGTTATGTTGAGGACTAGGGTTAGAGAGAGGGTTAGGGTTAGGATTGGACCTAGGGTTGGGGTTATGTTGAGGGCTAGGGTCAGAGAGACGGTTAGGGTTAGGATTAGACCTACAGTTAGGGGTATGTTGAGGGCTACGGTAGGAGAGACGGATAGGGTTAGGATTGGATCTAGGGTTAGGTTTATGTTGAGGGCTAGGTTTAGAGAGACGGTTAGGGTTAGGATTGGACCTAGGGTTAGGGTTATGTTGAGGGCTAGGGTTAGAGAGACGCTTAGGGTTAGGATTGGACCTAGGGTTAGGGTTATGTTGAGGGCTAGGGTTAGAGCGACGTTTAGGGTTAGGATTGGACCTAGGGTTATGGTTATGTTGAGGGCTAGGGTTAGAGAGACGGTTAGGGTGAGGATTGGACCTAAGGTTAGGGTTATGTTGAGGGCTAGGGTTAGAGAGACGGTCAGGGTTAGGATTGGACCTAGGGTTAGGGTTATGTTGAGGGCTAGGGTTAGAGAGACGGTTAGGGTTAGGATTGGACCTAGGGTTTGGGTTATGTTGAGGGCTAGGGTTAGAGAGACGGTTAGGGTTAGGTTTGGACCTAGGTTTAGGGTTATGTTGAGGGCTAGGGTTAGAGAGACGGTTAGGGTTAGGATTGGACCTAGGGTTAGTGTTATGTTGGGGGCTAGGGTTAGAGAAACGGTTAGGGTTAGGATTGGTCCTAGGGTAAGGGTTATGTTGAGGGCTAGGGTTAGAGAGACGGTTAGGGTTAGGATTGAACCTAGGGTTAGGGTTATGTTTAGGGCTAGGGTTAGAGAGACGGTTAGGGTTAGGATTCGACCTAGGGTTAGGGTTATGTTGAGTGCTAGGGATAGAGAGACGGTTAGGGTTAGGATTGGGCCTAAGGTTAGGGTTATGTTGAGGGCTAGGGTTAGAGAGACGGTCAGGATTAGGATTGAACCTAGGGTTAAGGTTATGTTGAGGGCTAGGGTTAGAGTGACGGTCAGGGTTAGGATTGGACCTAGGGTTAGGGTTATGTTGAGGGCTAGGTTTAGAGAGACTGTCAGGGTTAAGATAGGACCTAGGGTTAGGGTTATGTTGAGGGCTAGGGTTAGAGAGACGCTTAGGGTTAGGATTGGACCTAGGGTTAGGGTTATGTTAAGGGCTAGGGTTAGAGAGACGGTTAGGGTTAGGATTAGACTTACGGTTAGGGGTATGTTGAGCGCTAGGGTTAGAGAGACGGTTAGGGTTAGGATTGGACCTAGGGTTAGGGTTATGATGAGGGCTAGGATTAGAGAGACTGTTAGTGTTAGCATTGGACCTAGGCTTTGGGTTATGTTGAGGGCTACGGTTAGAGAGACGGTTAGGGTTAGGATTGGACCTAGGGTTAGGGTTATGTTGAGAGCTAGGGTTAGAGAGACGGTTAAGGTTAGGATTTGACCTAGGGTTAGGGTTAGGTTGAGGGCTAGGGTTAGAGAGACGGTTAGGGTTAGGATTGGACCTAGGGTTAGGGTTATGTTTAGGGCTAGGGTTAGAGAGACGGTTAGGGTTATGATTGGACCTAGGGTTAGGGTTATGTTGAGGGCTAGGGTTACAGAGACGGTTAGGGTTAGGATTGGACCTAGGGTTAGGGTTATGTTGAGGGCTAGGGTTAGAGAGACGGTCAGGGTTAGGATTGGCCCTAGGGTTAGGGTTATGTTGAGGGCTAGGTTTAGAGAGTCGGTAAGGGGGAGGATTGGACCTAGGGTTAGGGTTATGTTGAGGGCTAGGGTTAGAGAGACGGTTAGGGTTAGGATTGGACCTAGGGTTTGGGTTATGTTGAGGGCTAGGGTTAGAGAGACGGTTAGGGTTAGGATTGGACCTAGGGTTTGGGTTATGTTGAGGGCTAGGGTTAGAGAGACGGTCAGGGTTAGGATTGGCCCTAGGGTTAGGGTTATGTTGAGGGCTAGGTTTAGAGAGTCGGTAAGGGGGAGGATTGGACCTAGGGTTAGGGTTATGTTGAGGGCTAGGGTTAGAGAGACGGTTAGGGTTAGGATTGGACCTAGGGTTTGGGTTATGTTGAGGGCTAGGGTTAGAGAGACGGTTAGGGTTAGGATTGGACCTAGGTTTAGGGTTATGTTGAGGGCTAGGGTTAGAGAGAGGGTTAGGGTTAGGATTGGACCTAGGGTTAGTGTTATGTTGGGGGCTAGGGTTAGAGAGACGGTTAGGGTTACGATTGGACGTAGGGTTAGGTTTAGGTTGAGGGGTAGGGTTAGAGAGACGGTTAGGGTGAGGATTGGACCTAGGGTTAGGGTTATGTTGAGGGCTAGGGTTAGAGAAAAGGTTAGGGTTATGATTGGACCTAGGGTAAGGGTTATGTTGAGGGCTAGGGTTAGAGAGACGGTTAGGGTTAGGATTGGACCTAGGGTTAGGGTTATGTTGAGGGCTAGGTTTAGAGAGTCGGTAAGGGGGAGGATTGGACCTAGGGTTAGGGTTATGTTGAGGGCTAGGGTTAGAGAGACGGTTAGGGTGAGGATTGGACCTAGGGTTAGGGTTATGTTGAGGGCTAGGGTTAGAGCGACGTTTAGGGTTAGGATTGGACCTAGGGTTATGGTTATGTTGAGGGCTAGGGTTAGAGAGACGGTTAGGGTGAGGATTGGACCTAAGGTTAGGGTTATGTTGAGGGCTAGGGTTAGAGAGACGGTCAGGGTTAGGATTGGACCTAGGGTTAGGGTTATGTTGAGGGCTAGGGTTAGAGAGACGGTTAGGGTTAGGATTGGACCTAGGGTTTGGGTTATGTTGAGGGCTAGGGTTAGAGAGACGGTTAGGGTTAGGATTGGACCTAGGTTTAGGGTTATGTTGAGGGCTAGGGTTAGAGAGACGGTTAGGGTTAGGATTGGACCTAGGGTTAGTGTTATGTTGGGGGCTAGGGTTAGAGAGACGGTTAGGGTTACGATTGGACGTAGGGTTAGGTTTAGGTTGAGGGGTAGGGTTAGAGAGAGGGTTAGGGTGAGGATTGGACCTAGAGTTAGGGTTATGTTGAGGGCTAGGGTTAGAGAAAAGGTTAGGGTTATGATAGGACCTAGGGTAAGGGTTATGTTGAGGGCTAGGGTTAGAGAGACGGTTAGGGTTAGGATTGGACCTAGGGTTAGGGTTATGTTGAGGGCTAGGGTTAGAGAGACCGTTAGGGTTAGGATTGAACCTAGGGTTACGGTTATGTTCAGGGCTAGGGTTAGAGAGACGGTTAGGGTTAGGATTCGACCTAGGGTTAGGGTTATGTTGAGTGCTAGGTATAGAGAGACGGTTAGGGTTAGGATTGGACCTAGAGTTAGGGTTATGTTGAGGGCTAGGGTTAGAGAGATCGTAAGGGTTAGGATGGGACCTAGGGTTAGGGTTATGTTGAGGGCTAGGGTTAGAGAGACGGTTAGGGTTAGGATCGGACCTAGGGTTAGGGTTATGTTGAGGGCTAGGTTTAGAGAGACGGTTAAGGTTAGGTTTGGACCTAGGGTTAGGGTTATGTTGAGGACTAGGGTTAGAGAGAGGGTTAGGGTTAGGATTGGACCTAGGGTTGGGGTTATGTTGAGGGCTAGGGTCAGAGAGACGGTTAGGGTTAGGATTAGACCTACAGTTAGGGGTATGTTGAGGGCTACGGTAGGAGAGACGGATAGGGTTAGGATTGGATCTAGGGTTAGGGTTATGTTGAGGGCTAGGTTTAGAGAGACGGTTAGGGTTAGGATTGGACCTAGGGTTAGGGTTATGTTGAGGGCTAGGGTTAGAGAGACGCTTAGGGTTAGGATTGGACCTAGGGTTAGGGTTATGTTGAGGGCTAGGGTTAGAGCGACGTTTAGGGTTAGGATTGGACCTAGGGTTATGGTTATGTTGAGGGCTAGGGTTAGAGAGACGGTTAGGGTGAGGATTGGACCTAAGGTTAGGGTTATGTTGAGGGCTAGGGTTAGAGAGTCGGTCAGGGTTAGGATTGGACCTAGGGTTAGGGCTATGTTGAGGGCTAGGGTTAGAGAGACGGTTAGGGTTAGGATTGGACCTAGGGTTTGGGTTATGTTGAGGGCTAGGGTTAGAGAGACGGTTAGGGTTAGGATTGGACCTAGGGTTAGGGTTATGTTGAGGGCTAGGGTTAGAGAGAGGGTTAGGGTGAGGATTGGACCTAGGGTTAGGGTTATGTTGAGGGCTAGGGATAGAGAGACGGTTAGGGTTAGGATTGGACCTAGGGTTAGGGTTATGTTGAGGGCTAGGGTTAGAGAGACGGTTAGGGTTAGGATTGGACCTAGGGTTAGGGTTATGTTGAGGGCTAGGGTTAGAGAGAGGGTTAGGGTGAGGATTGGACCTAGGGTTAGGGTTATGTTGAGGGCTAGGGTTAGAGAGACGGTTAGGGATAGGATTGGACCTAAGGTTAGGGTTATGTTGAGGGATAGAGTTAGAGAGACGGTTAGGGTTAGGATTGGACCTAGGTTTAGGTTTATGTTGAGGGCTAGGGCTAGAGAGACGGTTAGGGTTAGGATTGGACCTTGGGTTAGGGTTAGGTTGACGGCTAGCGATAGAGAGACGGTTAGGGTGAGGATTGGACCTAGGGTTAGGGTTATGTTGAGGGCTAGGGTTAGAGAAACGGTTAGGGTTAGGATTGGTCCTAGGGTAAGGGTTATGTTGAGGGCTAGGGTTAGAGAGACGGTTAGGGTTAGGATTGAACCTAGGGTTAGGGTTATGTTTAGGGCTAGGGTTAGAGAGACGGTTAGGGTTAGGATTCGACCTAGGGTTAGGGTTATGTTGAGTGCTAGGGATAGAGAGACGGTTAGGGTTAGGATTGGGCCTAAGGTTAGGGTTATGTTGAGGGCTAGGGTTAGAGAGACGGTCAGGATTAGGATTGAACCTAGGGTTAAGGTTATGTTGAGGGCTAGGGTTAGAGTGACGGTCAGGGTTAGGATTGGACCTAGGGTTAGGGTTATGTTGAGGGCTAGGTTTAGAGAGACTGTCAGGGTTAAGATAGGACCTAGGGTTAGGGTTATGTTGAGGGCTAGGGTTAGAGAGACGCTTAGGGTTAGGATTGGACCTAGGGTTAGGGTTATGTTAAGGGCTAGGGTTAGAGAGACGGTTAGGGTTAGGATTAGACCTACGGTTAGGGGTATGTTGAGGGCTAGGGTTAGAGAGACGGTTAGGGTTAGGATTGGACCTAGGGTTAGGGTTATGATGAGGGCTAGGATTAGAGAGACTGTTAGTGTTAGCATTGGACCTAGGGTTTGGGTTATGTTGAGGGCTACGGTTAGAGAGACGGTTAGGGTTAGGATTGGACCTAGGGTTAGGGTTATGTTGAGAGCTAGGGTTAGAGAGACGGTTAGGGTTAGGATTTGACCTAGGGTTAGGGTTAGGTTGAGGGCTAGGGTTAGAGAGACGGTTAGGGTTAGGATTGGACCTAGGGTTAGGGTTATGTTCAGGGCTAGGGTTAGAGAGACGGTTAGGATTATGATTGGACCTAGGGTTAGGGTTATGTTGAGGGCTAGGGTTACAGAGACGGTTAGGGTTAGGATTGGACCTAGGGTTAGGGTTATGTTGAGGGCTAGGGTTAGAGAGACGGTCAGGGTTAGGATTGGCCCTAGGGTTAGGGTTATGTTGAGGGCTAGGTTTAGAGAGTCGGTAAGGGGGAGGATTGGACCTAGGGTTAGGGTTATGTTGAGGGCTAGGTTTAGAGAGACGGTTAGGGTTAGGATTGGACCTAGGGTTATGGTTATGTTGAGGGTTAGCGTTAGAGAGACGGTTAGGGTTAGGATTGGACCTACGGTTATGGTTATGTTGAGAGCTAGGGTCAGAGAGACGGTCAGGGTTAGGATTGGCCCTAGGGTTAGGGTTATGTTGAGGGCTAGGGTTCGAGAGACGATTAGGGTTAGGATTGGACTTAGGGTTAGGGTTATGTTGAGGGCTAGGGTTAGAGAGACGGTTAGGGTTAGGATTGGACCTAGGGTTAGGGTTATTTTGAGGGCTAGGGTTAGAGAGACGGTTAGGGCTAGGATTGGACCTTGGGTTAGGGTTAGGTTGAGGACTAGGGATAGAGAGACGGTTAGGGTGAGGATTGGACCTAGGGTTAGGGTTATGTTGAGGGCTAGGGTTAGAGAAAAGGTTAGGGTTATGATTGGACCTAGGGTAAGGGTTATGTTGAGGGCTAGGGTTAGAGAGACGGTTAGGGTTAGGATTGGACCTAGGGTTAGGGTTATGTTGAGGGCTAGGGTTAGAGAGACCGTTAGGGTTAGGATTGAACCTAGGGTTACGGTTATGTTCAGGGCTAGGGTTAGAGAGACGGTTAGGGTTAGGATTCGACCTAGGGTTAGGGTTATGTTGAGTGCTAGGTATAGAGAGACGGTTAGGGTTAGGATTGGACCTAGAGATAGGGTTATGTTGAGGGCTAGGGTTAGAGAGAGCGTTCGGGTTAGGATGGGACCTAGGGTTAGGGTTATGTTGAGGGCTAGGGTTAGAGAGACGGTTAGGGTTAGGATCGGACCTAGGGTTAGGGTTATGTTGAGGGCTAGGTTTAGAGAGACGGTTAAGGTTAGGATTGGACCTAGGGTTAGGGTTATGTTGAGGACTAGGGTTAGAGAGAGGGTTAGGGTTAGGATTGGACCTAGGGTTGTGGTTATGTTGAGGGCTAGGGTCAGAGAGACGGTTAGGGTTAGGATTAGACCTACAGTTAGGGGTATGTTGAGGGCTACGGTAGGAGAGACGGATAGGGTTAGGATTGGATCTAGGGTTAGGGTTATGTTGAGGGCTAGGTTTAGAGAGACGGTTAGGGTTAGGATTGGACCTAGGGTTAGGGTTATGTTGAGGGCTAGGGTTAGAGAGACGCTTAGGGTTAGGATTGGACCTAGGGTTAGGGTTATGTTGAGGGCTAGGGTTAGAGCGACGTTTAGGGTTAGGATTGGACCTAGGGTTATGGTTATGTTGAGGGCTAGGGTTAGAGAGACGGTTAGGGTGCGGATTGGACCTAAGGTTAGGGTTATGTTGAGGGCTAGGGTTAGAGAGACGGTCAGGGTTAGGATTGGACCTAGGGTTAGGGTTATGTTGAGGGCTAGGGTTAGAGAGACGGTTAGGGTTAGGATTGGACCTAGGGTTTGGGTTATGTTGAGGGCTAGGGTTAGAGAGACGGTTAGGGTTAGGATTGGACCTAGGTTTAGGGTTATGTTGAGGGCTAGGGTTAGAGAGAGGGTTAGGGTGAGGATTGGACCTAGGGGTAGGGTTATGTTGAGGGCTAGGGTTAGAGAGACAGTTAGGGTTAGGATTGGACCTAAGGTTAGGGTTATGTTGAGGGATAGAGTTAGAGAGACGGTTAGGGTTAGGATTGGACCTAGGTTTAGGTTTATGTTGAGGGCTAGGGTTAGAGAGACGGTTAGGGTTAGGATTGGACCTTGGGTTAGGGTTAGGTTGACGGCTAGCGATAGAGAGACGGTTAGGGTGAGGATTGGACCTAGGGTTAGGGTTATGTTGAGGGCTAGGGTTAGAGAAACGGTTAGGGTTAGGATTGGTCCTAGGGTAAGGGTTATGTTGAGGGCTAGGGTTAGAGAGACGGTTAGGGTTAGGATTGAACCTAGGGTTAGGGTTATGTTTAGGGCTAGGGTTAGAGAGACGGTTAGGGTTAGGATTCGACCTAGGGTTAGGGTTATGTTGAGTGCTAGGGATAGAGAGACGGTTAGGGTTAGGATTGGGCCTAAGGTTAGGGTTATGTTGAGGGCTAGGGTTAGAGAGACGGTCAGGATTAGGATTGAACCTAGGGTTAAGGTTATGTTGAGGGCTAGGGTTAGAGTGACGGTCAGGGTTAGGATTGGACCTAGGGTTAGGGTTATGTTGAGGGCTAGGTTTAGAGAGACTGTCAGGGTTAAGATAGGACCTAGGGTTAAGGTTATGTTGAAGGCTAGGGTTAGAGAGACGCTTAGGGTTAGGATTGGACCTAGGGTTAGGGTTATGTTAAGGGCTAGGGTTAGAGAGACGGTTAGGGTTAGGATTAGACCTACGGTTAGGGGTATGTTGAGGGCTAGGGTTAGAGAGACGGTTAGGGTTAGGATTGGACCTAGGGTTAGGGTTATGATGAGGGCTAGGATTAGAGAGACTGTGAGTGTTAACATTGGACCTAGGGTTTGGGTTATGTTGAGGGCTACGGTTAGAGAGACGGTTAGGGTTAGGATTGGACCTAGGGTTAGGGTTATGTTGAGAGCTAGGGTTAGAGAGACGGTTAGGGTTAGGATTTGACCTAGGGTTAGGGTTAGGTTGAGGGCTAGGGTTAGAGAGACGGTTAGGGTTAGGATTGGACCTAGGGTTAGGGTTATGTTCAGGGCTAGGGTTAGAGAGACGGTTAGGGTTATGATTGGACCTAGGGTTAGGGTTATGTTGAGGGCTAGGGTTACAGAGACGGTTAGGGTTAGGATTGGACCTAGGGTTAGGGTTATGTTGAGGGCTAGGGTTAGAGAGACGGTCAGGGTTAGGATTGGCCCTAGGGTTAGGGTTATGTTGAGGGCTAGGTTTAGAGAGTCGGTAAGGGGGAGGATTGGACCTAGGGTTAGGGTTATGTTGAGGGCTAGGGTTAGAGAGACGGTTAGGGTTAGGATTGGACCTAGGGTTAGGGTTATGTTGAGGGTTAGCGTTAGAGAGACGGTTAGGGTTAGGATTGGACCTACGGTTAGGGTTATGTTGAGAGCTAGGGTCAGAGAGACGGTTACGGTTAGGATTGGCCCTAGGGTTAGGGTTATGTTGAGGGCTAGGGTTAGAGAGACGGTGAGGGTTAGGATTGGCCCTAGGGTTAGGGTTATGTTGAGGGCTAGGGTTCGAGAGACGGTTAGGGTTAGGATTGGACTTAGGGTTAGGGTTATGTTGAGGGCTAGGGTTAGAGAGACGGTTAGGGTTAGGATTGGACCTAGGGTTAGGGTTATGTTGAGGGCTAGGTTTAGAGAGAGGGTTAGGGTAAGGATTGGACCTAGGGTTGGGGTTAGGTTGAGGGCTACGGTTAGAGAGACAGTTAGGTTTAGGATTGGACCTAGGGTTAGGGTTAGGTTGAGGGCTAGGGTTAGAGAGACGGTTAGGGTGAGCATTGGATCTAGGGTTAGGGTTAAGTTGAGGGCTAAGGTTAGAGAGACGGTTAGGGTTAGGATTGGACGTAGGGTTAGGCTTATGTTGAGGGCTAGGGTCAGAGAGACGGTTAGGGTTAGGATTGGACCTAGGGTTAGGCTTATGTTTAGGGCTAGGGTCAGAGAGACGGTTAGGGTTAGGATTCGACGTAGGGTTAGGGTTATGTTGAGGGCTAGGGTTAGAGAGATGGTCAGGGTTAGGATTGGACCTAGGGTTAAGGTTATGTTGAGGGCTAGGGTTGGAGAGACGGTTAGGGTGAGGATTGGACCTAGGGTTAGGGTTATGTTGAGGGCTAGGGTTAGAGAAACGGTTAGGGTTAGGATTGGACCTAGGGTTAGGGTTATGTTGAGGGCTAGGGTTAGAGAGACGGTTAGGGTTAGGATTGGACCCAGGGTTAGGGTTATGTTGAGGGCTAGGGTTAGAGAGACGGTTAGGGTTAGGATTGAACCTAGGGTTATGGTTATGTTCAGGGCTAGGGTTAGAGAGACGGTTAGGGTTAGGATTCGACCTAGGGTTAGGGTTATGTTGAGTGCTAGGGATAGAGAAACGGTTAGGGTTAGGATTGGACCGAGGGTTAGGGTATGTTGAGGGCTAGGGTTAGAGAGAGCGTTAGGGTTAGGATGGGACCTAGGGTTAGGGTTAGGTTGAGGGCTAGGGTTAGAGAGACGTTTAGGGTTAGGATTGGACCTAGGGTTAGGGTTATGTTGAGGGCTAGGGTTTGAGAGACGGTCAGGGTTAGGATTGGCCCTAGGGTTAGGGTTATGTTGAGGGCTAGGGTACGAGAGACGGTTAGGGTTAGGATTGGACTTAGGGTTAGGGTTATGTTGAGGGCTAGGGTTAGAGAGACGGTTAGGGTTAGGATTGGACCTAGGGTTAGGGTTATGGTGAGGGCTAGGGTTAGAGAGAGGGTTAGGGTTAGGATTGGACCTAGGGTTGGGGTTAGGTTGAGGGCTACGGTTAGAGAGACAGTTAGGTTTAGGATTGGACCTAGGGTTAGGGTTATGTTGAGGGCTACTGTTAGAGAGACGGTTAGGGTTAGGATTGGACCTAGGGTTAGCGTTATGTTGAGGGCTAGGGTCAGAGAGACAGTTAGGGTTAGGATTGGACCTAGGGTTAGGGTTATGTTGAGGGCTAGGGTCAGAGAGACGGCTAGGGTTAGGATTACACCTACGGTTAGGTGTATGTTGAGGGCTAGGGTTAGAGAGACGGTTTAGTGTTAGGATTGGACCTAGGGTTAGGGTTATGATGAGGGCGAGGGTTAGAGAGACGGTTAGGGTTAGAATTGGACCTACGGTTAAGGTTAGGTTGAGTGCTAGGGTTAGAAAGACTGTTAGGGTTAGGATTGGACCTAGGGTTAGGGTTAGGTTGAGGGCTAGGGTTAGAGAGACGGTTAGGGTTAGGATTGGACCTAGGGTTAGGGTTATGTTGAGGGCTAGGGTTAGAGAGGCGGTTAGGTTTAGGATTGGAACTAGGGTTAGGGTTATGTTGAGGGCTAGGGTTAGAGGGATGGTTATGGTTAGGATTGGACCCAGGGTTAGGGTTATGTTGAGGGTTAGCGTTAGAGAGACGGTTAGGGTTAGGATTGGACCTACGGTTAGGGTTATGTTGAGAGCTAGGGTCAGAGAGACGGTTACGGTTAGGATTGGCCTTAGGGTTAGGGTTATGTTGAGGGCTAGGTTTAGAGAGACGGTCAGGGTTAGGATTGGCCCTAGGGTTAGGGTTATGTTGAGGGCTAGGGTTCGAGAGACGGTTAGGGTTAGGATTGGACTTAGGGTTAGGGTTATGTTGAGGGCTAGGGTTAGAGAGACGGTTAGGGTTAGGATTGGACCTAGGGTTAGGGTTATGTGGAGGGCTAGGTTTAGAGAGAGGGTTAGGGTTAGGATTGGACCTAGGGTTGGGGTTAGGTTGAGGGCTACGGTTAGAGAGACAGTTAGGTTTAGGATTGGACCTAGGGTTAGGGTTAGGTTGAGGGCTAGGGTTAGAGAGACGGTTAGGGTGAGCATTGGATCTAGGGTTAGGGTTAAGTTGAGGGCTAATGTTAGAGAGACGGTTAGGGTTAGGATTGGACGTAGGGTTAGGCTTATGTTGAGGGCTAGGGTCAGAGAGACGGTTAGGGTTAGGATTGGACCTAGGATTAGGCTTATGTTTAGGGCTAGGGTCAGAGAGACGGTTAGGGTTAGGATTCGACGTAGGGTTAGGGTTATGTTGAGGGCTAGGGTTAGAGAGACGGTCAGGGTTAGGATTGGACCTAGGGTTAAGGTTATGTTGAGGGCTAGGGTTGGAGAGACGGTTAGGGTGAGGATTGGACCTAGGGTTAGGGTTATGTTGAGGGCTAGGGTTAGAGAAACGGTTAGGGTTAGGATTGGACCTAGGGTTAGGGTTATGTTGAGGGCTAGGGTTAGAGAGACGGTTAGGGTTAGGATTGGACCCAGGGTTAGGGTTATGTTGAGGGCTAGGGTTAGAGAGACGGTTAGGGTTAGGATTGAACCTAGGGTTATGGTTATGTTCAGGGCTAGGGTTAGAGAGACGGTTAGGGTTAGGATTCGACCTAGGGTTAGGGTTATGTTGAGTGCTAGGGATAGAGAAACGGTTAGGGTTAGGAGTGGACCTAGGGTTAGGGTATGTTGAGGGCTAGGGTTAGAGAGACCGTTAGGGTTAGGATGGGACCTAGGGTTAGGGTTAGGTTGAGGGCTAGGGTTAGAGAGACGGTTAGGGTTAGGATTGGACCTAGGGTTAGGGTTATGTTGAGGGCTAGGGTTAGAGAGGCGGTTAGGGTTAGGATTGGACCTAGGGTTAGGGTTATGTTGAGGGCTAGGGTTAGAGAGACGGTTAGTGTTAGATTGGACCTAGGGTTTGGGTTATGTTGAGGGCTAGGTTTAGAGAGACGGTTAGGGTTAGGATTGGCCCTAGGGTTAGCGTTATGTTGAGGGCTAGGGTTAGAGAGTCGGTAAGGGGGAGGATTGGACCTAGGGTTAGGGTTATGTTGAGGGCTAGGGTTAGAGAGACGGTTAGGGTTAGGATTGGAGCTAGGGTTAGGGTTATGTTGAGGGTTAGCGTTAGAGAGACGGTTAGGGTTAGGATTGGACCTAGGGTTAGGGTTATGTTGAGAGCTAGGGTCAGAGAGACGGTTAGGGTTAGGATTGGACCTAGGGTTAGGGTTATGTTGAGGGCTAGGGTCAGAGAGACGGTCAGGGTTAGGATTGGACCTAGGGTTAAGGTTATGTTGACGGCTAGGGTTAGAGAGACGGTCAGGGTTAGGATTGGACCTAGGGTTAGGGTTATGTTGAGGGCTAGGTATAGAGAGACTGTCAGGGTTAGGATTGGACCTAAGGTTAGGGTTATGTTGAGGGCTAGGGTTAGAGAGACGCTTAGGGTTAGGATTGGACCTAGGGTTAGGGTTATGTTGAGGGCTAGGGTTAGAGGGATGGTTATGGTTAGGATTGGACCCAGGGTTAGGGTTATGTTGAGGGCTAGGGTTAGAGAGACGGTTAGTGTTAGGATTGGACCTAGGGTTAGGGTTATGTTGAGGGCTAGGGGTAGAGAGACGGTTAGGTTTAGGATTGGACCTACGGTTAGGGTTATGTTGAGGGCTAGGGTTAGAGAGACGGTTAGGGTTAGGATTGGATCAGGGTTAGGGTTATGTTGAGGACTAGGGTCAGAGAGACGGTTAGGGTTAGGATTGGACCTAGGGTTAGGGTTATGTTGAGGGCTAGGTTTAGAGAGTCGGTAAGGGGTAGGATTGGACCTAGGGTTAGGGTTATGTTGAGGGCTAGGGTTAGAGAGACGGTTAGGGTTAGGATTGGACCTAGGGTTAGGGTTATGTTGAGGGTTAGCGTTAGAGAGACGGTTAGGGTTAGGATTGGACCTAGGGTTAGGGTTATGTTGAGGGCTACTGTTAGAGAGACGGTTAGGGTTAGGATTGGACCTAGGGTTAGGGTTATGTTGAGGGCTAGGGTCAGAGAGACGGTTAGGGTTAGGATTGGACCTAGGGTTAGGGTTATGTTGAGGGCTAGGGACAGAGAGACGGCTAGGGTTAGGATTACACCTACGGTTAGGTGTATGTTGAGGGCTAGGATTAGAGAGACGGTTAGGGTTAGGATTGGACCTAGGGTTAGGGTTATGATGAGGGCTAGGGTCAGAGAGACGGTTAGGGTTAGGATTGGACCTAGGGTTAGGGTTATGTTGAGGGCTAGGGACAGAGAGACGGCTAGGGTTAGGATTACACCTACGGTTAGGTGTATGTTGAGGGCTAGGATTAGAGAGACGGTTAGGGTTAGGATTGGACCTAGGGTTAGTGTTATGTTGAGGGCTAGGGTTAGAGAGAGGGTTAGGGTTAGGTTTGGACCTAGGGTTAGGGTTATGTTGAGGGCTAGGGTTAGAGAGATGGTTAGGGTTAGGATAGGACATAGGGCTAGGGTTATGTTGAGGGCGAGGGTTAGAGAGAAGGTTAGGGTTAGCATTGGACCTACGGTTAAGGTTAGGTTGAGGGCTAGGGTTACAAAGATGGTTAGGGTTAGGATTGGACCTAGGGTTAGGGTTAGGTTGAGGGCTAGGGTTATAGAGACGGTTAGGGTTAGTATTGGACCTAGGGTTAGGGTTACGTTGAGGGCGAGGGTTAGAGAGGCGGTTAGGGTTAGGATTGGACCTAGGGTTAGGGTTATGTTGAGGGCTAGGTTTAGAGAGACGGTTAGGGTTAGGATTGGCCCTAAGGTTAGGGTTATGTTGAGGGCTAGGGTCAGAGAGACGGCTAGGGTTAGGATTAGACCTAGGGTTAGGGGTATGTTGAGGGCTAGTGTTAGAGAGACGGTTAGGGTTAGGATTCGACCTAGGGTTAGCGTTATGTGGAGGGCTACTGTTAGAGAGACGGTTAGGGTTAGGATTGGACCTAGGGTTAGGGTTATGTTGAGGGCTAGGGTCAGAGAGACGGTTAGGGTTAGGATTGGACCTAGGGTTAGGGTTATGTTGAGGGCTAGGGTCAGAGAGACGGCTAGGGTTAGGATTAGACCTACGGTTAGCGGTATGTTGAGGGCTAGGTTTAGAGAGTCGGTAAGGGGGAGGATTGGACCTAGGGTTAGGGTTATGTTGAGGGCTAGGGTTAGAGAGACGGTTAGGGTTAGGATTGGACCTAGGGTTAGGGTTATGTTGAGGGTTAGCGTTAGAGAGACGGTTAGGGTTAGGATTGGACCTAGGGTTAGCGTTATGTGGAGGGCTACAGTTAGAGAGACGGTTAGGGTTAGGATTGGACCTAGGGTTAGGGTTATGTTGAGGGCTAGGGTCAGAGAGACGGTTAGGGTTAGGATTGGACCTAGGGTTAGGGTTATGTTGAGGGCTAGGGTCAGAGAGACGGCTAGGGTTAGGATTAGACCTACGGTTAGGGGTATGTTGAGGGCTAGTGTTAGAGAGACGGTTAGGGTTCGGATTCGACCTAGGGTTAGGGTTATGTTGAGGGCTAGGGTTAGAGAGACGGTTAGGGTTAGGATTGGATCAGGGTTAGGGTTATGTTGAGGACTAGGGTTAGAGAGACGGTTAGGGTTAGGATTGGACCTAGGGTTAGGGTTATGTTGAGGGCTAGGGTTAGAGAGACGGTTAGGGTTAATATTGGACCTAGGGTTAGGGTTATGTTGAGGGTTAGCGTTAGAGAGACGGTTAGGGTTAGGATTGGACCTAGGGTTAGGGTTATGTTGAGGGCTAGGGTTAGAGAGACGGTTAGGGTTAGGATTGGACCTAGGGTTAGGGTTATGTTGAGGGCTAGGGTCAGAGAGACGGCTAGGGTTAGGATTAGACCTACGGTTAGGGGTATGTTGAGGGCTAGGGTTAGAGAAACGGTTAGTGTTAGGATTGGACCTAGGGTTAGGGTTATGTTGAGGGCTAGGGTTAGAGAGATGGTTAGGGTTAGGATAGGACATAGGGCTAGGGTTATGTTGAGGGCTAGGGTCAGAGAGACGGTTAGGGTTAGGATTGGACCTAGGGTTAGGGTTATGTTGAGGGCTAGGGTCAGAGAGACGGCTAGGGTTAGGATTAGACCTACGGTTAGCGGTATGTTGAGGGCTAGGTTTAGAGAGTCGGTAAGGGGGAGGATTGGACCTAGGGTTAGGGTTATGTTGAGGGCTAGGGTTAGAGAGACGGTTAGGGTTAGGATTGGACCTAGGGCTAGGGTTATGTTGAGGGTTAGCGTTAGAGAGACGGTTAGGGTTAGGATTGGACCTAGGGTTAGGTTTATGTTGAGGGCTAGGGTTAGAGAGGCGGTTAGGGTTAGAATTGGACCTAGGGTTAGGGTTAAGTTGAGGGCTAGGGTTAGAGAGACGGTTAGGGTTAGGATTGGACCTACGCTTGGGGTTATGTTGAGGGCTAGGGTTAGAGAGACGGTTAGGGTTAGGATTGGACATAGGGTTAGGATTATGTTGAGGGCAAGGGTTAGAGAGACTGTTAGGGTTAGGATTGGACCTAGGGTTACGGTTATGTTGAGGGCTAGGCTTAGTGAGACGGTCAGGGTTAGGATTGGCCCTAGGGTTAGGGTTATGTTGAGGGCTAGGGTTAGAGAGACGGTTAGTGTTAGGATTGGATCTAGGGTTAGGGTTATGTTGAGGGCTAGGGTTAGAGAGAGGGTTAGGGTTAGGATTGGACCTAGGGTTAGGGTTAGGTTGAGGGCGACGTTTAGAGAGACGGTTATGATTAGGATTGGACCTAGGGTTAGGGTTATGTTGAGGGCTGGGGTTAGAGAGACGGTTAGGGTTAGGATTGGACCTAGGGTTAGGGTTATGTTGAGGGCTAGTGTTAGAGAGACGGTTAGGGTTAGGATTGGACCTAGGGTTAGGGTTTGGTTGAGGGCTACTGAGAGAGACGGTTAGGGTTAGGATTGGACCCAGGGTTAGGGTTATGATGAGGGCTAGGGTTAGAGAGAGGGTTAGGGTTACGATTGGACCTAGGGTTAGGGTTATGTTGAGGGCTAGTGTTACAGAGACGGTTAGGGTTTGGATTGGACCTAGGGTTAGGGTTATGTTGAGGGCTAGGGTTAGAGAGAGGGTTAGGGTTAGGATAGGACCTAGGGTTAGGGTTATGTTGAGGGCTAGGGTTAGAGAGACGTTTAGAGTTAGGATTGGACCTAGGGTTAGGGTTATGTTGAGGGCTAGGTTTAGAGAGACGGTTAGGGTTAGGATTGGACCTAGGGTTGGGGTTAGGTTGAGGGCTAGGGTTAGAGAGAGGGTTAGGGTTAGGATTGGACCTAGGGTTAGGGTTAGGTTGAGGGCTAGGGTTAGAGAGGCGGTTAGGGTTAGGATTGGACCTAGGGTTAGGGTTAGGTTGAGGGCTGGGTTAGAGAGACGGTTAGGGTTAGGATTGGACCTAGGGTTAGGGTTAGGTTGAGGGCTAGGGTTAGACAGACGGTTAGGGTTAGGATTGGACCTAGGGTTAGCGTTAGGTTGAAGGCTAGGCTTAGAGAGACGATTAGGGTTAGGATTGGACCTAGGGTTAGGCTTATGTTGAGGGATGGCGTTAGAGAGACGGTTAGGGTTAGGATTGGACCTAGGGTTAGGGTTATGTTGAGGGTTAGCGTTAGAGAGACGGTTAGGGTTAGGATTGGACCTAGGGTTAGGGTTATGTTGAGAGCTAGGGTCAGAGAGACGGTTAGGGTTAGGATTGGACCTAGGGTTAGTGTTATGTTGTGGGCTAGGGTCAGAGAGACGGTTAGGGTTAGGATTAGACCTACGGTTAGGGGTATGTTGAGGGCTCGGGTTCGAGAGACGGTTAGGGTTAGGATTGGACCTAGGGTTAGGGTTATGATGAGGGCTAGGGTTAGAGAGATGGTTACTGTTAGATTGGACCTAGGGTTAGGGTTATGTTAAGGGCTAGGGTTAGAGAGACGGTTAGGGGTAGGATTGGACCTAGGGTTAGGTTTATGTTGAGGGCTAGGTTTAGAGAGACAGTTAGGGTTAGGACTGGACCTAGCGTTAGGGTGAGGTTGAGGGCTACGTTTAGAGAGACGGTTAGGTTTAGGATTGGACCTAGGGTTAGGGTTATGTTGAGGGCTAGGGTTAGAGAGACGGTCAGGGTTAGCATTGGCCCTAGGGATAGGGTTATGTTGAGGGCTAGGGTTCGAGAGACGGTTAGTGTTTGGATTGGACTTAGGGTTAGGGTTATGTTGAGGGCTAGGGTTAGAGAGACAGTTAGGGTTAGGATTGGACCTAGGGTTAGGGTTATGTTGAGGGCTAGTGTTAGAGAGATGGTTAGGTTTAGGATTGGACCTAGGGTTGGGGTTAGGTTGAGGGCTACGGTTAGAGAGACAGTTAGGTTTAGGATTGGACCTAGGGTTAGGGTTAGGTTGAGGGCTAGGTTTAGAGAGACGGTTAGGGTGAGCATTTCATCTAGGGTTAGGGTTAGGTTGAGGGCTAAGGTTAGAGAGACCGTTAGGGTTAGAATTGGACCTAGGGTTAGGGTTAGGTTGAGGGCTTGGGTTAGAAAGACGGTTAGGGTTAGGATTGGACCTAGGGTTAGGGTTATGTTGAGGGCTAGGGTTAGAGGGACGGTTATGGTTAGGATTGGACCCAGGGATAGGGTTATGTGGAGGGCTAGGGTTAGAGAGACAGTTAGGGTTAGGATTGGACCTAGGGTTAGGGTTATGGTGAGGGCTAGGGTGAGAGAGATGGTTAGGGTTAGGATAGGACATAGGGCTAGGGTTATGTTGAGGGCGAGGGTTAGAAAGACGGTTAGGGTTAGAATTGGACCTAAGGTTAAGGTTAGGTTGAGGGCTAGGGTTAGAAAGACGGTTAGGGTTAGGATTGGACCTAGGGTTAGGGTTAGGTTGAGGGCTAGGGTTAGAGAGACGATTAGGGTTAGGATTGGACCTAGGATTAGGGTTATGTTGAGGGCTAGGGTTAGAGTGGCGGTTAGGGTTAGAATTGGACCTAGGGTTAGGGTTAAGTTGAGGGCTAGGGTTCGAGAGACCGTTAGGGTTAGGATTGGACCTAGGCTTGGGGTTATGTTGAGGGCTAGGGACAGAGAGACGCTTAGGGTTAGGATTGGACATAGGGTTAGGATTATGTTGAGGGCAAGGGTTAGAGAGACGGTTAGGGTTAGGATTGGACCTAGGGTTAGGGTTATGTTGAGGGCTAGGGTCAGAGAGACGGCTAGGGTTAGGATTAGACCTACGGTTAGGGGTATGTTGAGGGTTAGGGTTAGAGAGACGGTTAGTGTTAGGATTGGACCTAGGGTTAGGGTTATGTTGAGGGCTAGGGTTAGAGAGATGGTTAGGGTTAGGATAGGACATAGGGCTAGGGTTATGTTGAGGGCGAGGGTTAGAGAGACGGTTAGGGTTAGAATTGGACCTAAGGTTAAGGTTAGGTTGAGGGCTAGGGATAGAGAGACGGTTAGGGTTAGGATTGGACCTAGGGTTAGGTTTATGTTGAGGGCTAGGGTTAGAGAGGCGGTTAGGGTTAGAATTGGACCTAGGGTTAGGGTTAAGTTGAGGGCTAGGGTTAGAGAGACGGTTAGGGTTAGGATTGGACCTAGGCTGGGGGTTATGTTGAGGGCTAGGGTTAGAGAGACGGTTAGGGTTAGGATTGGACATAGGGTTAGGATTATGTTGAGGGCAAGGGTTAGAGAGACTGTTAGGGTTAGGATTGGACCTAGGGTTACGGTTATGTTGAGGGCTAGGCTTAGTGAGACGGTCAGGGTTAGGATTGGCCCTAGGGTTAGGGTTATGTTGAGGGCTAGGGTTAGAGAGACGGTTAGTGTTAGGATTGGATCTAGGGTTAGGGTTATGTTGAGGGCTAGGGTTAGAGAGACGGTTAGGGTTAGGATTGGACCTAGGGATAGGGTTAGGTTGAGGGCGACGTTTAGAGAGACGGTTAGGGTTAGGATTGGACCTAGGGTTAGGGTTATGTTGAGGGCTAGGGTTAGAGAGACGGTTAGGGTTAGGATTGGACCTAGGGTTAGGGTTATGTTGAGGGCTAGTGTTAGAGAGACGGTTAGGGTTAGGATTGGACCTAGGGTTAGGGTTTGGTTGAGGGCTACTGAGAGAGACGGTTAGGGTTAGGATTGGACCCAGGGTTAGGGTTATGTTGAGGGCTAGGGTTAGAGAGAGGGTTAGGGTTACGATTGGACCTAGGGTTAGGGTTATGTTGAGGGCTAGTGTTACAGAGACGGTTAGGGTTTGGATTGGACCTAGGGTTAGGGTTATGTTGAGGGCTAGGGTTAGAGAGAGGGTTAGGGTTAGGATATGACCTAGGGTTAGGGTTATGTTGAGGGCTAGGGTTAGAGAGACGTTTAGAGTTAGGATCGGACCTAGGGTTAGGGTTATGTTGAGGGCTAGGTTTAGAGAGACGGTTAGGGTTAGGATTGGACCTAGGGTTGGGGTTAGGTTGAGGGCTAGGGTTAGAGAGAGGGTTAGGGTTAGGATTGGACCTAGGGTTAGGGTTAGGTTGAGGGCTAGGGTTAGAGAGACGGTCAGGGTTAGCATTGGCCCTAGGGATAGGGTTATGTTGAGGGCTAGGGTTCGAGAGACGCTTAGTGTTTGGATTGGACTTAGGGTTAGGGTTATGTTGAGGGCTAGGGTTAGAGAGACAGTTAGGGTTAGGATTGGACCTAGGGTTAGGGTTATGTTGAGGGCTAGGGTTAGAGAGATGGTTAGGTTTAGGATTGGACCTAGGGTTGGGGTTAGGTTGAGGGCAACGGTTAGAGAGACAGTTAGGTTTAGGATTGGACCTAGGGTTAGGGTTAGGTTGAGGGCTAGGGTTAGAGAGACGGTAAGGGTGAGCATTTCATCTAGGGTTAGGGTTAGGTTGAGGGCTAAGGTTAGAGAGACCGTTAGGGTTAGAATTGGACCTACGGTTAGGGTTAGGTTGAGGGCTAGGCTTAGAGAGACGGTTAGGGTTAGGATTGGACCTAGGGTTAGGCTTATGTTGAGGGCTAGGGTCAGAGAGACGGTTAGGGTTAGGATTGGACCTAGGGTTAGGCTATGTTTAGGGCTAGGGTCAGAGAGACGGTTAGGGTTAGGATTGGACCTAGGGTTAGGGTTATGTTGAGGGTTAGCGTTAGAGAGACGATTAGGGTTAGGATTGGACCTAGGGTTAGGGTTATGTTGAGGGCTACTGTTAGAGAGACGGTTAGGGTTAGGATTGGACCTAGGGTTAGGGTTATGTTGAGAGCTAGGGTCAGAGAGACGGCTAGGGTTAGGATTAGACCTACGGTTAGGGGTATGTTGAGGGCTAGGGTTAGAGAGACGGTTAGGGTTAGGATTGGACCTAGGGTTAGGGTTATGATGAGGGCTAGGGTTAGAGAGACGGTTAGTGTTAGGATTGGACCTAGGGTTAGGGTTATGTTGAGGGCTAGGTTTAGAGAGACGGTTAGGGTTAGGTTTGGACCTAGGGTTAGGGTTATGTTGAGGGCTAGGGTTAGAGAGATGGTTAGCGTTAGGATAGGACATAGGGCTAGGGTTATGTTGAGGGCGAGGGTTAGAGAGACGGTTAGGGTTAGAATTGGACCTACGGTTAAGGTTAGGTTGAGGGCTTGGGTTAGAAAGACGGTTAGGGTTAGGATTGGACCTAGGGTTAGGGTTATGTTGAGGGCTAGGGTTAGAGGGACGGTTATGGTTAGGATTGGACCCAGGGTTAGGGTTATGTGGAGGGCTAGGGTTAGAGAGACAGTTAGGGTTAGGATTGGACCTAGGGTTAGGGTTATGTTGAGGGCTAGGGTGAGAGAGACGGTTAGGGTTAGGATTGGACCTAGGGTTAGGGTTATGTGGAGGGCTAGGGTTAGAGAGACGGTTAGGGTTAGGATTGGACCTAGGGTTAGGGTTATGTGGAGGGCTAGGGTCAGAGAGACGGCTAGGGTTAGGATTAGACCTACGGTTAGGGGTATGTTGAGGGCTAGGGTTAGAGAGACGGTTAGTGTTAGGATTGGACCTAGGGTTAGGGTTATGTTGAGGGCTAGGGTTAGAGAGACGGTTAGGGTTAGGTTTGGACCTAGGGTTAGGGTTATGTTGAGGGCTAGGGTTAGAGAGATGGTTAGGGTTAGGATAGGACATAGGGCTAGGGTTATGTTGAGGGCGAGGGTTAGAGGGACGTTTAGGGTTAGAATTGGACCTAAGGTTAAGGTTAGGTTGAGGGCTAGGGTTAGAAAGACGTTAGGGTTAGGATTGGACCTAGGGTTAGGGTTAGGTTGAGGGCTAGGGTTAGAGAGACGGTTAGGGTTAGGATTGGACCTAGGATTAGGGTTATGTTGAGGGCTAGGGTTAGAGAGGCGGTTAGGGTTAGGATTGGACCTAGGGTTAGGGTTAAGTTGAGGGCTAGGGTTAGAGAGACGGTTAGGGTTAGGATTGGACCTACGCTTGGGGTTATGTTGAGGGCTAGGGTTAGAGAGACGGTTAGGGTTAGGATTGGACCTAGGGTTAGGATTATGTTGAGGCCAAGGGTTAGAGAGACTGTTAGGGTTAGGATTGGACCTAGGGTTACGGTTATGTTGAGGGCTAGGCTTAGTGAGACGGTCAGTGTTAGGATTGGCCCTAGGGTTAGGCTTATGTTGAGGGCTAGGGTTAGAGAGACGGTTTGTGTTAGGATTGGACCTAGGGTTAGGGTTATGTTGAGGGCTAGGGTTAGAGAGACGGTTAGGGTTAGGATTGGACCTAGGGTTAGGGTTAGGTTGAGGGCGACGTTTAGAGAGACGGTTAGGGTTAGGATTGGACCTAGGGTTAGGGTTATGTTGAGGGCTAGGGTTAGAGAGACGGTTAGGGTTAGGATTGGACCTAGGGTTAGGGTTATGTTGAGGGCTAGGGTTAGAGAGACGGTTAGGGTTAGGATTGGACCTAGGGTTACGGTTTGGTTGAGGGCTACTGGGAGAGACGGTTAGGGTTAGGATTGGACCTAGGGTTAGGGTTATGTTGAGGGCTAGGGTTAGAGAGAGGGTTAGGGTTACGATTGGACCTAGGGTTAGGGTTATGTTGAGGGCTAGTGTTACAGAGACGGTTAGGGTTTGGATTGGACCTAGGGTTAGGGTTATGTTGAGGGCTAGGGTTAGAGAGACGGTTAGGGTTAGGATTCGACCTAGGGTTAGGGTTATGTTGAGGGCTAGGGTTAATGAGAGGGTTAGGGTTAGGATTGGACCTAGGGTTAGGGTTATGTTGAGGGCTAGGGATAGAGAGACGGTTAGGGTTAGGATTGGACCTAGGGTTAGGGTTATGTTGAGGGCTAGGGTTAGAGAGAGGGTTAAGGTTAGGTTTGGAACTAGGGTTAGGGTTATGTTGAGCGCCCGGGATAGAGAGACGTTTAGGGTTAGGATTGGACCTAGGGTTAGGGTTATGTTGAGGGCTAGGGTTAGAGAGAGGGTTAGGGTTAGGATAGGACCTAGGGTTAGGGTTATGTTGAGGGCTAGGTTTAGAGAGACGTTTAGGGTTAGGATCGGACCTAGGGTTAGGGTTATGTTGAGGGCTAGGGTAAGAGAGACGGTTAGGGTTAGGATTGGACCTAGGGTTGGGGTTAGGTTGAGGGCTAGGGTTAGAGAGAGGGTTAGGGTTAGGATTGGACCTAGGGTTAGGGTTAGGTTGAGGGCTAGGGTTAGAGAGGCGGTTAGGGTTAGGATTGGACCTAGCGTTAGGGTTAGGTTGAGGGCTGGGTTTGAGAGACGGTTAGGGTTAGGATTGGACCTAGGGTTAGGGTTATGTTGAGGGTTAGCCTTAGAGAGACGGTTAGGGTTAGGATTGGACCTAGGGTTAGGGTTATGTTGAGAGCTAGGGTCAGAGAGACGGTTAGGGTTAGGATTGGACCTAGGGTTAGTGTTATGTTGAGGGCTAGGGTCAGAGAGACGGTTAGGGTTAGGATTAGACCTACGGTTAGGGGTATGTTGAGGGCTAGGGTTAGAGAGACGGTTAGGGTTAGGATTGGACCTAGGGTTAGGGTTATGATGAGGGCTAGGGTTAGAGAGATGGTTAGTGTTAGATTGGACCTAGGGTTAGGGTTATGTTAAGGGCTAGGGTTAGAGAGACGGTTAGGGTTAGGTTTGGACCTAGGGTTAGGGTTATGTTGAGGGCTAGGGTTAGAGAGATGGTTAGGGTTAGGATAGGACATAGGGCTAGGGTTATGTTGAGGGCGAGGGTTAGAGAGACGTTTAGGGTTAGAATTGGACCTAAGGTTAAGGTTAGGTTGAGGGCTAGGGTTAGAAAGACGGTTAGGGTTAGGATTGGACCTAGGGTTAGGGTTAGGTTGAGGGCTAGGGTTAGAGAGACGGTTAGGGTTAGGATTGGACCTAGGATTAGGGTTATGTTGAGGGCTAGGGTTAGAGAGGCGGTTAGGGTTAGGATTGGACCTAGGGTTAGGGTTAAGTTGAGGGCTAGGGTTAGAGAGACGGTTAGGGTTAGGATTGGACCTACGTTTGGCGTTATGTTGAGGGCTAGGGTTAGAGAGACGGTTAGGGTTAGGATTGGACCTAGGGTTAGGATTATGTTGAGGCCAAGGGTTAGAGAGACTGTTAGGGTTAGGATTGGACCTAGGGTTACGGTTATGTTGAGGGCTAGGCTTAGTGAGACGGTCAGGGTTAGGATTGGCCCTAGGGTTACGGTTATGTTGAGGGCTATGGTTAGAGAGACGGTTTGTGTTAGGATTGGACCTAGGGTTAGGGTTATGTTGAGGGCTAGGGTTAGAGAGACGGTTAGGGTTAGGATTGGACCTAGGGTTAGGGTTAGGTTGAGGGCGACGTTTAGAGAGACGGTTAGGGTTAGGATTGGACCTAGGGTTAGGGTTATGTTGAGGGCTAGGGTTAGAGAGACGGTTAGGGTTAGGATTGGACCTAGGGTTAGGGTTATGTTGAGGGCTAGGGTTAGAGAGACGGTTAGGGTTAGGATGGGACCTAGGGTTAGGGTTTGGTTGAGGGCTACTGAGAGAGACGGTTAGGGTTAGGATTGGACCTAGGGTTAGGGTTATGTTGAGGGCTAGGGTTAGAGAGAGGGTTAGGGTTACGATTGGACCTAGGGTTAGGGTTATGTTGCGGGCTAGTGTTACAGAGACGGTTAGGGTTTGGATTGGACCTAGGGTTAGGGTTATGTTGAGGGCTAGGGTTAGAGAGACGGTTAGGGTTAGGATTCGACCTAGGGTTAGGGTTATGTTGAGGGCTAGGGTTAATGAGAGGGTTAGGGTTAGGATTGGACCTAGGGTTAGGGTTATGTTGAGGGCTAGGGATAGAGAGACGGTTAGGGTTAGGATTGGACCTAGGGTTAGGGTTATGTTGAGGGCTAGGGTTAGAGAGAGGGTTAAGGTTAGGATTGGACCTAGGGTTAGGGTTATGTTGAGCGCCAGGGATAGAGAGACGGTTAGGGTTAGGATTGGACCTAGGGTTAGGGTTATGTTGAGGGCTAGGGTTAGAGAGAGGGTTAGGGTTAGGATAGGACCTAGGGTTAGGGTTATGTTGAGGGCTAGGTTTAGAGAGACGTTTAGGGTTAGGATCGGACCTAGGGTTAGGGTTATGTTGAGGGCTAGGGTAAGAGAGACGGTTAGGGTTAGGATTGGACCTAGGGTTGGGGTTAGGTTGAGGGCTAGGGTTAGAGAGAGGGTTAGGGTTAGGATTGGACCTAGGGTTAGGGTTAGGTTGAGGGCTAGGGTTAGAGAGGCGGTTAGGGTTAGGATTGGACCTAGGGTTAGGGTTAGGTTGAGGGCTGGGTTAGAGAGACGGTTAGGGTTAGGATTGGACCTAGGGTTAGGGTTATGTTGAGGGTTAGCG
Source organism: Miniopterus schreibersii (assembly GCF_964146895.1). Lineage (NCBI taxonomy): Eukaryota > Metazoa > Chordata > Mammalia > Chiroptera > Miniopteridae > Miniopterus > Miniopterus schreibersii. Next base: position 56,321 of record NW_027669813.1, on the reverse strand, counting down.
TTAGAGAGACGGTTAGGGTTAGGATTGGACCTAGGGTTAGGGTTATGTTGAGAGCTAGGGTCAGAGAGACGGTTAGGGTTAGGATTGGACCTAGGGTTAGTGTTATGTTGAGGGCTAGGGTCAGAGAGACGGTTAGGGTTAGGATTAGACCTACGGTTAGGGGTATGTTGAGGGCTAGGTTTAGAGAGACGGTTAGGGTTAGGATTGGACCTAGGGTTAGGGTTATGATGAGGGCTAGGGTTAGAGAGATGGTTAGTGTTAGATTGTACCTAGGGTTAGGGTTATGTTAAGGGCTAGGGTTAGAGAGACGGTTAGGGTTAGGATAGGACCTAGGGTTAGGGTTATGTTGAGGGCTAGGGTTAGAGAGACGTTTAGAGTTAGGATCGGACCTAGGGTTAGGGTTATGTTGAGGGCTAGGGTTAGAGAGACGGTTAGGGTTAGGATTGGACCTAGGGTTAGGGTTAGGTTGAGGGCTGGGTTAGAGAGACGGTTAGGGTTAGGATTGGACCTAGGGTTAGGGTTAGGTTGAGGGCTAGGGTTAGACAGACGGTTAGGGTTAGGATTGGACCTAGGGTTAGCGTTAGGTTGAGGGCTAGGCTTAGAGAGACGGTTAGGGTTAGGATTGGACCTAGGGTTAGGCTTATGTTGAGGGATGGCGTTAGAGAGACGGTTAGGGTTAGGATTGGACCTAGGATTAGGGTTATGTTGAGGGTTAGCGTTAGAGAGACGGTTAGGGTTAGGATTGGACCTAGGGTTAGGGTTATGTTGAGAGCTAGGGTCAGAGAGACGGTTAGGGTTAGGATTGGACCTAGGGTTAGTGTTATGTTGTGGGCTAGGGTCAGAGAGACGGTTAGGGTTAGGAATAGACCTACGGTTAGGGTATGTTGAGGGCTAGGGTTCGAGAGACTGTTAGGGTTAGGATTGGACCTAGGGTTAGGGTTATGATGAGGGCTAGGGTTAGAGAGATGGTTAGTGTTAGATTGGACCTAGGGTTAGGGTTATGTTAAGGGCTAGGGTTAGAGAGACGGTTAGGGTTAGGATTGGACCTAGGGTTAGGTTTATGTTGAGGGCTAGGTTTAGAGAGACAGTTAGGGTTAGGACTGGACCTAGGGTTAGGGTTAGGTTGAGGGCTACGTTTAGAGAGACGGTTAGGGTTAGGATTGGACCTAGGGTTAGGGTTATGTTGAGGGCTAGGGTTAGAGAGACGGTCAGGGTTAGGATTGGCCCTAGGGTTAGGGTTATGTTTAGGGCTAGGGTTCGAGAGACGGTTAGTGTTTGGATTGGACTTAGGGTTAGGGTTATGTTGAGGGCTAGGGTTAGAGAGACAGTTAGGGTTAGGATTGGACCTAGGGTTAGGGTTATGTTGAGGGCTAGGGTTAGAGAGATGGTTAGGTTTAGGATTGGACCTAGGGTTGGGGTTAGGTTGAGGGCTTCGGTTAGAGAGACAGTTAGGTTTAGGATTGGACCTAGGGTTAGGGTTAGGTTGAGGGCTAGGGTTAGAGAGACGGTTAGGGTGAGCATTTCATCTATGGTTAGGGTTAGGTTGAGGGCTAGGGTCAGAGAGACGGTTAGGGTTAGGATTGGACCTAGGGTTAGGCTTATGTTGAGGGCTAGGGTCAGAGAGACGGTTAGGGTTAGGATTGGACCTAGGGTTAGGCTTATGTTTAGGGCTAGGGTCAGAGAGACGGTTAGGGTTAGGATTGGACCTAGGGTTAGGGTTATGTTGAGGGTTAGCGTTAGAGAGACGCTTAGGGTTAGGATTGGACCTAGGGTTAGGGTTATGTTGAGGGCTACTGTTAGAGAGACGGTTAGGGTTAGGATTGGACCTAGGGTTAGGGTTATGTTGAGAGCTAGGGTCAGAGAGACGGTTAGGGTTAGGATAGGCCCTAGGGCTAGGGTTATGTTGAGGGCTAGGGTCAGAGAGACGGCTAGGGTTAGGATTAGACCTACGGTTAAGGGTATGTTGAGGGCTAGGGTTAGAGAGACGGTTAGGGTTAGGATTGGACCTAGGGTTAGGGTTATGATGAGGGCTAGGGTTAGAGAGACGGTTAGTGTTAGGATTGGACCTAGAGTTAGGGTTATGTTGAGGGCTAGGGTTAGAGAGACGGTTAGGGTTAGGTTTGGACCTAGGGTTAGGGTTATGTTGAGGGCTAGGGTTAGAGAGATGGTTAGGGTTAGGATAGGACATAGGGCTAGGGTTATGTTGAGGGCGAGGGTTAGAGAGACGGTTAGGGTTAGAATTGGACCTACGGTTAAGGTTAGGTTGAGGGCTTGGGTTAGAAAGACGGTTAGGGTTAGGATTGGACCTAGAGTTAGGGTTATGTTGAGGGCTAGGGTTAGAGGGACGGTTATGGTTAGGATTGGACCCAGGGTTAGGGTTATGTGGAGGGCTATGGTTAGAGAGACGGTTAGGGTTAGGATTGGTCCTAGGGTTAGGGTTATGTTGAGGGCTAGGATGAGAGAGACGGTTAGGGTTAGGATTGGACCTAGGGTTAGGGTTATGTGGAGGGCTAGGGTTAGAGAGACGGTTAGCGTTAGGATTGGACCTAGGGTTAGGGTTATGTTGAGGGCTAGGGTCAGAGAGACGGCTAGGGTTAGGATTAGACCTACGGTTAGGGGTATGTTGAGGGCTAGGGTTAGAGAGACGGTTAGTGTTAGGATTGGACCTAGGGTTAGGGTTATGTTGAGGGCTAGGGTTAGAGAGACGGTTAGGGTTAGGTTTGGACCTAGGGTTAGGGTTATGTTGAGGGCTAGGGTTAGAGAGATGGTTAGGGTTAGGATAGGACATAGGGCTAGGGTTATGTTGAGGGCGAGGGTTAGAGAGACGGTTAGGGTTAGAATTGGACCTAAGGTTAAGGTTAGGTTGAGGGCTAGGGTTAGAAAGACGGTTAGGGTTAAGATTGGACCTAGGGTTAGGGTTAGGTTGAGGGCTAGGGTTAGAGAGACGGTTAGGGTTAGGATTGGACCTAGGATTAGGGTTATGTTGAGGGCTAGGGTTAGAGAGGCGGTTAGGGTTAGGATTGGACCTAGGGTTAGGGTTAAGTTGAGGGCTAGGGTTAGAGAGATGTTAGGGTTAGGATTGGACCTACGCTTGGGGTTATGTTGAGGGCTAGGAATTAGAGAGACGGTTAGGGTTAGGATTGGACCTAGGGTTAGGATTATGTTGAGGGCAAGGGTTAGAGAGACTGTTAGGGTTAGGATTGGACCTAGGGTTACGGTTATGTTGAGGGCTAGGCTTAGTGAGACGGTCAGGGTTAGGATTGGCCCTAGGGTTAGGGTTATGTTGAGGGCTAGGGTTAGAGAGACGGTTAGTGTTAGGAATGGACCTAGGGTTAGGGTTATGTTGAGGGCTAGGGTTAGAGAGACGGTTAGGGTTAGGATTGGACCTAGGGTTAGGGTTAGGTTGAGGGCTAGGGTTAGAGAGACGTTTAGGGTTAGGTTTGGACCTAGGGTTAGGGTTATGTTGAGGGCTAGGGTTAGAGAGATGGTTAGGGTTAGGATAGGACATAGGGCTAGGGTTATGTTGAGGGCGAGGGTTAGAAAGACGGTTAGGGTTAGAATTGGACCTACGGTAAAGGTTAGCTTGAGGGCTTGGTTAGAAAGACGGTTCGGGTTAGGATTGGACCTAGGGTTAGGGTTATGTTGAGGGCTAGGGTTAGAGGGACGGTTATGGTTAGGATTGGACCCAGGGTTAGGGTTATGTGGAGGGCTAGGGTTAGAGAGACGGTTAGGGTTAGGATTGGACCTAGGGTTAGGGTTATGTTGAGGGCTAGGGTTAGAGAGACGGTTAGGGTTAGGATTGAATCAGGGTTAGGGTTATGTTGAGGGCTAGGGTTAGAGAGACGGTTAGCGTTAGGATTGGACCTAGGGTTAGGGTTATGTTGAGGGCTAGGTTTAGAGAGTCGGTAATGGGGAGGATTGGACCTAGGGTTAGGGTTATGTTGAGGGTTAGCGTTAGAGAGACGGTTAGGGTTAGGATTGGACCTAGGGTTAAGGTTATGTTGAGGGCTACTGTTAGAGAGACGGTTAGGGTTAGGATTGGACCTAGGGGTAGGGTTATGTTGAGGGCTAGGGTCAGAGAGACGGTTAGGGTTTGGATTGGACCTAGGGTTAGGGTTATGTTGAGGGCTAGGGTCAGAGAGACGGTTAGGGTTAGGATTAGACCTACGGTTAGGGGTATGTTGAGGGCTAGGGTTAGAGAGACGGTTAGGGTTAGGATTGGACCTAGGGTTAGGGTTATGATGAGGGCTAGGGTTAGAGAGACGGTTAGTGTTAGAATTGGACCTAGGGTTAGGGTTATGTTGAGGGCTAGGGTTAGAGTGACGGTTAGGGTTAGGTTTGGACCTAGGGTTAGGGATATGTTGAGGGCTAGGGTTAGAGAGATGGTTAGGGTTAGGATAGGACATAGGGCTAGGGTTATGTTGAGGGCGCGGGTTAGAGAGACGGTTAGGTTTAAAATTGGACCTAAGGTTAAGGTTAGGTTGAGGGCTAGGGTTAGAAAGACGGTTAGGGTTAGGATTGGACCTAGGGTTAGGGTTAGGTTGAGGGCTAGGGTTAGAGAGACGGTTAGGGTTAGGATTGGACCTAGGGTTAGGGTTCTGTTGAGGGCTAGGGTTAGAGAGGCGGTTAGGGTTAGGATTGGACCTAGGGTTAGGGTTAAGTTGAGGGCTAGGGTTAGAGAGACGGTTACGGTTAGGATTGGACCTAGGCTTGGGGTTACGTTGAGGGCTAGGGTTAGAGAGACGGTTAGGGTTAGGATTGGACCTAGGGTTAGGATTATGTTGAGGGCAAGGGTTAGAGAGACTGTTAGGGTTAGGATTGGACCTAGGGTTACGGTTATGTTGAGGGCTAGGCTTAGTGAGACAGTCACGGTTAGGATTGGCCCTAGGGTTAGGGTTATGTTGAGGGCTAGGGTTACAGAGACGTTTAGGGTTAGGATTGGACCTAGGGTTAGGGTTATGTTGAGGGCTAGGGTTAGAGAGACGGTTAGGGTTAGGATTGGACCTAGGGTTGGGGTTTGGTTGAGGGCTACTGAGAGAGACGGTTAGGGTTAGGATTGGACCTAGGGTTAGGGTTATGTTGAGGGCTAGGGCTAGAGAGACGGTTAGGGTTAGGATTGGACCTAGGGTTAGGGTTATCTTGAGAGGTAGGGTTAGAGAGACGGTTACGGTTAGGATTGTGACTAGGGTTAGGGTTATGTTGAGGGCTAGGGTTAGAGAGAGGGTTAGGGTTACGATTGGACCTAGGGTTAGGGTTATGTTGAGGGCTAGTGTTAGAGAGACGGTTAGGGTTTGGATTGGACCTAGGGTTAGGGTTATGTTGAGGGCTAGGTTTAGAGAGACGGTTAGGGTTAGGATTGGACCTAGGGTTAGGGTTAGGTTGAGGGCTAGGGTTAGAGAGACGGTTAGGGTTAGGATTGGACCGAGGGTTAGGGTTATGTTGAGGGCTATGGTTAGAGAGACGGTTAGGGTTTGGATTGGACCTAGGGTTAGGGTTATGTTGAGGGCTAGGGTTAGAGAGACGGTTAGGGTTAGGATTGGACCTAGGGTTAGGGTTAGGTTGAGGGCTAGGGTTAGAGAGGCGGTTAGGGTTAGGATTGGACCTAGGGTTAGGGTTAGGTTGAGGGCTGGGTTAGAGAGACGGTTAGGGTTAGGATTGGACCTAGGGTTAGGGTTATGTTGAGGGTTAGCGTTAGAGAGACGGTTAGGGTTAGGATTGGACCTAGGGTTAGGGTTATGTTGAGAGCTAGGGTCAGAGAGACGGTTAGGGTTAGGATTGGACCTAGGGTTAGTGTTATGTTGAGGGCTAGGGTCAGAGAGACGGTTAGGGTTAGGATTAGACCTACGGTTAGGGGTATGTTGAGGGCTAGGTTTAGAGAGACGGTTAGGGTTAGGATTGGACCTAGGGTTAGGGTTATGATGAGGGCTAGGGTTAGAGAGATGGTTAGTGTTAGATTGTACCTAGGGTTAGGGTTATGTTAAGGGCTAGGGTTAGAGAGACGGTTAGGGTTAGGATAGGACCTAGGGTTAGGGTTATGTTGAGGGCTAGGGTTAGAGAGACGTTTAGAGTTAGGATCGGACCTAGGGTTAGGGTTATGTTGAGGGCTAGGGTTAGAGAGACGGTTAGGGTTAGGATTGGACCTAGGGTTAGGGTTAGGTTGAGGGCTGGGTTAGAGAGACGGTTAGGGTTAGGATTGGACCTAGGGTTAGGGTTAGGTTGAGGGCTAGGGTTAGACAGACGGTTAGGGTTAGGATTGGACCTAGGGTTAGCGTTAGGTTGAGGGCTAGGCTTAGAGAGACGGTTAGGGTTAGGATTGGACCTAGGGTTAGGCTTATGTTGAGGGATGGCGTTAGAGAGACGGTTAGGGTTAGGATTGGACCTAGGATTAGGGTTATGTTGAGGGTTAGCGTTAGAGAGACGGTTAGGGTTAGGATTGGACCTAGGGTTAGGGTTATGTTGAGAGCTAGGGTCAGAGAGACGGTTAGGGTTAGGATTGGACCTAGGGTTAGTGTTATGTTGTGGGCTAGGGTCAGAGAGACGGTTAGGGTTAGGAATAGACCTACGGTTAGGGTATGTTGAGGGCTAGGGTTCGAGAGACTGTTAGGGTTAGGATTGGACCTAGGGTTAGGGTTATGATGAGGGCTAGGGTTAGAGAGATGGTTAGTGTTAGATTGGACCTAGGGTTAGGGTTATGTTAAGGGCTAGGGTTAGAGAGACGGTTAGGGTTAGGATTGGACCTAGGGTTAGGTTTATGTTGAGGGCTAGGTTTAGAGAGACAGTTAGGGTTAGGACTGGACCTAGGGTTAGGGTTAGGTTGAGGGCTACGTTTAGAGAGACGGTTAGGGTTAGGATTGGACCTAGGGTTAGGGTTATGTTGAGGGCTAGGGTTAGAGAGACGGTCAGGGTTAGGATTGGCCCTAGGGTTAGGGTTATGTTTAGGGCTAGGGTTCGAGAGACGGTTAGTGTTTGGATTGGACTTAGGGTTAGGGTTATGTTGAGGGCTAGGGTTAGAGAGACAGTTAGGGTTAGGATTGGACCTAGGGTTAGGGTTATGTTGAGGGCTAGGGTTAGAGAGATGGTTAGGTTTAGGATTGGACCTAGGGTTGGGGTTAGGTTGAGGGCTTCGGTTAGAGAGACAGTTAGGTTTAGGATTGGACCTAGGGTTAGGGTTAGGTTGAGGGCTAGGGTTAGAGAGACGGTTAGGGTGAGCATTTCATCTATGGTTAGGGTTAGGTTGAGGGCTAGGGTCAGAGAGACGGTTAGGGTTAGGATTGGACCTAGGGTTAGGCTTATGTTGAGGGCTAGGGTCAGAGAGACGGTTAGGGTTAGGATTGGACCTAGGGTTAGGCTTATGTTTAGGGCTAGGGTCAGAGAGACGGTTAGGGTTAGGATTGGACCTAGGGTTAGGGTTATGTTGAGGGTTAGCGTTAGAGAGACGCTTAGGGTTAGGATTGGACCTAGGGTTAGGGTTATGTTGAGGGCTACTGTTAGAGAGACGGTTAGGGTTAGGATTGGACCTAGGGTTAGGGTTATGTTGAGAGCTAGGGTCAGAGAGACGGTTAGGGTTAGGATAGGCCCTAGGGCTAGGGTTATGTTGAGGGCTAGGGTCAGAGAGACGGCTAGGGTTAGGATTAGACCTACGGTTAAGGGTATGTTGAGGGCTAGGGTTAGAGAGACGGTTAGGGTTAGGATTGGACCTAGGGTTAGGGTTATGATGAGGGCTAGGGTTAGAGAGACGGTTAGTGTTAGGATTGGACCTAGAGTTAGGGTTATGTTGAGGGCTAGGGTTAGAGAGACGGTTAGGGTTAGGTTTGGACCTAGGGTTAGGGTTATGTTGAGGGCTAGGGTTAGAGAGATGGTTAGGGTTAGGATAGGACATAGGGCTAGGGTTATGTTGAGGGCGAGGGTTAGAGAGACGGTTAGGGTTAGAATTGGACCTACGGTTAAGGTTAGGTTGAGGGCTTGGGTTAGAAAGACGGTTAGGGTTAGGATTGGACCTAGAGTTAGGGTTATGTTGAGGGCTAGGGTTAGAGGGACGGTTATGGTTAGGATTGGACCCAGGGTTAGGGTTATGTGGAGGGCTATGGTTAGAGAGACGGTTAGGGTTAGGATTGGTCCTAGGGTTAGGGTTATGTTGAGGGCTAGGATGAGAGAGACGGTTAGGGTTAGGATTGGACCTAGGGTTAGGGTTATGTGGAGGGCTAGGGTTAGAGAGACGGTTAGCGTTAGGATTGGACCTAGGGTTAGGGTTATGTTGAGGGCTAGGGTCAGAGAGACGGCTAGGGTTAGGATTAGACCTACGGTTAGGGGTATGTTGAGGGCTAGGGTTAGAGAGACGGTTAGTGTTAGGATTGGACCTAGGGTTAGGGTTATGTTGAGGGCTAGGGTTAGAGAGACGGTTAGGGTTAGGTTTGGACCTAGGGTTAGGGTTATGTTGAGGGCTAGGGTTAGAGAGATGGTTAGGGTTAGGATAGGACATAGGGCTAGGGTTATGTTGAGGGCGAGGGTTAGAGAGACGGTTAGGGTTAGAATTGGACCTAAGGTTAAGGTTAGGTTGAGGGCTAGGGTTAGAAAGACGGTTAGGGTTAAGATTGGACCTAGGGTTAGGGTTAGGTTGAGGGCTAGGGTTAGAGAGACGGTTAGGGTTAGGATTGGACCTAGGATTAGGGTTATGTTGAGGGCTAGGGTTAGAGAGGCGGTTAGGGTTAGGATTGGACCTAGGGTTAGGGTTAAGTTGAGGGCTAGGGTTAGAGAGATGTTAGGGTTAGGATTGGACCTACGCTTGGGGTTATGTTGAGGGCTAGGAATTAGAGAGACGGTTAGGGTTAGGATTGGACCTAGGGTTAGGATTATGTTGAGGGCAAGGGTTAGAGAGACTGTTAGGGTTAGGATTGGACCTAGGGTTACGGTTATGTTGAGGGCTAGGCTTAGTGAGACGGTCAGGGTTAGGATTGGCCCTAGGGTTAGGGTTATGTTGAGGGCTAGGGTTAGAGAGACGGTTAGTGTTAGGAATGGACCTAGGGTTAGGGTTATGTTGAGGGCTAGGGTTAGAGAGACGGTTAGGGTTAGGATTGGACCTAGGGTTAGGGTTAGGTTGAGGGCTAGGGTTAGAGAGACGTTTAGGGTTAGGTTTGGACCTAGGGTTAGGGTTATGTTGAGGGCTAGGGTTAGAGAGATGGTTAGGGTTAGGATAGGACATAGGGCTAGGGTTATGTTGAGGGCGAGGGTTAGAAAGACGGTTAGGGTTAGAATTGGACCTACGGTAAAGGTTAGCTTGAGGGCTTGGTTAGAAAGACGGTTCGGGTTAGGATTGGACCTAGGGTTAGGGTTATGTTGAGGGCTAGGGTTAGAGGGACGGTTATGGTTAGGATTGGACCCAGGGTTAGGGTTATGTGGAGGGCTAGGGTTAGAGAGACGGTTAGGGTTAGGATTGGACCTAGGGTTAGGGTTATGTTGAGGGCTAGGGTTAGAGAGACGGTTAGGGTTAGGATTGAATCAGGGTTAGGGTTATGTTGAGGGCTAGGGTTAGAGAGACGGTTAGCGTTAGGATTGGACCTAGGGTTAGGGTTATGTTGAGGGCTAGGTTTAGAGAGTCGGTAATGGGGAGGATTGGACCTAGGGTTAGGGTTATGTTGAGGGTTAGCGTTAGAGAGACGGTTAGGGTTAGGATTGGACCTAGGGTTAAGGTTATGTTGAGGGCTACTGTTAGAGAGACGGTTAGGGTTAGGATTGGACCTAGGGGTAGGGTTATGTTGAGGGCTAGGGTCAGAGAGACGGTTAGGGTTTGGATTGGACCTAGGGTTAGGGTTATGTTGAGGGCTAGGGTCAGAGAGACGGTTAGGGTTAGGATTAGACCTACGGTTAGGGGTATGTTGAGGGCTAGGGTTAGAGAGACGGTTAGGGTTAGGATTGGACCTAGGGTTAGGGTTATGATGAGGGCTAGGGTTAGAGAGACGGTTAGTGTTAGAATTGGACCTAGGGTTAGGGTTATGTTGAGGGCTAGGGTTAGAGTGACGGTTAGGGTTAGGTTTGGACCTAGGGTTAGGGATATGTTGAGGGCTAGGGTTAGAGAGATGGTTAGGGTTAGGATAGGACATAGGGCTAGGGTTATGTTGAGGGCGCGGGTTAGAGAGACGGTTAGGTTTAAAATTGGACCTAAGGTTAAGGTTAGGTTGAGGGCTAGGGTTAGAAAGACGGTTAGGGTTAGGATTGGACCTAGGGTTAGGGTTAGGTTGAGGGCTAGGGTTAGAGAGACGGTTAGGGTTAGGATTGGACCTAGGGTTAGGGTTCTGTTGAGGGCTAGGGTTAGAGAGGCGGTTAGGGTTAGGATTGGACCTAGGGTTAGGGTTAAGTTGAGGGCTAGGGTTAGAGAGACGGTTACGGTTAGGATTGGACCTAGGCTTGGGGTTACGTTGAGGGCTAGGGTTAGAGAGACGGTTAGGGTTAGGATTGGACCTAGGGTTAGGATTATGTTGAGGGCAAGGGTTAGAGAGACTGTTAGGGTTAGGATTGGACCTAGGGTTACGGTTATGTTGAGGGCTAGGCTTAGTGAGACAGTCACGGTTAGGATTGGCCCTAGGGTTAGGGTTATGTTGAGGGCTAGGGTTACAGAGACGTTTAGGGTTAGGATTGGACCTAGGGTTAGGGTTATGTTGAGGGCTAGGGTTAGAGAGACGGTTAGGGTTAGGATTGGACCTAGGGTTGGGGTTTGGTTGAGGGCTACTGAGAGAGACGGTTAGGGTTAGGATTGGACCTAGGGTTAGGGTTATGTTGAGGGCTAGGGCTAGAGAGACGGTTAGGGTTAGGATTGGACCTAGGGTTAGGGTTATCTTGAGAGGTAGGGTTAGAGAGACGGTTACGGTTAGGATTGTGACTAGGGTTAGGGTTATGTTGAGGGCTAGGGTTAGAGAGAGGGTTAGGGTTACGATTGGACCTAGGGTTAGGGTTATGTTGAGGGCTAGTGTTAGAGAGACGGTTAGGGTTTGGATTGGACCTAGGGTTAGGGTTATGTTGAGGGCTAGGTTTAGAGAGACGGTTAGGGTTAGGATTGGACCTAGGGTTAGGGTTAGGTTGAGGGCTAGGGTTAGAGAGACGGTTAGGGTTAGGATTGGACCGAGGGTTAGGGTTATGTTGAGGGCTATGGTTAGAGAGACGGTTAGGGTTTGGATTGGACCTACGGTTAGGGTTATGTTGAGGGCTAGGGTTAGAGAGACGGTTAGGGTTAGGATTGGACCTAGGGTTAGGGTTATGTTGAGGGCTAGGGTTAATGACAGGGTTAGGGTTAGGATTGGACCTAGGGTTAGGGTTATGTTGAGGGCTAGGGATAGAGAGACGGTTAGGGTTAGGATTGGACCTAGGGTTAGGGTTATGTTGAGGGTTAGCGTTAGAGAGACGGTTAGGGTTAGGATTGGACCTAGGGTTAGGGTTATGTTGAGAGCTAGGGTCAGAGAGACGGTTAGGGTTAGGATTGGACCTTGGGTTAGGATTATGTTGAGGGCTAGGGTTAGAGAGACGGTCAGGGTTAGGATTGGCGCTAGGGTTAGGGTTATGTTGAGGGCTAGTGTGCGAGAGACGGTTAGGGTTAGGATTGGACTTAGGGTTAGGGTTATGTTGAGGGCTTGGGTTAGAGAGACCGTTAGGGTTAGAATTGGGCCTAGGGTTAGGGTTATCTTGAAGGCTAGGTTTAGAGAGAGGGTTAGGGTTATGTTGAGGGCTAGTGTGCGAGAGACGGTTAGGGTTAGGATTGGACTTAGGGTTAGGGTTATGTTGAGGGCTAGGGATAGAGAGACGGTTACGGTTAGGATAGGACATAGGGTTAGGGTTATGTTGAGGGCTAGGGTTAGAGTGACGGTTAGGGTTAGGATTGGACCTACGGTTAAGGTTAGGTTGAGGGCTAGGGTTAGAAAGACGGTTAGGGTTAGGATTGGAACTAGGGTTAGGGTTATGTTGAGGGCTAGGGTTAGAGAGGCAGTTAGGGTTAGGATTGGACCTAGGTTAGGGTTATGTTAAGGGCTAGGGTTAGAGAGACGGTTAGGGTTAGGATTGGACCTAGGCTTGGGGTTATGTTGAGGGCTAGGGCTAGAGAGACGGTTAGGGTTAGGATTGGCCCTAGGATTAGGGTTATGTTGAGGGCTAGGGTTAGAGAGACGGTTAGGGTTAGGATTCTACGTAGGGTTAGGGTTATGTAGAGTGCTAAGTTTAGAGAGACGGTTAGGGTTAGGATTGGACCTAGGATAAGGCTTATGTTGAGGGCTAGGGTTAGAGAGACGGTTACGGTTTGGATTGGACCTAGGATTAGGGTTATGTTGAGGGCTAGGGTTAGAGAGACGGTTATGGTTAGGATTGGACCTAGGGTTAGGGTTTGGTTGAGGGCTAGGGTTAGAGAGACGGTTAGGGTTAGGATTGGACCTAGGGTTAGGGTTATGTTGAGGGCTAGGGTTAGAGAGAAGGTTAGGGTTAGGATTGGACCTAGGGTTAGGGTTAGGTTGAAAGCTAGGGTTAGGGGGACGGTTAGGATTAGGATTGGACCTAGGGTTAGGGTTATGTTGGGGGCTAGGGTTAGAGAGACGGTTAGTGTTAGGATTGGACCTAGGGTTCGGGTTAGGTTGAGGGCAAGGCTTAGAGATACGGTCAGGGTTAGATTTGGTCCCAGGGTTAGGGTTAGGTTGAGGACTAGGGTTAGAGAGACGGTTAGGGTTAGGATTGGACCTAGGGTTAGGGTTAGGTTGAGGGCTAGGTTTAGAGAGACGGTTAGGGTTAGGATTGGACCTTGGGTTAGGGTTAGGTTGAGGGCTAGGGTTAGAGAGACGGTTAGGGTGAGCATTGGACCTACGGTTAGGGTTATGTTGAGGGCTAAGGTTAGAGAGACGGTTTGGGTTAGGATTGGACCTAGGGTTAGGGGTAGGTTGAGGGCTAGGCTTAGAGAGTCGGTTAGGGTTAGGATTGGACCTAGGGTTAGGGTTATGTTGAGGGCTAGTGTTAGAGAGACCGTTAGGGTTCGGATTGGACCTAGGCTTGGGGTTATGTTGAGGGCTAGGGTTAGAGAGAGAGTTAGGGTTAGGATTGGCCCTAGGATTAGGGTTATGTTGAGGGCTAGGGTTAGAGAGACGGTTAGGGTTAGGATTGGACCTAGGGTTCGGGTTATGTAGAGGGCTAGGGTTAGAGAGACGGTTAGGGTTAGGATTCTACGTAGGGTTAGGGTTATGTAGAGGGCTAAGTTTAGAGAGACGGTTAGGGTTAGGATTGGACCGAGGGTTAGGGTTATGTTGAGGGCTAGGGTTAGAGAGATGCTTAGGGTTAGGATTGGACCTAGGGTTAGGGTTATGTTGAGGGCTAGGGTTAGAGAGACGGTTAGGGTTTGGGTTGGACCTAGGGTCAGGGTTATGTTGAGGGCTAGGGTTAGAGAGACGGTTAGGGTTAGGATTGGACTAGGGTTAGGGTTAGGTTGAGGACTAGGGTTAGAGAGACGGTTAGGGTTAGGATTTTACCTAGGGTAAGGGTTATTTTGAAGGCTAGGGTTAGAGAGACGGTTAGGGTTAGGATTGGACGTAGGGTTAGGGTTATGTAGAGGGCTAAGTTTAGAGAGACGGTTAGGGTTAGGATTGGACCGAGGGTTAGGGTTATGTTGAGGGCTATGGTTAGAGAGACGGTTAGGGTTTGGATTGGACCTAGGGTTAGGGTTATGTTGAGGGCTAGGGTTAGAGAGACGGTTAGGGTTAGGATTGGACCTAGGGTTAGGGTTAGGTTGAGGGCTAGGGTTAGAGAGACGGTTAGGGTTAGGATTGGACCTAGGGTTAGGGTTATGTTGAGGGCTAGGCTTAGAGAGACGGTTAGGGTTAGGATTGGATCTAGGCTTGGGGTTATGTTGAGGGCTAGGGTTAGAGAGACGGTTAGGGTTGGGATTGGCCCTAGGATTAGGGATATGTTGAGGGCTAGGGTTAGAGAGACGGTTAGGGTTAGGATTGGACCTAGGGTTCGGGTTATGTTGAGGGCTAGGGTTAGAGAGACGGTTAGGGTTAGAATTCTACGTAGGGTTAGGTTTATGTAGAGGCCTAAGTTTAGAAAGACTGTTAGGGTTAGGATTGGACCGAGGGTTAGGGTTAGGTTGAGGGCTAGGCTTAGAGAGTCGGTTAGGGTTAGGATTGGACCTAGGTTTAGGGTTATGTTGAGGGCTAGGCTTAGAGAGACGGTTAGGGTTAGGATTGGACCTAGGGTTTTGGTTATGTGGAGGGCTAGGGTTAGAGTGGCCGTTAGGGTTAGGATTGGACCTGGGGTTAGGCTTATGTTGAGGGCTAGGGTCAGAGAGACGGTTAGGGTTAGGATTGGACCTAGGGTTAGGCTTATGTTTAGGGCTAGGGTCAGAGAGACGGTTAGGGTTGGGATTCGACGTAGGGTTAGGGTTATGTTGAGGGCTAGGGTTAGAGAGACGGTTAGGTTTTAGGATTGGACCTACGGTTAAGGTTAGGTTGAGGGCTAGGGTTAGAGAGACGGTTAGGGTTAGGATTGGAACTAGGGTTAGGGTTATGTTGAGGGCTAGCGTTACAGAGGCAGTTAGGGTTAGGATTGGACCTATGGTTAGGGTTATGTTGAGGGCTAGGGTTAGAGAGACCGTTAGGGTTCGGATTGGACCTAGGCTTGGGGTTATGTTGAGGGCTAGGGTTAGAGAGAGAGTTAGGGTTAGGATTGGCCCTAGGATTAGGGTTATGTTGAGGGCTAGGGTTAGAGAGACGGTTAGGGTTAGGATTGGACCTAGGGTTCGGGTTATGTTGAGGGCTAGGGTTAGAGAGACGGTTAGGGTTAGGATTCTACGTAGGGTTAGGGTTATGTAGAGGGCTAAGTTTAGAGAGACGGTTAGGGTTAGGATTGGACCGAGGGTTAGGGTTATGTTGAGGGCTAGGGTTAGAGAGATGCTTAGGGTTAGGATTGGACCTAGGGTTAGGGTTATGTTGAGGGATAGGGTTAGAGAGACGGTTAGGGTTTGGGTTGGACCTAGGGTCAGGGTTATGTTGAGGGCTAGGTTTAGAGAGACGGTTAGGGTTAGGATTGGACTAGGGTTAGGGTTAGGTTGAGGGCTAGGGTTAGAGAGACGGTTAGGGTTAGGATTGGACCTAGGGTAAGGGTTATGTTGAGGGCTAGGGTTAGAGAGACGGTTAGGTTTAGGATTGGACCTAGGGTAAGGGTTATGTTGAGGGCTAGGGTTAGAGAGACGGTTAGGGTTAGGATTGGATCTAGGCTTGGGGTTATGTTGAGGGCTAGGGTTAGAGAGACGGTTAGGGTTAGGATTGGACCTAGGATTAGGGTTATGTTGAGGGCTAGGGTTAGAGAGACGGTTAGGGTTAGGATTGGATCTAGGCTTGGGGTTATGTTGAGGGCTAGGGTTAGAGAGACGGTTAGGGTTAGGATTGGACCTAAGGTTAGGTTTAGGTTGAGGGCTAGGGTTAGAGAGACGGTTAGGGTTAGGATTGGACCTAGGGTTAGGGTTATGTTGAGGGCTAGGGTTAGAGAGACAGTTAGGGTTAGGGTTGGACCTAGGGTTAGGGTTAGGTTGAGGGCAAGGGTAAGAGATACGGTCAGGGTTAGATTTGGTCCCAGGGTTAGGGTGAGGTTGAGGACTAGGTTTAGAGAGACGGTTAGGGTTAGGATTGGACCTTGGGTTAGGATTAGGTTGAGGGCTAGGGTTAGAGAGACGGTCAGGGTTAGGATTCGACCTAAGGTTAGGGTTATGTTGAGGGCTAGGGTTAGAGAGACAGTTAGGGTTAGGATTGGACCTAGGGTTAGGGTTGTGTTGAGGGATAGGGTTAGAGAGACGGTTAGGGTTAGAATTGGACCTAGGGTTGGGGTTAGGTTGAGGGCTACGTTTCGAGAGACAGTTAGGGTTAGGATTGGACGTAGGGTTAGGGTTAGGTTGAGGGCTAGGGTTAGAGAGACGGTTAGGGTGAGCATTGGACCTAGGGTTAGGGTTATGTTGAGTGCTAAGGTTAGAGAGACGGTTTGGGTTAGGATTGGACCTAGAGTTAGGGTTAGGTTGAGGGCTACTGAGAGAGACGGTTAGGGTTAGGATTGGACCTAGGGTTAGGGTTATGTTGAGGGCTAAGGTTAGAGAGACGGTTAGGGTTAGGATTGGACCTAGGGTTAGGGTTATGTTGAGAGGTAGGGTTAGAGAGACGGTTAGGGTTAGGATTGGAACTAGGGTTAGGGTTATGTTGAGGGCTAGGGTTAGAGAGAGGGTTAGGATTACGATTGGACCTAGGGTTAGGGTTATGTTGAGGGCTAGTGTTAGAGAGACGGTTAGGGTTTGGATTGGACCTAGGGTTTGGGTTATGTAGAGGGCTAGAGTTAGAGAGACCGTTAGGGTTAGAATTCGACCTAGGGTTAGTGTTATGTTGAGGGCTAGGGTTAATGAGAGGGTTAGGGTTAGGATTGGACCTAGGGTTAGGGTTATGTTGAGGGCTAGGGTTAGAGAGAGGGTTAGGGTTAGGATAGGACCTAGGGTTAGGGTTATGTTGAGGGCTAGGGTTAGAGAGACGGTCAGCGTTAGGATCGGACCTAGGGTTAGGGTTATGTTGAGGGCTAGGTTTAGAGAGACGGTTAGGGTTAGGATTGAACATAGTGTTAGGGTTATATTGAGGGCTAGGGTTAGAGAGACGGTTAGGGTTAGGATTGGACCTAGGGTTAGGGTTATGTTGAGGGCTAGGGTTAGAGAGACGGTTAGGGTTAGGATTGGACCTAGGGTTAGGGTTAGGTTGAGGGCTGAGTTAGAGAGACGGTTAGGGTTAGGATTGGACCTAGGGTTAGGGTTAGGTTGAGGGCTAGGTTTAGACAGACCGTTAGGGTTAGGATTGGACCTAGGGTTAGGCTTATGTTTAGGGCTAGGGTCAGAGAGACGGTTAGGGTTAGGATTCGACGTAGGGTTAGGTTTATGTTGAGGTCTAGGGTTAGAGAGACGGTCAGGGTTAGGATTGGACCTAGAGTTAAGGTTATGTTGAGGGCTAGGGTTAGAGAGACAGTCAGGGTTAGGATTGGACCTAGGGTTAGGGTTATGTTGAGGGCCAGGTTTAGAGAGACTGTCAGGGTTAGGATTGGACCTAGGGTTAGGGTTATGTTGAGGGCTAGGGTTAGAGAGTCGCTTAGGGTTAGGATTGGACCTAGGGTTAGGGTTATGTTGAGGGCTAGGGTTAGAGAGACGGTTAGGGTTAGGATTGGACCTAGGGTTATGGTTATGTTGAGGGCTAGGGTTAGAGAGACGGTTAGGGTTAGGATTGGACCTTGGGTTAGGATTATGTTGAGGGCTAGGGTTAGAGAGACGGTCAGGGTTAGGATTGGCGCTAGGGTTAGGGTTATGTTGAGGGCTAGTGTGCGAGAGACGGTTAGGGTTAGGATTGGACTTAGGGTTAGGGTTATGTTGAGGGCTTGGGTTAGAGAGACGGTTAGGGTTAGAATTGGGCCTAGGTTTAGGGTTATCTTGAAGGCTAGGTTTAGAGAGAGGGTTAGGGATAGGACTAGACCTAGGGTTGGGGTTAGGTTGAGGGCTACGGTTACAGAGACAGTTAGGGTTAGGATTGGACCTAGGGTTAGGGTTAGGTTGAGGGCTAGGGTTAGAGAGACGGTTAGGGTTAGGATTGGACCTAGGGTTAGGGTTAGGTTTAGGGCTAGGGTTATAGAGACGGTCAGGATTAGGATTGGCCCTGGGGTTAGGGTTATGCTGAGGGCTAGGGTTAGAGAGTCGGTTATGGCTAGGATTGGACCTAGGGTTAGGGTTAGATTGAGGGCTTGGGTTAGAGAGACGGTTAGGGTGAGGATTGGACCTAGGGTTAGGGTTATGTTGAGGGCTAGGGTTAGAGAGACGATTAGGGTTAGGATTGAACATAGTGTTAGGGTTATATTGAGGGCTAGGGTTAGAGAGAAAGTTAGGGTTAGGAATGGACCTGGGGTTAGGGTTATGTTGAGGGCTAGGCTTAGTGAGACGGTCAGGGTTAGGATTGGCCCTAGGGTTAGGGTTATGTTGAGGGCTAGGGTTAGAGAGACGGTTAGGGTTAGGATTGGACCTAGGGTTAGGGTTATGTTGAGGGCTAGGGTTAGAGAGACGGTTAGGGTTAGGATTGGACCTAGGGTTAGGGTTTGGTTGAGGGCTACTGAGAGAGACGGTTAGGGTTAGAATTGGACCTAGGGTTAGGGTTATGTTGAGGGCTAGGGTTAGAGAGACGGTTAGGGTTAGGATTGGACCTAGGGTTAGGGTTATGTTGAGAGGTAGGGTTAGAGAGACGGTTAGGGTTAGGATTGGACCTAGGGTTCGGGTTATCTTGAGGGCTAGGGTTAGAGAGACGGTTAGGGTTAGGATTCTACGTAGGGTTAGGGTTATGTAGAGGGCTATGTTTAGAGAGACGGTTAGGGTTAGGATTGGACCTAGGATAAGGGTTATGTTGAGGGCTCGGATTAGAGAGACTTTTAGGGTTAGGATTGGACCAAGGGTTTAGGTTATGTTGAGGGCTACGGTTAGAGAGATGGTTATGGCTAGGATTGGACCTAGGGTTAGGGTTATTTTGAGGGCTAGGTTTAGAGAGCCGGTTAGGGTTAGGATTGGACCTAGGGTTAGGGTTATGTTGAGGGTTAGGGTTAGAGAGACGGTTAGGTTTAGTATTGGACATAGGATTAGGGTTATGTTGAGGGCTAGGTTTAGAGAGACGTATAGGGTTAGGATTGGACCTAGGGTTAGGGTTATGTTGAGGGCAAGTGTTAGAGAGACTGTTAGGGTTAGGATTGGAACTAGGGTTAGGGTTAGGTTGAGGGCTAGGGTTAGAGAGACGGTTAGGGTGAGGATTGCACTTAGGGTTAGGGTTATGTTGAGGGTTCGGATTGGAGCTAAGGTTGGGGTTATGTTGAGGGCTAGGGTTAGAGACACGGTCAGGGTTAGGATTGGACCTAGGTTTAGGGTTATGTTGAGGGCTAGGGTTAGAGAGACGCTTAGGGTTAGGATTGGACCTAGGGTTAGGGTTATGTTGAGGGCTAGGGTTAGAGACGGTTAGGGTTAGGATTGGACCTTGGGTTAGGATTATGTTGAGGGCTAGGGTTAGAGAGACGGTCAGGGTTAGGATTGGCGCTAGGGTTAGGGTTATGTTGAGGGCTAGTGTGCGAGAGACGGTTAGGGTTAGGATTGGACTTAGGGTTAGGGTTATGTTGAGGGCTTGGGTTAGAGAGACCGTTAGGGTTAGAATTGGGCCTAGGGTTAGGGTTATCTTGAAGGCTAGGTTTAGAGAGAGGGTTAGGGTTAGGAGTAGACCTAGGGTTGGGGTTAGGTTGAGGGCTACGGTTACAGAGACAGTTAGGGTTAGGATTGGACCTAGGGTTAGGGTTATGTTGAGGGCTAGGGTTAGAGAGACGATTAGGGTTAGGATTGAACATAGTGTTAGGGTTATATTGAGGGCTAGGGTTAGAGAGACGGTTAGGGTTAGGATTGGACCTAGGGTTAGGGTTATGTTGAGGGCTAGGGTTAGAGAGACGGTTAGGGTTAGGATTGGACCTAGGGTTAGGGTTTGGTTGAGGGCTACTGAGAGAGACGGTTAGGGTTAGAATTGGACCTAGGGTTAGGGTTATGTTGAGGGCTAGGGTTAGAGAGACGGTTAGGGTTAGGATTGGACCTAGGGTTAGGGTTATGTTGAGAGGTAGGGTTAGAGAGACGGTTAGGGTTAGGATTGGACCTAGGGTTCGGGTTATGTTGAGGGCTAGGGTTAGAGAGACGGTTAGGGTTAGGATTCTACGTAGGGTTAGGGTTATGTAGAGGGCTATGTTTAGAGAGACGGTTAGGGTTAGGATTGGACCGAGGGTTAGGGTTATGTTGAGGGCTAGGGTTAGAGAGATGCTTAGGGTTAGGATTGGACCTAGGGTTAGGGTTATGTTGAGGGCTAGGGTTAGAGAGACGGTTAGGGTTTGGGTTGGACCTAGGGTCAGGGTTATGTTGAGGGCTAGGGTTAGAGAGACGGTTAGGGTTAGGATTGGATTAGGGTTAGGGTTAGGTTGAGGGCTAGGGTTAGAGAGACGGTTAGGGTTAGGATTGGACCTAGGATAAGGGTTATGTTGAGGGCTAGGGTTAGAGAGACGGTTAGGGTTAGGATTGGACGTAGGGTTAGGGTTATGTAGAGGGCTAAGTTTAGAGAGACGGTTAGGGTTAGGATTGGACCGAGGGTTAGGGTTATGTTGAGGGCTAGGGTTAGAGAGATGCTTAGGGTTAGGATTGGACCTAGGGTTAGGGTTATGTTGAGGGCTACGGTTAGAGAGACGGTTAGGGTTTGGATTGGACCTAGGGTTAGGGTTATGTTGAGGGCTAGGGTTAGAGAGACGGTTAGGGTTAGGATTGGACCTAGGGTTAGGGTTAGGTTGAGGGCTAGGGTTAGAGAGACGGCTAGGGTTAGGATTGGACCTAGGGTTAGGGTTATGTTGAGGGCTAGGCTTAGAGAGACGGTTAGTGTTAGGATTGGATCTAGGCTTGGGGTTATGTTGAGGGCTAGGGTTAGAGAGACGGTTAGGGTTAGGATTGGACCTAGGGTTAGGGTTAGGTTTAGGGCTAGGGTTATAGAGACGGTCAGGGTTAGGATTGGCCCTGGGGTTAGGGTTATGCTGAGGGCTAGGGTTAGAGAGTCGGTTATGGCTAGGATTGGACCTAGGGTTAGGGTTAGATTGAGGGCTTGGGTTAGAGAGACGGTTAGGGTGAGGATTGGACCTAGGGTTAGGGTTATGTTGAGGGCTAGGGTTAGAGAGACGATTAGGGTTAGGATTGAACATAGTGTTAGGGTTATATTGAGGGCTAGGGTTAGAGAGACAGTTAGGGTTAGGAATGGACCTGGGGTTAGGGTTATGTTGAGGGCTAGGCTTAGTGAGACGGTCAGGGTTAGGATTGGCCCTAGGGTTAGGGTTATGTTGAGGGCTAGGGTTAGAGAGACGGTTAGGGTTAGGATTGGACCTAGGGTTAGGGTTATGTTGAGGGCTAGGGTTAGAGAGACGGTTAGGGTTAGGATTGGACCTAGGGTTAGGGTTGTGTTGAGGGTTAGGGTTAGAGAGACAGTTAGGGTTAGGATTGGACGTAGGGTTAGGGTTAGGTTGAGGGCTAGGGTTAGAGAGACGGTTAGGGTGAGCATTGGACCTAGGGTTAGGGTTATGTTGAGGGCTAAGGTTAGAGAGACGGTTTGGGTTAGGATTGGACCTAGGGTTAGGGTTAGGTTGAGGGCTACTGAGAGAGACGGTTAGGGTTAGGATTGGACCTAGGGTTAGGGTTATGTTGAGGGCTAAGCTTAGAGAGACGGTTAGGGTTAGGATTGGACCTAGGGTTAGGGTTATGTTGAGAGGTAGGGTTAGAGAGACGGTTAGGGTTAGGATTGGAACTAGGGTTAGGGTTATGTTGAGGGCTAGGGTTAGAGAGAGGGTTAGGGTTACGATTGGACCTAGGGTTAGGGTTATGTTGAGGGCTAGTGTTAGAGAGACGGTTAGGGTTTGGATTGGACCTAGGGTTTGGGGTATGTAGAGGGCTAGGGTTAGAGAGACCGTTAGGGTTAGAATTCGACCTAGGGTTAGTGTTATGTTGAGGGCTAGGGTTAATGAGAGGGTTAGGGTTAGGATTGGACCTAGGGTTAGGGTTATGTTGAGGGCTAGGGATAGAGAGACGGTTAGGGTTAGGATTGGACCTAGGGTTAGGGTTATGTTGAGGGCTAGGGTTAGAGAGAGGGTTAGGGTTAGGATAGGACCTAGGGTTAGGGTTATGTTGAGGGCTAGGGTTAGAGAGACGGTCAGGGTTAGGATCGGACCTAGGGTTAGGGTTATGTTGAGGGCTAGGGTTAGAGAGACGGTTAGGGTTAGGATTGGACCTAGGGTTGGGGTTAGGTTGAGGGCTAGGGTTAGAGAGAGCGTTAGGGTTAGGTTTGGACCTAGGGTTAGGGTTAGGTTGAGGGCTAGGGTTAGAGAGACGGTTAGGGTTAGGATTGGACCTAGGGTTAGGGTTAGGTTGAGGGCTGAATTAGAGAGACTGTTAGGGTTAGGATTGGACCTAGGGTTAGGGTTAGGTTGAGGGCTAGGGTTAGACAGACAGTTAGGGTTAGGATTGGACCTAGGGTTAGGGTTAGGTTGAGGGCTAGGCTGAGAGAGACGGTTAGGGTTAGCTTTGGACCTAGGGTTAGGGTTATGTTGAGGGCTCGGGTTAGAGAGACTTTTAGGGTTAGGTTTGGACCAAGGGTTTAGGTTATGTTGAGGGCTACGGTTAGAGAGATGGTTATGGCTAGGATTGGACCTAGGGTTAGGGTTATTTTGAGGGCTAGGTTTAGAGAGACGGTTAGGGTTAGGATTGGACCTAGGGTTAGGGTTATGTTGAGGGTTAGGGTTAGAGAGACGGTTAGGGTTAGTATTGGACATAGGATTAGGGTTATGTTGAGGGCTAGGTTTAGAGAGACGTTTAGGGTTAGGATTGGACCTAGGGTTAGGGTTATGTTGAGGGCAAGGGTTAGAGAGACTGTTAGGGTTAGGATTGGAACTAGGGTTAGGGTTAGGTTGAGGGCTGGGTTAGAGAGACGGTTAGGGTGAGGATTGGACTTAGGGTTAGGGTTATGTTGAGGGTTCGGATTGGAGCTAAGGTTGGGGTTATGTTGAGGGCTAGGGTTAGAGACACGGTCAGGGTTAGGATTGGACCTAGGGTTAGGCTTATGTTTAGGGCTAGGGTCAGAGAGACGGTTAGGGTTAGGATTCGACGTAGGGTTAGGGTTATGTTGAGGGCTAGGGTTAGAGAGACGGTCAGGGTTAGGATTGGACCTAGAGTTGAGGTTATGTTGAGGGCTAGGGTTAGAGAGACAGTCAGGGTTAGGATTGGACCTAGGGTTAGGGTTATGTTGAGGGCTAGGTTTAGAGATTCTGTCAGGGTTAGGATTGGACCTAGGGTTAGGGTTATGTTGAGGGCTAGGGTTAGAGAGTCGCTTAGGTTTAGGATTGGATCTAGGGTTAGGGTTATGTTAAGGGCTAGGGTTAGAGAGGCGGTTAGGGTTAGGATTGGACCTAGGGTTAGGGTTATGTTGAGGGCTAGGGTTAGAGAGACTGTCAGCGTTAGGATTGGACCTAGGGTTAGGGTTATGTTGAGGCCTAGGTTTAGAGAGACGGTTAGGGTTAGGATTGGACCTAGGGTTAGGGTTATGTTGAGGGCTAGGGTTAGAGAGACGCTTAGGGTTAGGATTGGACCTAGGGTTAGGGTTATGTTGAGGGCTAGGGTTAGAGAGGCGGTTAGGGTTAGGATTGGACCTAGGATTAGGATTATGTTGAGGGCAAGGGTTAGAGAGACTGTTAGGGTTAGGATTGGACCTAGGGTTAGGGTTATGTTGAGGGCTAGTGTGCGAGAGACGGTTAGGGTTAGGATTGGACTTAGGGTTAGGGTTATGTTGAGGGCTTGGGTTAGAGAGACGGTTAGGGTTAGAATTGGACCTAGGGTTAGGGTTATCTTGAAGGCTAGGTTTAGAGAGAGGGTTAGCGTTAGGATTAGACCTAGGGTTGGGGTTAGGTTGAGGGCTACGGTTACAGAGACAGTTAGGGTTAGGATTGGACCTAGGATTAGGGTTAGGTTGAGGGCTAGGGTTAGAGAGACGGTTAGGGTTAGGATTGGACCTAGGGTTAGGGTTAGGTTTAGGGCTAGGGTTAGAGAGACGGTCAGGGTTAGGATTGGCCCTGGGGTTAGGGTTATGCTGAGGGCTAGGGTTAGAGAGTCGGTTATGGCTAGGATTGGACCTAGGGTTAGGGTTAGATTGAGGGCTTGGGTTAGAGAGACGATTAGGGTTAGGATTGAACATAGTGTTAAGGTTATATTGAGGGCTAGGGTTAGAGAGACAGTTAGGGTTAGGAATGGACCTGGGGTTAGGGTTATGTTGAGGGCTAGGGTTAGAGAGACGGTTAGGGTTAGGATTGGACCTAGGGTTAGGGTTTGGTTGAGGGCTACTGAGAGAGACGGTTAGGGTTAGAATTGGACCTAGGGTTAGGGTTATGTTGAGGGCTAGGGTTAGAGAGTCGGTTAGGGTTAGGATTGGACCTAGGGTTAGGGTTATGTTGAGAGGTAGGGTTAGAGAGACGGTTAGGGTTCGGATTGGAACTAGGGTTAGGGTTATGTTGAGGGCTAGGGTTAGAATGAGGGTTAGGGTTACGATTGGACCTAGGGTTAGGGTTATGTTGAGGGCTAGTGTTAGAGAGACGGTTAGGGTTTGGATTGGACCTAGGGTTAGGGTTATGTTGAGGGCTAGGGTTAGAGAGACCGTTAGGGTTAGAATTCGACCTAGGGTTAGGGTTATGTTGAGGGCTAGGTTTAGAGAGACGGTTAGGGTGAGGATTGGACCTAGGGTTAGGGTTAGGTTGAGGGGTAGGTTTAGAGAGACGGTTAGGGTTAGGATTGGACCTAGGGTTAGGGTTTTGTTGAGGGCTAGGGTTAGAGAGACGGTTAGGGTTACAATTGGTCTTAGGGTTAGGGTTATGTTGAGGGCTTGGGTTAGAGAGACGCTTAGTCCTAGGATTGGACCTAGGGTTAGGGTTAGGTTGAGGGCTAAGGTTAGAGAGACGGTTAGGATGAGGATTGGACATAGGGTTAGGGTTATGTTGAGGGCTAGGGTTAGAGCGACGGTTAGGCTTAGGATTGGACGTCGTATTAGGTTTAGGTTGAGGGCTAGGGTTAGAGAGACGGTTAGGGTTAGGATTGGACCTAGGGTTAGGGTTAGGTTGAGGGCTAGGGTTAGAGAGACGGTTAGGGTTAGGATTGGACCTAGGGTTAGAGTTATGTTGAGGGCTAGGGTTAGAAAGAAGGTCAGGGTTAGGATTGGACCTAGGGTTAGGGTTATGTTGAGGGCTAGGGTTAGAGAGACGGTCAGGGTTAGGATTGGACCTAGGGTTACGGTTATGTTCCGGGCTAGAGTTAGAGAGACGGTTAGGGTTAGGATTGTACCTAGGGTTAGGGTTATGTTGAGGGCTAGGTTTAGAGAGACGGTTATGGTTTGGTATGGACCTAGGGTTAGGGTTATGTTGAGGGCTAGGGTCAGAGACACAGTTAGGGTTAGGATTGGACCTAGGGTTAGGGTTATGTTGAGGGCTAGGGTTAGAGAGACGGTTAAGGTTAGGTTTGGACCTAGGGTTAGGGTTATGTTGAGGCTCGGGTTAGAGAGACTTTTAGGGTTAGGATTGGACCTAGGGTTTAGGTTATGATGAGGGCTAGGGTTAGAGAGATGGTTATGGTTAGGATTGGACCTAGGGTTAGGGTTATTTTGAGGGCTAGGTTTAGAGAGACGGTTAGGGTTAGGATTGGACCTAGGGTTAGGGTTATGTTGAGGGTTAGGGTTAGAGAGACTTTTAGGGTTAGTATTGGACATAGGATTAGGGTTATGTTGAGGGCTACGTTTAGAGAGACGTTTAGGGTTAGGATTGGACCTAGGGTTAGGGTTATGTTGAGGGCAAGGGTTAGAGAGACTGTTAAGGTTAGGATTGGACCTAGGGTTAGTGTTAGGTTGAGGGCTAGGGTTAGAGAGACGGTTAGGGTGAGGATTGGACCTAGGGTTAGGGTTATGTTGAGGGTTCGGATTGGAGCTAAGGTTAGGGTTATGTTGAGGGCTAGGGTTAGAGACACGGTCAGGGTTAGGATTGCACCTAGGGTTAGTGTTATGTTGAGGGCTAGGGTTAGAGAGAAGGTCATGGTTAGGATTGGACCTAGGGTTAGGGTTATGTTGAGGGCTAGGGCTAGAGAGACGGTCAGGGTTAGGATTGGACGTCGTATTAGGTTTAGGTTGAGGGCTAGCGTTAGAGAGACGGTTAAGGTTAGGATTGGACCTAGCGTTAGGTTTAGGCTGAGGGCTAGCGTTAGAAAGACGGTTAGGGTTAGGATGGTACCTAGGGTTAGGGTTAGGTTGAGGGCTAGGTTTAGAGAGACGGTTAGGGTTAGGATTGGACATAGGGTTAGGGTTAGGTTGAGGACTAGGGTTAGAGAGACGGTCAGGGTTAGGATTGGACCTAGGGTTAGGGTTTTGTTCCGGTCTAGGTTTAGAGAGACTGTTAGGGTTAGGATTGGACCTAGGGTTAGGGTTATGTTGAGGGCTAGTGTTAGAGAGACGGTTAGGGTGAGGATTGGACCTAGGGTTAGGGTTATGTTGAAGGCTAGGGTTAGAGAGACGGTTAGGGTTAGGATTGGACCTAGGGTTAGGGTTATTTGGAGGGATAGGGTTAGAGGGACAGTTAGGGTTAGGATTGGAACTAGGGTTATAGTTATGTTGAGGGCTAGGGTTAGAGAGACGGTTAGGGTCAGGATTGGACCTAGGGATAGGGTTATGTTGAGGGCTAGGGTTAGAGAGACGGTTAGGGTTAGGATTGGACCTAGGGTTAGGGTTATGTGAGGGCTAGGGTTAGAGAGACGGTTAAGGTGAGGATTGGACCTAGGGGTAGGGTTATGTTGAGGGCTAGGGTTAGAGAGAAGTTTAGGGTTAGGATTGGACCTAGGGTTAGGGTTATGTTGAGGGCAAGGGTTAGAGAGACTGTCAGGGTTAGGATTGGACCTAGGGTTAGGGTTATGTTGCGGGCTAGGGTTAGAGAGACGGTCAGGGTTAGGATTGGCCCTAGGGTTAGGGTTATGTTGAGGGCTAGGGTTAGAGAGACGATCAGGGTTAGGATTGGTCCTAGGGTTAGGGTTATGTTGAGGGCTAGGTTTAGAGAGACGGTTACGGTTTGGTTTGGACCTAGGGTTAGGGTTATGTTAAGGGCTAGGGTTAGGATTGGACGTCGTATTAGGTTTAGGTTGAGGTCTAGGGTTAGAGAGACGGTTAGGGTTAGGATTGGACCTAGGGTTAGGGTTAGGTTGAGGGCTAGGGTTACAGAGACGGTTAGGGTTAGGTTTGGACCTAGGGTTAGGGTTATGTTGAGGGCTAGGTTTAGAAAGAAGGTCAGGGTTAGGATTGGACCTAGGGTTAGCGTTATGTTCCGGGCTAGGGTTAGAGAGACGGTTAGGGTTAGGATTGGACCTAGGGTTAGGGTTATGTTGAGGGCTAGGGTTAGAGAGACGCTTAGGGTGAGGATTGGACCTAGGGTTAGGGTTATGTTGCAGGCTAGGGTTAGACAGACGGTTAGGGTTAGGTTGGACCTAGGGTTATGGTTATGTTGAGGGCTAGGGTTAGAGAGACGGTTAGGGTCAGGATTGGACCTAGGGATAGGGTTATGTTGAGGACTAGGGTTAGAGAGACGGTTAGGGTTAGGATTGGACCTAGGGTTAGGGTTATGTGAGCCCTAGGGTTAGAGAGACGGTTAAGGTTAGGATTGGACCTAGGGTTAGTGTTAGGTTGAGGGCTAGGGTTAGAGAGAAGTTTAAGGTTAGGATTGGACCTAGGGTTAGGGTTATGTTGAGGGCAAGGGTTAGAGAGACTGTCAGGGTTAGATTGGAACTAGGGTTAGGGTTATGTTGAGGGCTAGGGTTAGAGAGACCGTCAGGGTTAGGATTGGCCCTAGGGTTAGGGTTATGTTGGGGGCTAGGGTTAGAGAGACGGTTAGTGTTAGGATTGGACCTAGGGTTCGGGTTAGGTTGAGGGCTAGGGTTTGAGAGACGGTTAGGGGTAGGATTGGACCTAAGGTTAGAGTTAGGTTGAGGGCTAGGGTTAGAGAGACAGTTAGGGTTAGGATTGGACCTAGGGTTAGGGTTATGTTAAGGGCTAGGGTTAGAGAGACGGTTAGGGTTAGGATTGGACCTTCGGTTAGGGTAAGGTTGAAGGCTAGGTTTAGAGATACGGTCAGGGTTAGATTTGGTCCCAGGGTTAGGGTTAGGTTGAGGGCTAGGCTTAGAGAGTCGGTTAGGTTTAGGATTGGACCTAGGGTTAGGGTTATGTTAAGGGCTAGGCTTAGAGAGACGGTTAGGGTTAGGATTGGACCTAGGGTTACGGTTATGTGGAGGGCTACTGTTAGAGCGGCCGTTAGGGTTAAGATTGGACCTAGGGTTAGATTATGTTGAGGGCTCGGGTCAGAGAGACGGTTAGGGTTAGGATTGGACCTAGGGTTAGGCTTATGTTTAGGGCTAGGGTCAGAGAGACGGTTAGGGTTAGGATTCGACGTAGGGTTAGGGTTATGTTGAGGGCTAGGGTTAGAGAGACTGTCAGGGTTAGGATTGGACCTAGGGTTAGGGTTATGTTGAGGGCTAGGGTTAGAGAGACGCTTAGGGTTAGGATTGGACCTAGGGTTAGGGTTGTGTTAAGGGCTAGGGTTAGAGAGGCGGTTAGGGTTAGGATTGGACCTAGGGTTAGGGTTATGTTGAGGGCTAGGGTTAGAGAGACGGTTCGGGTTAGGATTGGACCTAGGGTTAGGGTTATGTTGAGGGCTAGGGTTAGAGAGAAGGTCAGGGTTAGGATTGGACCTAGGGTTAGTGTTATGTTGAGGGCTAGGGCTAGAGAGACGGTCAGGGTTAGGATTGGTCGTCGTATTAGGTTTAGGTTGAGGGCTAGGTTTAGAGAGACGGTTAAGGTTAGGATTGGACCTAGCGTTAGGGTTAGGTTGAGGGCTAGGGTTAGAGAGACGGTTAGGGTTAGGATTGTACCTAGGGTTAGGGTTAGGTTGAGGGCTAGCTTAGAGAGACGGTTAGGGTTAGGATTGGACATAGGGTTAGGGTTAGGTTGAGGGCTAGGTTTAGAGAGACGGTTAGGGTTAGGGTTGGACCTAGGGTTAGGGTTTTCTGAGGCCTAGGGTTAGAGAGACGGTTAGGGTTAGGATTGGTCCTAGGGTTAGGGTTATGTTGAGGGCTAGGGTTAGAGAGACGGTTAGTGCTAGGATTGGATCTAGGGTTAGGGTTAGGTTGAGGGCTAAGTTTAGAGAGATGGTTAGGATGAGGATTGGACATAGGGTTAGGGTTATGTTGAGGGCTAGGGTTAGAGCGACGGCTAGGGTTAGGATTGGACGTCGTATTAGGTTTAGGTTGAGGGCTAGGATTAGAGAGACGGTTAGGGTTAGGATTGGACCTAGGGTTAGGGTTAGGTTGAGGGCTAGGGTTACACAGACGGTTAGGGTTAGGATTGGACCTAGGGTTAGGGTTATGTTGAGGGCTAGGGTTAGAAAGAAGGTCAGGGCTAGGATTGGACCTAGGGTTAGGGTTATGTTGAGGGCTAGGGTTAGAGAGACGCTTAGGGTGAGGATTGGACCTAGGGTTAGGGTTATGTGAGGTCTAGGGTTAGAGAGACGGTTAAGGTTAGGATTGGAACTAGGGTTAGGGTTATGTTGAGGGCTAGGGTTAGAGAGACGGTCAGGGTTAGGATTGGCCCTAGGGTTAGGGTTATGTTGGGGGCTAGGTTTAGAGAGACGGTTAGTGTTAGGATTGGACCTAGGGTTCGGGTTAGGTTGAGGGCTAGGGTTACAGAGACGGTTAGGGTTAGGATTGGGCCTAGGGTTAGGGTTATGTTGAGGGCTAGGGTTAGAAAGAAGGTCAGGGTTAGGATTGGACCTAGGGTTAGCGTTATGTTCCGGGCTAGGGTTAGAGAGACGGTTAGGGTTAGGATTGGACCTAGGGTTAGGGTTATGTTGAGGGCTAGGGTTAGAGAGACGGTTAGGGTTAGGATTGGACCTAGGGTTAGTGTTAGGTTGAGGGCTAGGGTTAGAGAGAAGTTTAAGGTTAGGATTGGACCTAGGGTTAGGGTTATGTTGAGGGCAAGGGTTAGAGAGACTGTCAGGGTTAGGATTGGAACTAGGGTTAGGGTTATGTTGAGGGCTAGGGTTAGAGAGACGGTCAGGGTTAGGATTGGCCCTAGGGTTAGGGTTATGTTGGGGGCTAGGGTTAGAGAGACGGTTAGTGTTAGGATTGGACCTAGGGTTCGGGTTAGGTTGAGGGCTAGGGTTTGAGAGACGGTTAGGGGTAGGATTGGACCTAAGGTTAGAGTTAGGTTGAGGGCTAGGGTTAGAGAGTCGGTTAGGGTTAGGATTGGACCTAGGGTTAGGGTAAGGTTGAAGGCTAGGTTTAGAGATACGGTCAGGGTTAGATTTGGTCCCAGGGTTAGGGTTAGGTTGAGGGCTAGGCTTAGAGAGTCGGTTAGGGTTAGGATTGGACCTAGGGTTAGGGTTATGTTGAGGGCTAGGCTTAGAGAGACGGTTAGGGTTAGGATTGGACCTAGGGTTAGGGTAAGGTTGAAGGCTAGGTTTAGAGATACGGTCAGGGTTAGATTTGGTCCCAGGGTTAGGGTTAGGTTGAGGGCTAGGCTTAGAGAGTCGGTTAGGGTTAGGATTGGACCTAGGGTTAGGGTTATGTTGAGGGCTAGGCTTAGAGAGACGGTTAGGGTTAGGATTGGACCTAGGGTTACGGTTATGTGGAGGGCTACTGTTAGAGCGGCCGTTAGGGTTAAGATTGGACCTAGGGTTAGGCTTATGTTGAGGGCTAGGGTCAGAGAGACGGTTAGGGTTAGGATTGGACCTAGGGTTAGGCTTATGTTTAGGGCTAGGGTCAGAGAGACGGTTAGGGTTAGGATTCGACGTAGGGTTAGGGTTATGTTGAGGGCTAGGGTTAGAGAGACTGTCAGGGTTAGGATTGGACCTAGGGTTAGGGTTATGTTGAGGGCTAGGGTTAGAGAGACGCTTAGGGTTAGGATTGGACCTAGGGTTAGGGTTGTGTTAAGGGCTAGGGTTAGAGAGGCGGTTAGGGTTAGGATTGGACCTAGGGTTAGGGTTATGTTGAGGGCTAGGGTTAGAGAGACGGTTCGGGTTAGGATTGGACCTAGGGTTAGGGTTATGTTGAGGGCTAGGGTTAGAGAGAAGGTCAGGGTTAGGATTGGACCTAGGGTTAGTGTTATGTTGAGGGCTAGGGCTAGAGAGACGGTCAGGGTTAGGATTGGACGTCGTATTAGGTTTAGGTTGAGGGCTAGGTTTAGAGAGACGGTTAAGGTTAGGATTGGACCTAGCGTTAGGGTTAGGTTGAGGGCTAGGGTTAGAGAGACGGTTAGGGTTAGGATTGTACCTAGGGTTAGGGTTAGGTTGAGGGCTAGCTTAGAGAGACGGTTAGGGTTAGGATTGGACATAGGGTTAGGGTTAGGTTGAGGCCTAGGTTTAGAGAGACGGTTAGGGTTAGGGTTGGACCTAGGGTTAGGGTTTTCTGAGGCCTAGGGTTAGAGAGACGGTTAGGGTTAGGATTGGTCCTAGGGTTAGGGTTATGTTGAGGGCTAGGGTTAGAGAGACGGTTAGTGCTAGGATTGGATCTAGGGTTAGGGTTAGGTTGAGGGCTAAGTTTAGAGAGACGGTTAGGATGAGGATTGGACATAGGGTTAGGGTTATGTTGAGGGCTAGGGTTAGAGCGACGGCTAGGGTTAGGATTGGACGTCGTATTAGGTTTAGGTTGAGGGCTAGGGTTAGAGAGACGGTTAGGGTTAGGATTGGACCTAGGGTTAGGGTTAGGTTGAGGGCTAGGGTTACAGAGACGATTAGGGTTAGGATTGGACCTAGGGTTAGGGTTATGTTGAGGGATTAGGGTTAGAAAGAAGGTCAGGGTTAGGATTGGACCTAGGGTTAGCGTTATGTTCCGGGCTAGGGTTAGAGAGACGGTTAGGGTTAGGATTGGACCTAGGGTTAGGGTTATGTTGAGGGCTAGGGTTAGAGAGACGCTTAGGGTGAGGATTGGACCTAGGGTTAGGGTTATGTTGAAGGCTAGGGTTAGAGAGACGGTTAGGGTTAGGATTGGAACTAGGGTTAGGGTTATGTTGAGCGCTAGGGTTAGAGAGACAGTTAGGGTTAGGATTGGATCTAGGGTTATGGTTATGTTGAGGGCTAGGGTTAGAGAGACGGTTAGGGTCAGGATTGGACCTAGGGATAGGGTTATGTTGAGGACTAGGGTTAGAGAGACGGTTAGGGTTAGGATTGGACCTAGGGTTAGGGTTATGTGAGGTTTAGGGTTAGAGAGACGGTTAAGGTTAGGATTGGAACTAGGGTTAGGGTTATGTTGAGGGCTAGGGTTAGAGAGACGGTCAGGGTTAGGATTGGCCCTAGGGTTAGGGTTATGTTGAGGGCTAAGCTTAGAGAGACGGTTAGGGTTAGGATTGGACCTAGGGTTAGGGTTATGTTGAGAGGTAGGGTTAGAGAGACGGTTAGGGTTAGGATTGGAACTAGGGTTAGGGTTATGTTGAGGGCTAGGGTTAGAGAGAGGGTTAGGGTTACGATTGGACCTAGGGTTAGGGTTATGTTGAGGGCTAGTGTTAGAGAGACGGTTAGGGTTTGGATTGGACCTAGGGTTTGGGGTATGTAGAGGGCTAGGGTTAGAGAGACCGTTAGGGTTAGAATTCGACCTAGGGTTAGTGTTATGTTGAGGGCTAGGGTTAATGAGAGGATTAGGGTTAGGATTGGACCTAGGGTTAGGGTTATGTTGAGGGCTAGGGATAGAGAGACGGTTAGGGTTAGGATTGGACCTAGGGTTAGGGTTATGTTGAGGGCTAGGGTTAGAGAGAGGGTTAGGGTTAGGATAGGACCTAGGGTTAGGGTTATGTTGAGGGCTAGGGTTAGAGAGACGGTCAGGGTTAGGATCGGACCTAGGGTTAGGGTTATGTTGAGGGCTAGGGTTAGAGAGACGGTTAGGGTTAGGATTGGACCTAGGGTTGGGGTTAGGTTGAGGGCTAGGGTTAGAGAGAGCGTTAGGGTTAGGTTTGGACCTAGGGTTAGGGTTAGGTTGAGGGCTAGGGTTAGAGAGACGGTTAGGGTTAGGATTGGACCTAGGGTTAGGGTTAGGTTGAGGGCTGAGTTAGAGAGACGGTTAGGGTTAGGATTGGACCTAGGGTTAGGGTTAGGTTGAGGGCTAGGGTTAGACAGACAGTTAGGGTTAGGATTGGACCTAGGGTTAGGGTTAGGTTGAGGGCTAGGCTGAGAGAGACGGTTAGGGTTAGCTTTGGACCTAGGGTTAGGGTTATGTTGAGGGCTCGGGTTAGAGAGACTTTTAGGGTTAGGTTTGGACCAAGGGTTTAGGTTATGTTGAGGGCTACGGTTAGAGAGATGGTTATGGCTAGGATTGGACCTAGGGTTAGGGTTATTTTGAGGGCTAGGTTTAGAGAGACGGTTAGGGTTAGGATTGGACCTAGGGTTAGGGTTATGTTGAGGGTTAGGGTTAGAGAGACGGTTAGGGTTAGTATTGGACATAGGATTAGGGTTATGTTGAGGGCTAGGTTTAGAGAGACGTTTACGGTTAGGATTGGACCTAGGGTTAGGGTTATGTTGAGGGCAAGGGTTAGAGAGACTGTTAGGGTTAGGATTGGAACTAGGGTTAGGGTTAGGTTGAGGGCTAGGGTTAGAGAGACGGTTAGGGTGAGGATTGGACTTAGGGTTAGGGTTATGTTGAGGGTTCGGATTGGAGCTAAGGTTGGGGTTATGTTGAGGGCTAGGGTTAGAGACACGGTCAGGGTTAGGATTGGACCTAGGGTAAGGCTTATGTTTAGGGCTAGGGTCAGAGAGACGGTTAGGGTTAGGATTCGACGTAGGGTTAGGGTTATGTTGAGGGCTAGGGTTAGAGAGACGGTCAGGGTTAGGATTGGACCTAGAGTTAAGGTTATGTTGAGGGCTAGGGTTAGAGAGACAGTCAGGGTTAGGATTGGACCTAGGGTTAGGGTTATGTTGAGGGCTAGGTTTAGAGAGACTGTCAGGGTTAGGATTGGACCTAGGGTTAGGGTTATGTTAAGGGCTAGGGTTAGAGAGGCGGTTAGGGTTAGGATTGGACCTAGGGTTAGGGTTATGTTGAGGGCTAGGGTTAGAGAGACTGTCAGCGTTAGGATTGGACCTAGGGTTAGGGTTATGTTGAGGCCTAGGTTTAGAGAGACGGTTAGGGTTAGGATTGGACCTAGGGTTAGGGTTATGTTGAGGGCTAGGGTTAGAGAGACGCTTAGGGTGAGGATTGGACCTAGGGTTAGGGTTATGTTGAGGGCTAGGCTTAGAGAGACGGTTAGGGTTAGGATTGGACCTAGGGTTACGGTTATGTGGAGGGCTACTGTTAGAGCGGCCGTTAGGGTTAAGATTGGACCTAGGGTTAGGCTTATGTTGAGGGCTAGGGTCAGAGAGACGGTTAGGGTTAGGATTGGACCTAGGGTTAGGCTTATGTTTAGGGCTAGGGTCAGAGAGACGGTTAGGGTTAGGATTCGACGTAGGGTTAGGGTTATGTTGAGGGCTAGGGTTAGAGAGACTGTCAGGGTTAGGATTGGACCTAGGGTTAGGGTTATGTTGAGGGCTAGGGTTAGAGAGACGCTTAGGGTTAGGATTGGACCTAGGGTTAGGGTTGTGTTAAGGGCTAGGGTTAGAGAGGCGGTTAGGGTTAGGATTGGACCTAGGGTTAGGGTTATGTTGAGGGCTAGGGTTAGAGAGACGGTTCGGGTTAGGATTGGACCTAGGGTTAGGGTTATGTTGAGGGCTAGGGTTAGAGAGAAGGTCAGGGTTAGGATTGGACCTAGGGTTAGTGTTATGTTGAGGGCTAGGGCTAGAGAGACGGTCAGGGTTAGGATTGGACGTCGTATTAGGTTTAGGTTGAGGGCTAGGTTTAGAGAGACGGTTAAGGTTAGGATTGGACCTAGCGTTAGGGTTAGGTTGAGGGCTAGGTTTAGAGAGACGGTTAGGGTTAGGATTGTACCTAGGGTTAGGGTTAGGTTGAGGGCTAGCTTAGAGAGACGGTTAGGGTTAGGATTGGACATAGGGTTAGGGTTAGGTTGAGGCCTAGGTTTAGAGAGACGGTTAGGGTTAGGGTTGGACCTAGGGTTAGGGTTTTCTGAGGCCTAGGGTTAGAGAGACGGTTAGGGTTAGGATTGGTCCTAGGGTTAGGGTTATGTTGAGGGCTAGGGTTAGAGAGACGGTTAGGGCTAGGATTGGATCTAGGGTCAGGGTTAGGTTGAGGGCTAAGTTTAGAGAGACGGTTAGGATGAGGATTGGACATAGGGTTAGGGTTATGTTGAGGGCTAGGGTTAGAGCGACGGCTAGGGTTAGGATTGGACGTCGTATTAGGTTTAGGTTGAGGGCTAGG
Source organism: Miniopterus schreibersii (assembly GCF_964146895.1). Taxonomy (NCBI): domain Eukaryota; kingdom Metazoa; phylum Chordata; class Mammalia; order Chiroptera; family Miniopteridae; genus Miniopterus; species Miniopterus schreibersii. Next base: position 21,349 of record NW_027669813.1, on the reverse strand, counting down.
GTTAGAGAGACGGTTAGGGTTAGGATTGGACCTAGGGTTAGGGTTAGGTTGAGGGCTAGGGTTACAGAGACGATTAGGGTTAGGATTGGACCTAGGGTTAGGGTTATGTTGAGGGATTAGGGTTAGAAAGAAGGTCAGGGTTAGGATTGGACCTAGGGTTAGCGTTATGTTCCGGGCTATGGTTAGAGAGACGGTTAGGGTTAGGATTGGACCTAGGGTTAGGGTTATGTTGAGGGCTAGGGTTAGAGAGACGCTTAGGGTGAGGATTGGACCTAGGGTTAGGGATATGTTGAAGGCTAGGGTTAGAGAGACGGTTAGGGTTAGGATTGGAACTAGGGTTAGGGTTATGTTGAGCGCTAGGGTTAGAGAGACAGTTAGGGTTAGGATTGGATCTAGGGTTATGGTTATGTTGAGGGCTAGGGTTAGAGAGACGGTTAGGGTCAGGATTGGACCTAGGGATAGGGTTATGTTGAGGACTAGGGTTATAGAGACGGTTAGGGTTAGGATTGGACCTAGGGTTAGGGTTATGTGAGGTTTAGGGTTAGAGAGACGGTTAAGGTTAGGATTGGAACTAGGGTTAGGGTTATGTTGAGGGCTAGGGTTAGAGAGACGGTCAGGGTTAGGATTGGCCCTAGGGTTAGGGTTATGTTGGGGGCTAGGGTTAGAGAGACGGTTAGTGTTAGGATTGGACCTAGGGTTCGGGTTAGGTTGAGGGCTAGGGTTAGAGGGACGGTTAGGGTTAGGATTGGACCTAGGGTTAGGGTTATGTTGAGGGCTAGGGTTAGAGAGACGGTTCGGGTTAGGATTGGACCTAGAGTTAGGGTTATGTTGAGGGCTAGGGTTAGAGAGAAGGTCAGGGTTAGGATTGGACCTAGGGTTAGTGTTATGTTGAGGGCTAGGGCTAGAGAGACGGTCAGGGTTAGGATTGGACGTCGTATTAGGTTTAGGTTGAGGGCTAGGTTTAGAGAGACGGTTAAGGTTAGGATTGGACCTAGGGTTAAGGTTAGGTTGAGGGCTAGGGTTAGAGAGACGGTTAGGGTTAGGATTCTACCTAGGGTTAGGGTTAGGTTGAGAGCTAGCTTAGAGAGACGGTTAGGGTTAGGATTGGACATAGGGTTAGGGTTAGGTTGAGGGCTAGGTTTAGAGAGACGGTTAGGGTTAGGGTTGGACCTAGGATTAGGGTTTTCTGAGGCCTAGGGTTAGAGAGACGGTTAGGGTTAGGATTGGTCCTAGGGTTAGGGTTATGTTGAGGGCTAGGGTTAGAGAGACGGTTAGTGCTAGGATAGGATCTAGGGTTAGGGTTAGGTTGAGGGCTAAGTTTAGAGAGACGGTTAGGATGAGGATTGGACATAGGGTTAGGGTTATGTTGATGGCTAGGGTTAGAGCGACGGCTAGGGTTAGGATTGGACGTCGTATTAGGTTTAGGTTGAGGTCTAGGGTTAGAGAGACGGTTAGGGTTAGGATTGGACCTAGGTTTAGGGTTACGTTGAGGGCTAGGGTTACAGAGACGGTTAGGGTTAGGATTGGACCTAGGGTTAGGGTTATGTTGAGGGCTAGGGTTAGAAAGAAGGTCATTGTTAGGATTGGACCTAGGGTTAGCGTTATGTTCCGGGCTAGGGTTAGAGAGACGGTTAGGGTTAGGATTGGACCTAGGGTTAGGGTTATGTTGAGGGCTAGGGTTAGAGAGACGCTTAGGGTGAGGATTGGACCTAGGGTTAGGGTTATGTTGAAGGCTAGGGTTAGAGAGACGGTTAGGGTTAGGATTGGACCTAGGGTTAGGGTTATGTTGAGGGCTAGGGTTAGAGAGACAGTTAGGGTTAGGATTGGACCTAGGGTTATGGTTATGTTGAGGGCTAGGGTAAGAGAGACGGTTAGGGTCAGGATTGGACCTAGGGATAGGGTTATGTTGAGGACTAGGGTTAGAGAGACGGTGAGGGTTAGGATTGGACCTAGGGTTAGGGTTATGTGAGCCCTAGGGTTAGAGAGACGGTTAAGGTTAGGATTGGACCTAGGGTTAGTGTTAGGTTGAGGGCTAGGGTTAGAGAGAAGTTTAAGGTTAGGATTGGACCTAGGGTTAGGGTTATGTTGAGGGCAAGGGTTAGAGATACGGTCAGGGTTAGATTTGGTCCCAGGGTTAGGGTTAGGTTGAGGACTAGGTTTAGAGAGACGGTTAGGGTTAGGATTGGACCTTGGGTTAGGATTAGGTTGAGGGCTAGGGTTAGAGAGACGGTCAGGGTTAGGATTCGACCTAAGGTTAGGGTTATGTTGAGGGTTAGGGTTAGAGAGACAGTTAGGGTTAGGATTGGACCTAGGGTTAGGGTTGTGTTGAGGGCTAGGGTTAGAGAGACGGTTAGGGTTAGAATTGGACCTAGGGTTGGGGTTAGGTTGAGGGCTACGTTTAGAGAGACAGTTAGGGTTAGGATTGGACATAGGGTTAGGGTTAGGTTGAGGGCTAGGGTTAGAGAGACGGTTAGGGTGAGCATTGGACCTAGGGTTAGGGTTTGTTGAGGGCTAAGGTTAGAGAGACGGTTTGGGTTAGGATTGGACCTAGGGTTAGGGTTAGGTTGAGGGCTACTGAGAGAGACGGTTAGGGTTAGGATTGGACCTAGGGTTAGGGTTATGTTGAGGGCTAAGCTTAGAGAGACGGTTAGGGTTAGGATTGGACCTAGGGTTAGGGTTATGTTGAGAGGTAGGGTTAGAGGGACGGTTAGGGTTAGGATTGGAACTAGGGTTAGGGTTATGTTGAGGGCTAGGGTTAGAGAGAGGGTTAGGGTTACGATTGGACCTAGGGTTAGGGTTATGTTGAGGGCTAGTGTTAGAGAGACGGTTAGGGTTTGGATTGGACCTAGGGTTTGGGGTATGTAGAGGGCTAGGGTTAGAGAGACCGTTAGGGTTAGAATTCGACCTAGGGTTAGTGTTATGTTGAGGGCTAGGGTTAATGAGAGGATTAGGGTTAGGATTGGACCTAGGGTTAGGGTTATGTTGAGGGCTAGGGATAGAGAGACGGTTAGGGTTAGGATTGGACCTAGGGTTAGGGTTATGTTGAGGGCTAGGGTTAGAGAGAGGGTTAGGGTTAGGATAGGACCTAGGGTTAGGGTTATGTTGAGGGCTAGGGTTAGAGAGACGGTCAGGGTTAGGATCGGACCTAGGGTTAGGGTTATGTTGAGGGCTAGGGTTAGAGAGACGGTTAGGGTTAGGATTGGACCTAGGGTTGGGGTTAGGTTGAGGGCTAGGGTTAGAGAGAGCGTTAGGGTTAGGTTTGGACCTAGGGTTAGGGTTAGGTTGAGGGCTAGGGTTAGAGAGACGGTTAGGGTTAGGATTGGACCTAGGGTTAGGGTTAGGTTGAGGGCTGAGTTAGAGAGACGGTTAGGGTTAGGATTGGACCTAGGGTTAGGGTTAGGTTGAGGGCTAGGGTTAGACAGACAGTTAGGGTTAGGATTGGACCTAGGGTTAGGGTTAGGTTGAGGGCTAGGCTGAGAGAGACGGTTAGGGTTAGCTTTGGACCTAGGGTTAGGGTTATGTTGAGGGCTCGGGTTAGAGGGACTTTTAGGGTTAGGTTTGGACCAAGGGTTTAGGTTATGTTGAGGGCTACGGTTAGAGAGATGGTTATGGCTAGGATTGGACCTAGGGTTAGGGTTATTTTGAGGGCTAGGTTTAGAGAGACGGTTAGGGTTAGGATTGGACCTAGGGTTAGGGTTATGTTGAGGGTTAGGGTTAGAGAGACGGTTAGGGTTAGTATTGGACATAGGATTAGGGTTATGTTGAGGGCTAGGTTTAGAGAGACGTTTAGGGTTAGGATTGGACCTAGGGTTAGGGTTATGTTGAGGGCAAGGGTTAGAGAGACTGTTAGGGTTAGGATTGGAACTAGGGTTAGGGTTAGGTTGAGGGCTAGGGTTAGAGAGACGGTTAGGGTGAGGATTGGACTTAGGGTTAGGGTTATGTTGAGGGTTCGGATTGGAGCTAAGGTTGGGGTTATGTTGAGGGCTAGGGTTAGAGACACGGTCAGGGTTAGGATTGGACCTAGGGTAAGGCTTATGTTTAGGGCTAGGGTCAGAGAGACGGTTAGGGTTAGGATTCGACGTAGGGTTAGGGTTATGTTGAGGGCTAGGGTTAGAGAGACGGTCAGGGTTAGGATTGGACCTAGAGTTAAGGTTATGTTGAGGGCTAGGGTTAGAGAGACAGTCAGGGTTAGGATTGGACCTAGGGTTAGGGTTATGTTGAGGGCTAGGTTTAGAGAGACTGTCAGGGTTAGGATTGGACCTAGGGTTAGGGTTATGTTGAGGGCTAGGGTTAGAGAGTCGCTTAGGTTTAGGATTGGACCTAGGGTTAGGGTTATGTTAAGGGCTAGGGTTAGAGAGGCGGTTAGGGTTAGGATTGGACCTAGGGTTAGGGTTATGTTGAGGGCTAGGGTTAGAGAGACTGTCAGCGTTAGGATTGGACCTAGGGTTAGGGTTATGTTGAGGCCTAGGTTTAGAGAGACGGTTAGGGTTAGGATTGGACCTAGGGTTAGGGTTATGTTGAGGGCTAGGGTTAGAGAGACGCTTAGGGTGAGGATTGGACCTAGGGTTAGGGGTATGTTGAAGGCTAGGGTTAGAGAGACGGTTAGGGTTAGGATTGGAACTAGGGTTAGGGTTATGTTGAGGGCTAGGGTTAGAGAGACAGTTAGGGTTAGGATTGGACCTAGGGTTATGGTTATGTTGAGGGCTAGGGTTAGAGAGACGGTTAGGGTCAGGATTGGACCTAGGGATAGGGTTATGTTGAGGACTAGGGTTAGAGAGACGGTTAGGGTTAGGATTGGACCTAGGGTTAGAGTTATGTGAGGGCTAGGGTTAGAGAGACGGTTAAGGTTAGGATTGGAACTAGGGTTAGGGTTATGTTGAGGGCTAGGGTTAGAGAGACGGTCAGGGTTAGGATTGGCCCTAGGGTTAGGGTTATGTTGGGGGCTAGGGTTAGAGAGACGGTTAGTGTTAGGATTGGACCTAGGGTTCGGGTTAGGTTGAGGGCTAGGGTTAGAGGGACGGTTAGGGTTAGGATTGGACCTAGGGTTAGGGTTATGTTGAGGGCTAGGGTTAGAGAGACGGTTCGGGTTAGGATTGGACCTAGGGTTAGGGTTATGTTGAGGGCTAGAGTTAGAGAGAAGGTCAGGGTTAGGATTGGACCTAGGGTTAGTGTTATGTTGAGGGCTAGGGCTAGAGAGACGGTCAGGGTTAGGATTGGACGTCGTATTAGGTTTAGGTTGAGGGCTAGGTTTAGAGAGACGGTTAAGGTTAGGATTGGACCTAGCGTTAAGGTTAGGTTGAGGGCTAGGGTTAGAGAGACGGTTAGGGTTAGGATTGTACCTAGGGTTAGGGTTAGGTTGAGGGCTAGCTTAGAGAGACGGTTAGGGTTAGGATTGGACATAGGGTTAGGGTTAGGTTGAGGGCTAGGTTTAGAGAGACGGTTAGGGTTAGGGTTGGACCTAGGGTTAGGGTTTTCTGAGGCCTAGGGTTAGAGAGACGGTTAGGGTTAGGATTGGTCCTAGGGTTAGGGTTATGTTGAGGGCTAGGGTTAGAGAGACGGTTAGTGCTAGGATTGGATCTAGGGTTAGGGTTAGGTTGAGGGCTAAGTTTAGAGAGACGGTTAGGATGAGGATTGGACATAGGGTTAGGGTTATGTTGAGGGCTAGGGTTAGAGCGACGGCTAGGGTTAGGATTGGACGTCGTATTAGGTTTAGGTTGAGGTCTAGGGTTAGAGAGACGGTTAGGGTTAGGATTGGACCTAGGGTTAGGGTTAGGTTGAGGGCTAGGGTTACAGAGACGGTTAGGGTTAGGTTTGGACCTAGGGTTAGGGTTATGTTGAGGGCTAGGGTTAGAAAGAAGGTCAGGGTTAGGATTGGACCTAGGGTTAGCGTTATGTTCCGGGCTAGGGTTAGAGAGACGGTTAGGGTTAGGATTGGACCTAGGGTTAGGGTTATGTTGAGGGCTAGGGTTAGAGAGACGCTTAGGGTGAGGATTGGACCTAGGGTTAGGGTTATGTTGCAGGCTAGGGTTAGAGAGACGGTTAGGGTTAGGATTGGACCTAGGGTTATGGTTATGTTGAGGGCTAGGGTTAGAGAGACGGTTAGGGTCAGGATTGGACCTAGGGATAGGGTTATGTTGAGGACTAGGGTTAGAGAGACGGTTAGGGTTAGGATTGGACCTAGGGTTAGGGTTATGTGAGCCCTAGGGTTAGAGAGACGGTTAAGGTTAGGATTGGACCTAGGGTTAGTGTTAGGTTGAGGGCTAGGGTTAGAGAGAAGTTTAAGGTTAGGATTGGACCTAGGGTTAGGGTTATGTTGAGGGCAAGGGTTAGAGAGACTGTCAGGGTTAGATTGGAACTAGGGTTAGGGTTATGTTGAGGGCTAGGGTTAGAGAGACGGTCAGGGTTAGGATTGGCCCTAGGGTTAGGGTTATGTTGGGGGCTAGGGTTAGAGAGACGGTTAGTGTTAGGATTGGACCTAGGGTTCGGGTTAGGTTGAGGGCTAGGGTTTGAGAGACGGTTAGGGGTAGGATTGGACCTAAGGTTAGAGTTAGGTTGAGGGCTAGGGTTAGAGAGACAGTTAGGGTTAGGATTGGACCTAGGGTTAGGGTTATGTTGAGGGCTAGGGTTAGAGAGACGGTTAGGGTTAGGATTGGACCTTCGGTTAGGGTAAGGTTGAAGGCTAGGTTTAGAGATACGGTCAGGGTTAGATTTGGTCCCAGGGTTAGGGTTAGGTTGAGGGCTAGGCTTAGAGAGTCGGTTAGGTTTAGGATTGGACCTAGGGTTAGGGTTATGTTAAGGGCTAGGCTTAGAGAGACGGTTAGGGTTAGGATTGGACCTAGGGTTACGGTTATGTGGAGGGCTACTGTTAGAGCGGCCGTTAGGGTTAAGATTGGACCTAGGGTTAGATTATGTTGAGGGCTCGGGTCAGAGAGACGGTTAGGGTTAGGATTGGACCTAGGGTTAGGCTTATGTTTAGGGCTAGGGTCAGAGAGACGGTTAGGGTTAGGATTCGACGTAGGGTTAGGGTTATGTTGAGGGCTAGGGTTAGAGAGACTGTCAGGGTTAGGATTGGACCTAGGGTTAGGGTTATGTTGAGGGCTAGGGTTAGAGAGACGGTTCGGGTTAGGATTGGACCTAGGGTTAGGGTTATGTTGAGGGCTAGGGTTAGAGAGAAGGTCAGGGTTAGGATTGGACCTAGGGTTAGTGTTATGTTGAGGGCTAGGGCTAGAGAGACGGTCAGGGTTAGGATTGGTCGTCGTATTAGGTTTAGGTTGAGGGCTAGGTTTAGAGAGACGGTTAAGGTTAGGATTGGACCTAGCGTTAGGGTTAGGTTGAGGGCTAGGGTTAGAGAGACGGTTAGGGTTAGGATTGTACCTAGGGTTAGGGTTAGGTTGAGGGCTAGCTTAGAGAGACGGTTAGGGTTAGGATTGGACATAGGGTTAGGGTTAGGTTGAGGGCTAGGTTTAGAGAGACGGTTAGGGTTAGGGTTGGACCTAGGGTTAGGGTTTTCTGAGGCCTAGGGTTAGAGAGACGGTTAGGGTTAGGATTGGTCCTAGGGTTAGGGTTATGTTGAGGGCTAGGGTTAGAGAGACGGTTAGTTCTAGGATTGGATCTAGGGTTAGGGTTAGGTTGAGGGCTAAGTTTAGAGAGATGGTTAGGATGAGGATTGGACATAGGGTTAGGGTTATGTTGAGGGCTAGGGTTAGAGCGACGGCTAGGGTTAGGATTGGACGTCGTATTAGGTTTAGGTTGAGGGCTAGGATTAGAGAGACGGTTAGGGTTAGGATTGGACCTAGGGTTAGGGTTAGGTTGAGGGCTAGGGTTACACAGACGGTTAGGGTTAGGATTGGACCTAGGGTTAGGGTTATGTTGAGGGCTAGGGTTAGAAAGAAGGTCAGGGCTAGGATTGGACCTAGGGTTAGGGTTATGTTGAGGGCTAGGGTTAGAGAGACGCTTAGGGTGAGGATTGGACCTAGGGTTAGGGTTATGTGAGGTCTAGGGTTAGAGAGACGGTTAAGGTTAGGATTGGAACTAGGGTTAGGGTTATGTTGAGGGCTAGGGTTAGAGAGACGGTCAGGGTTAGGATTGGCCCTAGGGTTAGGGTTATGTTGGGGGCTAGGTTTAGAGAGACGGTTAGTGTTAGGATTGGACCTAGGGTTCGGGTTAGGTTGAGGGCTAGGGTTAGAGGGACGGTTAGAGTTAGGATTGGACCTAGGGTTAGGGTTATGTTGAGGGCTAGGGTTAGAGAGACGGTTCGGGTTAGGATTGGACGTCGTATTAGGTTTAGGTTGAGGTCTAGGGTTAGAGAGACGGTTAGGGTTAGGATTGGACCTAGGGTTAGGGTTAGGTTGAGGGCTAGGGTTACAGAGACGGTTAGGGTTAGGATTGGGCCTAGGGTTAGGGTTATGTTGAGGGCTAGGGTTAGAAAGAAGGTCAGGGTTAGGATTGGACCTAGGGTTAGCGTTATGTTCCGGGCTAGGGTTAGAGAGACGGTTAGGGTTAGGATTGGACCTAGGGTTAGGGTTATGTTGAGGGCTAGGGTTAGAGAGACGGTTAGGGTTAGGATTGGACCTAGGGTTAGGGTTATGTGAGCCCTAGGGTTAGAGAGACGGTTAAGGTTAGGATTGGACCTAGGGTTAGTGTTAGGTTGAGGGCTAGGGTTAGAGAGAAGTTTAAGGTTAGGATTGGACCTAGGGTTAGGGTTATGTTGAGGGCAAGGGTTAGAGAGACTGTCAGGGTTAGGATTGGAACTAGGGTTAGGGTTATGTTGAGGGCTAGGGTTAGAGAGACGGTCAGGGTTAGGATTGGCCCTAGGGTTAGGGTTATGTTGGGGGCTAGGGTTAGAGAGACGGTTAGTGTTAGGATTGGACCTAGGGTTCGGGTTAGGTTGAGGGCTAGGGTTTGAGAGACGGTTAGGGGTAGGATTGGACCTAAGGTTAGAGTTAGGTTGAGGGCTAGGGTTAGAGACAGTTAGGGTTAGGATTGGACCTAGGGTTAGGGTTATGTTGAGGGCTAGGGTTAGAGAGACGGTTAGGGTTAGGATTGGACCTAGGGTTAGGGTAAGGTTGAAGGCTAGGTTTAGAGATACGGTCAGGGTTAGATTTGGTCCCAGGGTTAGGGTTAGGTTGAGGGCTAGGCTTAGAGAGTCGGTTAGGGTTAGGATTGGACCTAGGGTTAGGGTTATGTTGAGGGCTAGGCTTAGAGAGACGGTTAGGTTTAGGATTGGACCTAGGGTTACGGTTATGTGGAGGGCTACTGTTAGAGCGGCCGTTAGGGTTAAGATTGGACCTAGGGTTAGGCTTATGTTGAGGGCTAGGGTCAGAGAGACGGTTAGGGTTAGGATTGGACCTAGGGTTAGGCTTATGTTTAGGGCTAGGGTCAGAGAGACGGTTAGGGTTAGGATTCGACGTAGGGTTAGGGTTATGTTGAGGGCTAGGGTTAGAGAGACTGTCAGGGTTAGGATTGGACCTAGGGTTAGGGTTATGTTGAGGGCTAGGGTTAGAGAGACGCTTAGGGTTAGGATTGGACCTAGGGTTAGGGTTGTGTTAAGGGCTAGGGTTAGAGAGGCGGTTAGGGTTAGGATTGGACCTAGGGTTAGGGTTATGTTGAGGGCTAGGGTTAGAGAGACGGTTCGGGTTAGGATTGGACCTAGGGTTAGGGTTATGTTGAGGGCTAGGGTTAGAGAGAAGGTCAGGGTTAGGATTGGACCTAGGGTTAGTGTTATGTTGAGGGCTAGGGCTAGAGAGACGGTCAGGGTTAGGATTGGACGTCGTATTAGGTTTAGGTTGAGGGCTAGGTTTAGAGAGACGGTTAAGGTTAGGATTGGACCTAGCGTTAGGGTTAGGTTGAGGGCTAGGGTTAGAGAGACGGTTAGGGTTAGGATTGTACCTAGGGTTAGGGTTAGGTTGAGGGCTAGCTTAGAGAGACGGTTAGGGTTAGGATTGGACATAGGGTTAGGGTTAGGTTGAGGCCTAGGTTTAGAGAGACGGTTAGGGTTAGGGTTGGACCTAGGGTTAGGGTTTTCTGAGGCCTAGGGTTAGAGAGACGGTTAGGGTTAGGATTGGTCCTAGGGTTAGGGTTATGTTGAGGGCTAGGGTTAGAGAGACGGTTAGTGCTAGGATTGGATCTAGGGTTAGGGTTAGGTTGAGGGCTAAGTTTAGAGAGACGGTTAGGATGAGGATTGGATATAGGGTTAGGGTTATGTTGAGGGCTAGGGTTAGAGCGACGGCTAGGGTTAGGATTGGACGTCGTATTAGGTTTAGGTTGAGGGCTAGGGTTAGAGAGACGGTTAGGGTTAGGATTGGACCTAGGGTTAGGGTTAGGTTGAGGGCTAGGGTTACAGAGACGATTAGGGTTAGGATTGGACCTAGGGTTAGGGTTATGTTGAGGGATTAGGGTTAGAAAGAAGGTCAGGGTTAGGATTGGACCTAGGGTTAGCGTTATGTTCCGGGCTAGGGTTAGAGAGACGGTTAGGGTTAGGATTGGACCTAGGGTTAGGGTTATGTTGAGGGCTAGGGTTAGAGAGACGCTTAGGGTGAGGATTGGACCTAGGGTTAGGGTTATGTTGAAGGCTAGGGTTAGAGAGACGGTTAGGGTTAGGATTGGAACTAGGGTTAGGGTTATGTTGAGGGCTAGGGTTAGAGAGACAGTTAGGGTTAGGATTGGATCTAGGGTTATGGTTATGTTGAGGGCTAGGGTTAGAGAGACGGTTAGGGTCAGGATTGGACCTAGGGATAGGGTTATGTTGAGGACTAGGGTTAGAGAGACGGTTAGGGTTAGGATTGGACCTAGGGTTAGGGTTATGTGAGGTTTAGGGTTAGAGAGACGGTTAAGGTTAGGATTGGAACTAGGGTTAGGGTTATGTTGAGGGCTAGGGTTAGAGAGACGGTCAGGGTTAGGATTGGACCTAGGGTTAGTGTTATGTTGAGGGCTAGGGCTAGAGAGACGGTCAGGGTTAGGATTGGACGTCGTATTAGGTTTAGGTTGAGGGCTAGGTTTAGAGAGACGGTTAAGGTTAGGATTGGACCTAGCGTTAAGGTTAGGTTGAGGGCTAGGGTTAGAGAGATGGTTAGGGTTAGGATTCTACCTAGGGTTAGGGTTAGGTTGAGGGCTAGCTTAGAGAGACGGTTAGGGTTAGGATTGGACATAGGGTTAGGGTTAGGTTGAGGGCTAGGTTTAGAGAGACGGTTAGGGTTAGGGTTGGACCTAGGGTTAGGGTTTTCTGAGGCCTAGGGTTAGAGAGACGGTTAGGGTTAGGATTGGTCCTAGGGTTAGGGTTATGTTGAGGGCTAGGGTTAGAGAGACGGTTAGTGCTAGGATTGGATCTAGGGTTAGGGTTAGGTTGAGGGCTAAGTTTAGAGAGACGGTTAGGATGAGGATTGGACATAGGGTTAGGGTTATGTTGATGGCTAGGGTTAGAGCGACGGCTAGGGTTAGGATTGGACGTCGTATTAGGTTTAGGTTGAGGTCTAGGGTTAGAGAGACGGTTAGGGTTAGGATTGGACCTAGGTTTAGGGTTACGTTGAGGGCTAGGGTTACAGAGACGGTTAGGGTTAGGATTGGACCTAGGGTTAGGGTTATGTTGAGGGCTAGGGTTAGAAAGAAGGTCAGCGTTAGGATTGGACCTAGGGTTAGCGTTATGTTCCGGGCTAGGGTTAGAGAGACGGTTAGGGTTAGGATTGGACCTAGGGTTAGGGTTATGTTGAGGGCTAGGGTTAGAGAGACGCTTAGGGTGAGGATTGGACCTAGGGTTAGGGTTATGTTGAAGGCTAGGGTTAGAGAGACGGTTAGGGTTAGGATTGGACCTAGGGTTAGGGTTATGTTGAGGGCTAGGGTTAGAGAGACAGTTAGGGTTAGGATTGGACCTAGGGTTATGGTTATGTTGAGGGCTAGGGTAAGAGAGACGGTTAGGGTCAGGATTGGACCTAGGGATAGGGTTATGTTGAGGACTAGGGTTAGAGAGACGGTTAGGGTTAGGATTGGACCTAGGGTTAGGGTTATGTGAGCCCTAGGGTTAGAGAGACGGTTAAGGTTAGGATTGGACCTAGGGTTAGTGTTAGGTTGAGGGCTAGGGTTAGAGAGAAGTTTAAGGTTAGGATTGGACCTAGGGTTAGGGTTATGTTGAGGGCAAGGGTTAGAGATATGGTCAGGGTTAGATTTGGTCCCAGGGTTAGGGTTAGGTTGAGGACTAGGTTTAGAGAGACGGTTAGGGTTAGGATTGGACCTTGGGTTAGGATTAGGTTGAGGGCTAGGGTTAGAGAGACGGTCAGGGTTAGGATTCGACCTAAGGTTAGGGTTATGTTGAGGGTTAGGGTTAGAGAGACAGTTAGGGTTAGGATTGGACCTAGGGTTAGGGTTGTGTTGAGGGCTAGGGTTAGAGAGACGGTTAGGGTTAGAATTGGACCTAGGGTTGGGGTTAGGTTGAGGGCTACGTTTAGAGAGACAGTTAGGGTTAGGATTGGACGTAGGGTTAGGGTTAGGTTGAGGGCTAGGGTTAGAGAGACGGTTAGGGTGAGCATTGGACCTAGGGTTAGGGTTTGTTGAGGGCTAAGGTTAGAGAGACGGTTTGGGTTAGGATTGGACCTAGGGTTAGGGTTAGGTTGAGGGCTACTGAGAGAGACGGTTAGGGTTAGGATTGGACCTAGGGTTAGGGTTATGTTGAGGGCTAAGCTTAGAGAGACGGTTAGGGTTAGGATTGGACCTAGGGTTAGGGTTATGTTGAGAGGTAGGGTTAGAGAGATGGTTAGGGTTAGGATTGGAACTAGGGTTAGGGTTATGTTGAGGGCTAGGGTTAGAGAGAGGGTTAGGGTTACGATTGGACCTAGGGTTAGGGTTATGTTGAGGGCTAGTGTTAGAGAGACGGTTAGGGTTTGGATTGGACCTAGGGTTTGGGGTATGTAGAGGGCTAGGGTTAGAGAGACCGTTAGGGTTAGAATTCGACCTAGGGTTAGTGTTATGTTGAGGGCTAGGGTTAATGAGAGGATTAGGGTTAGGATTGGACCTAGGGTTAGGGTTATGTTGAGGGCTAGGGATAGAGAGACGGTTAGGGTTAGGATTGGACCTAGGGTTAGGGTTATGTTGAGGGCTAGGGTTAGAGAGAGGGTTAGGGTTAGGATAGGACCTAGGGTTAGGGTTATGTTGAGGGCTAGGGTTAGAGAGACGGTCAGGGTTAGGATCGGACCTAGGGTTAGGGTTATGTTGAGGGCTAGGGTTAGAGAGACGGTTAGGGTTAGGATTGGACCTAGGGTTGGGGTTAGGTTGAGGGCTAGGGTTAGAGAGAGCGTTAGGGTTAGGTTTGGACCTAGGGTTAGGGTTAGGTTGAGGGCTAGGGTTAGAGAGACGGTTAGGGTTAGGATTGGACCTAGGGTTAGGGTTAGGTTGACGGCTGAGTTAGAGAGACGGTTAGGGTTAGGATTGGACCTAGGGTTAGGGTTAGGTTGAGGGCTAGGGTTAGACAGACAGTTAGGGTTAGGATTGGACCTAGGGTTAGGGTTAGGTTGAGGGCTAGGCTGAGAGAGACGGTTAGGGTTAGCTTTGGACCTAGGGTTAGGGTTATGTTGAGGGCTCGGGTTAGAGAGACTTTTAGGGTTAGGTTTGGACCAAGGGTTTAGGTTATGTTGAGGGCTACGGTTAGAGAGATGGTTATGGCTAGGATTGGACCTAGGGTTAGGGTTATTTTGAGGGCTAGGTTTAGAGAGACGGTTAGGGTTAGGATTGGACCTAGGGTTAGGGTTATGTTGAGGGTTAGGGTTAGAGAGACGGTTAGGGTTAGTATTGGACATAGGATTAGGGTTATGTTGAGGGCTAGGTTTAGAGAGACGTTTAGGGTTAGGATTGGACCTAGGGTTAGGGTTATGTTGAGGGCAAGGGTTAGAGAGACTGTTAGGGTTAGGATTGGAACTAGGGTTAGGGTTAGGTTGAGGGCTAGGGTTAGAGAGACGGTTAGGGTGAGGATTGGACTTAGGGTTAGGGTTATGTTGAGGGTTCGGATTGGAGCTAAGGTTGGGGTTATGTTGAGGGCTAGGGTTAGAGACACGGTCAGGGTTAGGATTGGACCTAGGGTAAGGCTTATGTTTAGGGCTAGGGTCAGAGAGACGGTTAGGGTTAGGATTCGACGTAGGGTTAGGGTTATGTTGAGGGCTAGGGTTAGAGAGACGGTCAGGGTTAGGATTGGACCTAGAGTTAAGGTTATGTTGAGGGCTAGGGTTAGAGAGACAGTCAGGGTTAGGATTGGACCTAGGGTTAGGGTTATGTTGAGGGCTAGGTTTAGAGAGACTGTCAGGGTTAGGATTGGACCTAGGGTTAGGGTTATGTTGAGGGCTAGGGTTAGAGAGTCGCTTAGGTTTAGGATTGGACCTAGGGTTAGGGTTATGTTAAGGGCTAGGGTTAGAGAGGCGGTTAGGGTTAGGATTGGACCTAGGGTTAGGGTTATGGTGAGGGCTAGGGTTAGAGAGACTGTCAGCGTTAGGATTGGACCTAGGGTTAGGGTTATGTTGAGGCCTAGGTTTAGAGAGACGGTTAGGGTTAGGATTGGACCTAGGGTTAGGGTTATGTTGAGGGCTAGGGTTAGAGAGACGCTTAGGGTTAGGATTGGACCTAGGGTTAGGGTTATGTTGAGGGCTAGGGTTAGAGAGGCGGTTAGGGTTAGGATTGGACCTAGGATTAGGATTATGTTGAGGGCAAGGGTTAGAGAGACTGTTAGGGTTAGGATTGGACCTAGGGTTAGGTTTATGTTGAGGGCTAGTGTGCGAGAGACGGTTAGGGTCAGGATTGGACTTAGGGTTGGGTTATGTTGAGGGCTTGGGTTAGAGAGACGGTTAGGGTTAGAATTGGACCTAGGGTTAGGGTTATCTTGAAGGCTAGGTTTAGAGAGAGGGTTAGGGTTAGGATTAGACCTAGGGTTGGGGTTAGGTTGAGGGCTACGGTTACAGAGACAGTTAGGGTTAGGATTGGACCTAGGGTTAGGGTTATGTTGAGGGCTTGGGTTAGAGAGACGGTTAGGGTTAGGATTGCACCTAGGGTTAGTGTTATGTTGAGGGCTAGGGTTAGAGAGAAGGTCATGGTTAGGATTGGACCTAGGGTTAGGGTTATGTTGAGGGCTACGGCTAGAGAGACGGTCAGGGTTAGGAGTGGACGTCGTATTAGGTTTAGGTTGAGGGCTAGCGTTAGAGAGACGGTTAAGGTTAGGATTGGACCTAGCGTTAGGTTTAGGTTGAGGGCTAGCGTTAGAAAGACGGTTAGGGTTAGGATGGTACCTAGGGTTAGGGTTAGGTTGAGGGCTAGGGTTAGAGAGACGGTTAGGGTTAGGATTGGACATAGGGTTAGGGTTAGGTTGAGGACTAGGGTTAGAGAGACGGTCAGGGTTAGGATTGGACCTAGGGTTAGGGTTTTGTTCCGGTCTAGGTTTAGAGAGACTGTTAGTGTTAGGATTGGACCTAGGGTTAGGGTTATGTTGAGGGCTAGTGTTAGAGAGACGGTTAGGGTGAGGATTGGACCTAGGGTTAGGGTTATGTTGAAGGCTAGGGTTAGAGAGACGGTTAGGGTTAGGATTGGACCTAGGGTTAGGGTTATTTGGAGGGATAGGGTTAGAGGGACAGTTAGGGTTAGGATTGGAACTAGGGTTATAGTTATGTTGAGGGCTAGGGTTAGAGAGACGGTTAGGGTCAGGATTGGACCTAGGGATAGGGTTATGTTGAGGGCTAGGGTTAGAGAGACGGTTAGGGTTAGGATTGGACCTAGGGTCAGGGTTATGTGAGGGCTAGGGTTAGAGAGACGGTTAAGGTTAGGATTGGACCTAGGGGTAGGGTTATGTTGAGGGCTAGGGTTAGAGAGAAGTTTAGGGTTAGGATTGGACCTAGGGTTAGGGTTATGTTGAGGGCAAGGGTTAGAGAGACTGTCAGGGTTAGGATTGGACCTAGGGTTAGGGTTATGTTGCGGGCTAGGGTTAGAGAGACGGTCAGGGTTAGGATTGGCCCTAGGGTTAGGGTTATGTTGAGGGCTAGGGTTAGAGAGACGATCAGGGTTAGGATTGGACCTAGGGTTAGGGTTATGTTGAGGGCTAGGTTTAGAGAGACGGTTACGGTTTGGTTTGGACCTAGGGTTAGGGTTATGTTAAGGGCTAGGGTCAGAGACACAGTTAGGGTTAGGATTGGACGTCGTATTAGGTTTAGGTTGAGGGCTAGGGTTAGAGAGACGGTTAGGGTTAGGATTGGACCTAGGGTTAGGGTTATGTTGAGGGCTAGGGTTAGAGAGACGCTTAGGGTGAGGATTGGACCTAGGGTTAGGGTTATGTTGAAGGCTAGGGTTAGAGAGACGGTTAGGGTTAGGATTGGAACTAGGGTTAGGGTTATGTTGAGGGCTAGGGTTAGAGAGACAGTTAGGGTTAGGATTGGACCTAGGGTTATGGTTATGTTGAGGGCTAGGGTTAGAGAGACGGTTAGGGTCAGGATTGGACCTAGGGATAGGGTTATGTTGAGGACTAGGGTTAGAGAGACGGTTAGGGTTAGGATTGGACCTAGGGTTAGGGTTATGTGAGGGCTAGGATTAGAGAGACGGTTAAGGTTAGGATTGGAACTAGGGTTAGGGTTATGTTGAGGGCTAGGGTTAGAGAGACGGTCAGGGTTAGGATTGGCCCTAGGGTTAGGGTTATGTTGGGGGCTAGGGTTAGAGAGACGGTTAGTGTTAGGATTGGACCTAGGGTTCGGGTTAGGTTGAGGGCTAGGGTTAGAGGGACGGTTAGGGTTAGGATTGGACCTAGGGTTAGGGTTATGTTGAGGGCTAGGGTTAGAGAGACGGTTCGGGTTAGGATTGGACCTAGGGTTAGGGTTATGTTGAGGGCTAGGGTTAGAGAGAAGGTCAGGGTTAGGATTGGACCTAGGGTTAGTGTTATGTTGAGGGCTAGGGCTAGAGAGACGGTCAGGGTTAGGATTGGACGTCGTATTAGGTTTAGGTTGAGGGCTAGGTTTAGAGAGACGGTTAAGGTTAGGATTGGACCTAGCGTTAAGGTTAGGTTGAGGGCTAGGGTTAGAGAGACGGTTAGGGTTAGGATTGTACCTAGGGTTAGGGTTAGGTTGAGGGCTAGCTTAGAGAGACGGTTAGGGTTAGGATTGGACATAGGGTTAGGGTTAGGTTGAGGGCTAGGTTTAGAGAGACGGTTAGGGTTAGGGTTGGACCTAGGGTTAGGGTTTTCTGAGGCCTAGGGTTAGAGAGACGGTTAGGGTTAGGATTGGTCCTAGGGTTAGGGTTATGTTGAGGGCTAGGGTTAGAGAGACGGTTAGTGCTAGGATTGGATCTAGGGTTAGGGTTAGGTTGAGGGCTAAGTTTAGAGAGACGGTTAGGATGAGGATTGGACATAGGGTTAGGGTTATGTTGAGGGCTAGGGTTAGAGCGACGGCTAGGGTTAGGATTGGACGTCGTATTAGGTTTAGGTTGAGGTCTAGGGTTAGAGAGACGGTTAGGGTTAGGATTGGACCTAGGGTTAGGGTTAGGTTGAGGGCTAGGGTTACAGAGACGGTTAGGGTTAGGATTGGACCTAGGGTTAGGGTTATGTTGAGGGCTAGGGTTAGAAAGAAGGTCAGGGTTAGGATTGGACCTAGGGTTAGCGTTATGTTCCGGGCTAGGGTTAGAGAGACGGTTAGGGTTAGGATTGGACCTAGGGTTAGGGTTATGTTGAGGGCTAGGGTTAGAGAGACGCTTAGGGTGAGGATTGGACCTAGGGTTAGGGTTATGTTGCAGGCTAGGGTTAGAGAGACGGTTAGGGTTAGGATTGGACCTAGGGTTATGGTTATGTTGAGGGCTAGGGTTAGAGAGACGGTTAGGGTCAGGATTGGACCTAGGGATAGGGTTATGTTGAGGACTAGGGTTAGAGAGACGGTTAGGGTTAGGATTGGACCTAGGGTTAGGGTTATGTGAGCCCTAGGGTTAGAGAGACGGTTAAGGTTAGGATTGGACCTAGGGTTAGTGTTAGGTTGAGGGCTAGGGTTAGAGAGAAGTTTAAGGTTAGGATTGGACCTAGGGTTAGGGTTATGTTGAGGGCAAGGGTTAGAGAGACTGTCAGGGTTAGGATTGGAACTAGGGTTAGGGTTATGTTGAGGGCTAGGGATAGAGAGACGGTCAGGGTTAGGATTGGCCCTAGGGTTAGGGTTATGTTGGGGGCTAGGGTTAGAGAGACGGTTAGTGTTAGGATTGGACCTAGGGTTCGGGTTAGGTTGAGGGCTAGGGTTTGAGAGACGGTTAGGGGTAGGATTGGACCTAAGGTTAGAGTTAGGTTGAGGGCTAGGGTTAGAGAGACAGTTAGGGTTAGGATTGGACCTAGGGTTAGGGTTATGTTGAGGGCTAGGGTTAGAGAGACGGTTAGGGTTAGGATTGGACCTTCGGTTAGGGTAAGGTTGAAGGCTAGGTTTAGAGATACGGTCAGGGTTAGATTTGGTCCCAGGGTTAGGGTTAGGTTGAGGGCTAGGCTTAGAGAGTCGGTTAGGGTTAGGATTGGACCTAGGGTTAGGGTTATGTTGAGGGCTAGGCTTAGAGAGACGGTTAGGGTTAGGATTGGACCTAGGGTTACGGTTATGTGGAGGGCTACTGTTAGAGCGGCCGTTAGGGTTAAGATTGGACCTAGGGTTAGATTATGTTGAGGGCTAGGGTCAGAGAGACGGTTAGGGTTAGGATTGGACCTAGGGTTAGGCTTATGTTTAGGGCTAGGGTCAGAGAGACGGTTAGGGTTAGGATTCGACGTAGGGTTAGGGTTATGTTGAGGGCTAGGGTTAGAGAGACTGTCAGGGTTAGGATTGGACCTAGGGTTAGGGTTATGTTGAGGGCTAGGGTTAGAAAGAAGGTCAGGGCTAGGATTGGACCTAGGGTTAGGGTTATGTTGAGGGCTAGGGTTAGAGAGACGCTTAGGGTGAGGATTGGACCTAGGGTTAGGGTTATGTTGAAGGCTAGGGTTAGAGAGACGGTTAGGGTTAGGATTGGACCTAGGGTTAGGGTTATGTTGAGGGCTAGGGTTAGAGAGACAGTTAGGGTTAGGATTGGACCTAGGGTTATGGTTATGTTGAGGGCTAGGGTTAGAGAGACGGTTAGGGTCAGGATTGGACCTAGGGATAGGGTTATGTTGAGGACTAGGGTTAGAGAGACGGTTAGGGTTAGGATTGGACCTAGGGTTAGGGTTATGTGAGGGCTAGGGTTAGAGAGACGGTTAAGGTTAGGATTGGAACTAGGGTTAGGGTTATGTTGAGGGCTAGGGTTAGAGAGACGGTCAGGGTTAGGATTGGCCCTAGGGTTAGGGTTATGTTGGGGGCTAGGTTTAGAGAGACGGTTAGTGTTAGGATTGGACCTAGGGTTCGGGTTAGGTTGATGGCTAGGGTTAGAGGGACGGTTAGAGTTAGGATTGGACCTAGGGTTAGGGTTATGTTGAGGGCTAGGGTTAGAGAGACGGTTCGGTTTAGGATTGGACCTAGGGTTAGGGTTATGTTGAGGGCTAGGGTTAGAGAGAAGGTCAGGGTTAGGATTGGACCTAGGATTAGTGTTATGTTGAGGGCTAGGGCTAGAGAGACGGTCAGGGTTAGGATTGGACGTCGTATTAGGTTTAGGTTGAGGGCTAGGTTTAGAGAGACGGTTAAGGTTAGGATTGGACCTAGCGTTAAGGTTAGGTTGAGGGCTAGGGTTAGAGAGACGGTTAGGGTTAGGATTGTACCTAGGGTTAGGGTTAGGTTGAGGGCTAGCTTAGAGAGACGGTTAGGGTTAGGATTGGACATAGGGTGAGGGTTAGGTTGAGGGCTAGGTTTAGAGAGACGGTTAGGGTTAGGGTTGGACCTAGGGTTAGGGTTTTCTGAGGCCTAGGGTTAGAGAGACGGTTAGGGTTAGGATTGGTCCTAGGGTTAGGGTTATGTTGAGGGCTAGGGTTAGAGAGACGGTTAGTGCTTGGATTGGATCTAGGGTGAGGGTTAGGTTGAGGGCTAAGTTTAGAGAGACGGTTAGGATGAGGATTGGACATAGGGTTAGGGTTATGTTGATGGCTAGGGTTAGAGCGACGGCTAGGGTTAGGATTGGACGTCGTATTAGGTTTAGGTTGAGGTCTAGGGTTAGAGACACGGTTAGGGTTAGGATTGGACCTAGGGTTAGGGTTAGGTTGAGGGCTAGGGTTACAGAGACGGTTAGGGTTAGGATTGGACCTAGGGTTAGGGTTATGTTGAGGGCTAGGGTTAGAAAGAAGGTCAGGGTTAGGATTGGACCTAGGGTTAGCGTTATGTTCCGGGCTAGGGTTAGAGAGACGGTTAGGGTTAGGATTGGACCTAGGGTTAGGGTTATGTTGAGGGCTAGGGTTAGAGAGACGCTTAGGGTGAGGATTGGACCTAGGGTTAGGGTTATGTTGAAGGCTAGGGTTAGAGAGACGGTTAGGGTTAGGATTGGACCTAGGGTTAGGGTTATGTTGAGGGCTAGGGTTAGAGAGACAGTTAGGGTTAGGATTGGACCTAGGGTTATGGTTATGTTGAGGACTAGGGTTAGAGAGATGGTTAGGGTCAGGATTGGACCTAGGGATAGGGTTATGTTGAGGACTAGGGTTAGAGAGACGGTTAGGGTTAGGATTGGACCTAGGGTTAGGGTTATGTGAGCCCTAGGGTTAGAGAGACGGTTAAGGTCAGGATTGGACCTAGGGTTAGTGTTAGGTTGAGGGCTAGGGTTAGAGAGAAGTTTAAGGTTAGGATTGGACCTAGGGTTAGGGTTATGTTGAGGGCAAGGGTTAGAGAGACTGTCAGGGTTAGGATTGGAACTAGGGTTAGGGTTATGTTGAGGGCTAGGGTTAGAGAGACGGTCAGGGTTAGGATTGGCCCTAGGGTTAGGGTTATGTTGGGGGCTAGGGTTAGAGAGACGGTTAGTGTTAGGATTGGACCTAGGGTTCGGGTTAGGTTGAGGGCTAGGGTTTGAGAGACGGTTAGGGGTAGGATTGGACCTAAGGTTAGAGTTAGGTGGAGGGCTAGGGTTAGAGAGACGGTTAGGGTTAGGATTGGACCTAGGGTTAGGCTCATGTTGAGGGATAGTGTTAGAGAGACGGATAGGGTGAGGATTGGACCTAGGGGTAGGGTTATGTTAAGGGCTAGGGTTCGAGAGACTGTTAGGGTTAGGATTGGAACTAGGGTTAGGGTTATGTTGAGGGCTAGGGCTAGAGAGACGGTCAGGGTTAGGATTGGACGTCGTATTAGGTTTAGGTTGAGGGCTAGGGTTAGAGAGACGGTTAAGGTTAGGATTGGACCTATCGTTAGGGTTAGGTTGAGGGCTAGGGTTAGAGAGACGATTAGGGTTAGGATTGTACCTAGGGTTAGGGTTAGGTTGAGGGCTAGGCTTAGAGACGGTTAGG